>NC_066512.1:11410596-11570596 GCF_024679095.1 Eriocheir sinensis | reverse complement strand
TAAAACAGTTTATAAAGTTTATACATGTGCTTTCAAACTAAATATAATTTAACATATACTGGAAATACACAATTATTTCATTAAAATGACACATATATCAACATACTACAAACACTTTATAGCGCACAATATATATTAACTTTATAGTATTATTCTGTTCACATGTTTCATATATTATTAGTTTTCATGTAATCACACATTATATTATTCATAAATGGGAAGAAATATGGTTGAATACTAAAAAAAAAAAAAAATAGCAATAACATGTAATAAGGCGCTTAATATAGGTTGATTCATTTTTTTTTTTTTTTTTTTTTTTTTTTTTTTACGTCGCGGCCTATTGCGCCGGTAGGCTTCTTCCCGGTGGGGCCTAACCGTCGGCCCAATGATTATATAAAAATAGTAACTTTTTATATAGATATCTTAAAATGGTTTCAGTACAAGCTAGTCAACATATTGAAGTGTTCATATATGATTTTTTTTTATGCAGGTATATTAGTTTTTGTGGCGTCAGGAAGATTTTTCGTTGCGGCGCGTGAAATGAGTCAGATTCGGCGAATGTTCGTCGCGATTTCTGGTCGAGCTCGAGCAAAAACCACTGAAGCTAGGAAGGCGTGCTTGGTGGGAAATGAAAGCTCTTTTAATACAGATTAATAATCAGAAAAAAAATGGAAAACAGTATATAGATAAATAAAAAGTTATAAGTAAAAATCTAGGACGTGTCCAAATCGCGGCAAAAGGGCCGAAAAACAGGCTATTTTGTGAACTTAGAATCAAGCTATCAAAAAATCCTTCGAGTTGGTCAAACTACATTGCCAAGAGGAGCTACATGCAAAATTACAGCCTTCTAGAGGCAATAGCATGGCCACACTAAACGAAAACGGCAGTGTCTGGAGTTCGTCAAAATTGCTCTCGACAGGGTTTACGTTACTAGCTCTAGCGACGAAACTTCAGGGAGTAGGGAAATGTTATGCACCATATTGGAAAGCACATTGGCAGGGCTAAATCATTTGTTAAATAAGTGTTTTGAAATTCTCAAAAAATGAGCGGGTCGCTAATTATAAAATATAGCCTTAGAAATAAGGGAGTTATGGCAATTCGCACCAAAGCGGTTGATTTTCCAAAATTCGCTGCTTAATGACAAGGGCGCCGCAAAATCAAAAGAGTAAGCTGTCCATTACTTGAAGTGTCACTGCCATTTCACATTCAAAATCCCCGCGCTAAGTCACGTGATATTTTCATATCTCTGGCAGCAGCCCGCGCCTTGTCGCGGGTACCAGATTCATCAGATAAGCATATTTTTACTACGCAAAGCAGGTGGTGCCACATATTGTCTTGTGTGAGTTTTCAAATTTATCTGTTTGCGTATTTTTCATAGAGGCATAACTTACATTATTATTTTCGTATTTTTCATAGAGGCATAACTTACATTATTATTTTCAGTTTTACTAGTGACAGATTTTGTGTGTTAATTACACTTCAAGTTCACTCAATTATGTGAATCGGAAATCTTAGAAACATTACCAGAGTGTGTATGAATGAATACAAAGATAAGCACATACTTTGATTAAGTTCTAAAAGTGTTTCGTTGGTCAAATATAAATAAACAAAAGAATCAAAATAGACTACTGTCTCGGCCCACTACCCTCGCCTAAGACAAAATCCCTCCACCAACTTTGTACCCCTCGTGTGGTGATATTAGGTGCGCCAGTTGAATTTGATAATGATTGCTGAAGACAGAAAGGCCATAATGAGAACTTTCCCTTGTATTTACAGAATAATACAATACCCTGAGAGCATTAACTTCTTCACAGAGTGTAGGGCTAAACCTACTGTTTAGTGCATTTTGCTGTGAGATTGTAAGTCAAAGAAGAAAGAAAATTACATTATCTATTGGACAGTGAGCAGCAGTTACCAACCAGAAAGATTTCTCGCTGAACTGTTATTAATTTTATCTTCGCTTATTTTTCTCACCACTACTGCAGTAGCCTCCAAGAGAGGCCTTTGGAGGTCGTTCAACCGATCAATGGGTACCGCTGGGTCTTCACACATCACACCCCAATCCCGCTCGCTCTTTGTCAAATGAATTGTCTTTCAAGCTGAGAGGCATGAACCTCAACCTGCCAGGCCTTAGCCTGTCTATCTACGTATCTAGTTATGTGTGTGTGTGTGTGTGTGTGTATGTGTGTGTGTGTGTGTGTGTGTGTGTGTGTGTGTGTGTGTGCGTGTGTGTGATAGAAATACCTAAAAATATTTTACTTGAGGAATAAGGGAATTAACATTGAAAGCGAGTACCCAAAAACTCTACTATTTGTAAATTAAAGTGTTTACTCCCTCATATACTTGGCTTATCCCTCTTCACCCTCTCCCTTGCCGATTTACCCCCACGTTGTCTCCCTTTCACATACCTTTTTTTCCCTCACGCCTTCTCTTCCTCTTCTTCACCTACCTGCCTATTCTCCTCTCCCTTCTCCCTAATTTTCATCCCTCACCCCTTCTTTCCTATATCTTTCTTCATCCCTTACCTGTATTCCTTATCCTTTTCACCCTCTTCCAAACTTTTATCATTCGGCCTTTCTCACTCTCTCCCTCATTCATTCTCTCCTCTCAGACTCTTCTCCCCTCACCCTTTACCTCCTCTCCCCGCACGCAGCCCTCCTGCTGATGTACCTGCCCATGGCCGCCTTGGGCTACCTGGAGTTCGGCAGCGGCGTGCAGGTGAACGTTCTGCTGATGGTGCACGGCCCGTCCGTCACGGCGGTGGAGGTGCTCATGTTCGTCAACAATCTCTTCACCTACGTGCTCATCATAAATCCGTTCTCGCAGTCACTGGAAGAGGCCGCGTCCCTCCCCACACGTGAGTTCCTCCTCCTCCTCCTCCTCCTCCTCTTTTTCGTTCTCTTTTTATCTGTCTCTGTCTGTGTCTGTGTCTGTCCGTGTCTGTGTCTGTGTTTGTGTCTGTCCGTGTCTGTGTCTGTCCGTGTCTGTGTCTGTCCGTGTCTGTGTCTGTCTGTCCGTGTCTGTGTCTGTCCGTGTCTGTGTCTGTCCGTGTCTGTGTCTGTCCGTGTCTGTGTCTGTCCGTGTCTGTGTCTGTCTGTCCGTGTCTGTGTCTATGTCTGTGTCTGTCCGTGTCTGTGTCTGTCCGTGTCCGTGTCCGTGTCTCTCTCTCTCTCTCTCTCTCTCTCTCTCTTCAATTCAGACTGTTACTCCGCTTTCCTCCTCCGTTTCCTTCCTCTGTGCATTCCCTCGTTCTTCCTTCCTTTCTCAATTATTCCTCTGTCCTTCCCCTTCTCCGTCCCTTTGTTCCTCACTGACTTCTCCCTCGCCTGTGTCCAGACTCGTCACCTCATTTAAACTTGTTGCCGGGCTTCCAAAGTCTTATTGGAGAGTGTGTGTGCACGTGAACCCTTGACACAGGAGGATCGCAGGCATGCAAAGTATGTTATTGAAACTGTGATGAGAAACAGGACAACTCGCATGCAAGGGGATAGGGAAAATAAAGAGAAAGAGGGAGAGGAAAAAGCATATATTATCGCAAAGTGAAGCGTAGGTTAATAACAGCAAATATAAAGCTTAAAAATATGCAGCCTCGGCGTGACCAGCATGGCCACGCGTGTGACATGAGAAGAAAGGAATCTTGTGTACTTACATGGAAGAGCCTTGCGGAGGTGATGCGTCACAGACTGCTTGTGAGGGAGTGTTTGGGGTGTTAACTTTGAGGCTCCGGTCTGCACAGTAGTTATAACCCGTCCCTTCGTCCTCCAAGGTTGTGACAGGTGTCTCTCGCGGCTGAAATATGATTTTTTTTTTACAACAAAGGAGACAGCTCAAGGACACAAAGAAAAGTAAACAGTAATAAAAAAATTAAAAAAACGCTACTCGCTGCTCACAAAAAGAATCTAAAGAGGTGTCCAGATACCCTTCTCTTGAAAGAGTTCAAGTCGTAGGCAGGAGGAAATACTATTAAATATACTATTAAAAATAATACTAAATATATTTCTCTTTTTCCCGAGGGTAAGTTGTATATGATATAATATTAGCAGACAACTTTACAAGCAGAGGTGGGCAAGTGGGGTACTTAGTGCGGTAGTGCGGTAGTACCGCATCACAAAAAGGTACCACACTACCGCACTACCGCAAAATTTCTGAAAATACCGCACTACCGCGGACCACACTAAAAAATCCTGCGGTACTTTTTTGCTGTACTTTGAAAACTATCGAAAACAACATTTGCAGCGCGGCATGCCAACAGATTTTTTTTTTTTTTTTTTTACATTGAATCGGACTCAATCAGTCAATCGGTATCAGTCATCAGAATCAGTGATTCAATCATTCTGACTTTTCAGTTATTGTTCAAAATTAAATACGAAATAGAGAGACTAAACTACAACACTGCGAGTCTTCTTTAACCCGCGCAGTGCCGGCCATTTCAACCCGGACCCGTCCGTGGTGCAGGTCGATTTTTCATTTATTTTTATTTTAAGCATGTTTCCTTTGTTTGGATAGCCAGGACAGGCACTGAAGTATTTTTTTTTTATTTTGACTACCGCTACCGCAGTACCGCATACCGCGTACCGCACTGGGAAAGAAAAAAATGGGACCGCACTACCGCAACCGCTCTACTCCGGAAAAAGCACCGTACTACCGCAACCGTACTACTGATTTTTCAGTACCGCGCCCACCTCTGGTTGCAAGGCTATATTGTTGTTAATTTTATAGTCCTTTGATCTCTTACATAGGTTTTGCTTATGTTATACACGTTGACTTTAAATACTCATCCTTCACACTTGACTCCCATCGGGAATGCAATATCAGTGCCGCCTTTCGCTTTGTTATCTAGTCTTGGGAATAGTTGTGGTACAGAATGGTGGCAGAAAGTTCGCCTCCTTTAGTGGCTACCCTCGTAACTCAGAGGTTAGTGTTTTCCTGTTCCTTTGGTTCTTTTTGAGTCCAATATTATAGTTATCCTAAGTCTTTCGTGATTATTATATAACCTTAACACATTGATCTCTCAGGATTTAGCGTTGCTAACTGGAGTCCTTCGTGTCCGCAAGCTTACTCTATTCTCTTGGTACCTCAGGATTCAGTAGAACAGCTGGCGAGAGTCCTTCGCGACCATATATATATATATATATATATATATATATATATATATATATATATATATATATATATATATATATATATATATATATATATGATTACTCACCCCGTCCTTCACACTGCAACAGTATAGTCAACAGAAGTTTTCACTTCTGTAGGAATACCCTTCAGCAGGATTCGGTATTACAGTTGGCAGGATGCTTCATGACTGTAAGATCACTCTGCGCCCCTCCCTTCCCCGTCCTTCAGAGGCCATGGCTTAATTAGGAGTCCTTCGTGACTTTAAAATGGCCTTGTCCTCTCCGGAGCCTCGGAATTTATTAGTGTGGCTGATTGATTAATTGACAAATTAGTGGATTTCTTTTTAAAAAGGTGTGTATACTTAAACTTTATTTTTATCACATTATAGTATATTTATATATAAGTGCGGGGGAGCGGTTTCGTACGTGCGTGCGTGCCTGTGTGTGTGTGTGTGTGTGTGTGTGTGTGTGTGTGTGTGTGTGTGTGTGTGTGTGTGTATACATGCATGCATGCATGCATGTGTGCCTGTGTGTGTGTGTGTGTGTGTGTGTGTGTGAGAGAGAGAGAGAGAGAGAGAGAGAGAGAGAGAGAGAGAGAGAGAGAGAGAGAGAGAGAGAGAGAGAGAGAGAGAGAGAGAGAGAGAGAGAGAGAGAGAGTGTGAGTGTGTGTGTGTTATGTAAGAATCTAACAAATAAGATGTACATCATGAGTACAGGATGACCTGTTCCCCCGCTCCTCCAGGGTTCGGGTGGCGGCGGAGCATCCTGCGCACCAGCCTGGTGGTGGCCGGCGTCCTCGTCGGCCTGGCGGTGAAAAACTTTGGCCGCATCCTCAACCTGATCGGCAGTTTCTCCGTGCCGCTCCTCACCTTCGTCCTGCCGCCCATCTTCTACATCCGTCTCTGTGACTCCAAGGAACGCAGTGACTGGCCTGAGAGGTAAAGTATATCATGTATTTTCTTAATTAGTAAATGTATATAGGGAGTTTAAAGGCATTTTGTGTGTGCGTTTTACGTTTTATATTTATACATCTTAGTCGAGCTATTTTTTTGTTACCTATTGAATGTACTCAGCCATAGGGAAGAAATGTGTCCGTTTATTCGTAAAATGCTGACCACAGTGTGGAAACGTGATGACAACAATAATAAACACTTAAATATTAATTCATAATGATAGTAATAATAATAATAAAGATATTAATCAATAATAATAATAATAATAATAATAATAATAATAATATAAAATATTATTATTATTATTATTATTATTATTATTATTATTATTATTATTATTATTATTATTATTATTATTATTATTATTATTATTATTATTATTATTATTATTATTATTATTATTATTGTTATTATTATTATTATTATTATTATTATTATTATTATTATTATTATTATTATTATTATTATTATTATTATTATTATTATTATTATCATTATCATTATCATTATCATTATCATTATTATTATTATTATTATTATTATTATTAGTAGTAGTAGTAGTAGTAGTAGTAGTAGTAGCAGCGGTAGTAGCAGCGGTAGTAGCAGCAGCAGCAGCAGCAGTAGTGGTAGTAGAAGTAGTAGTATAGCAGTAGTAGTAGTAGTATATTTTTTATAGTAGTAGTTGTAGTATATTGTTTGCATTTTCTTAGCTCTTCTTTGTAGGCTGTGTAGGTTTTTCTCTCAATTTTTGTTAACCTTTGACCATGGATGTCTTATTTTTTTTCTACAGCAGAGGAAACAGCTCAAGGGCAAAAAAAAAAAAAGGAAACAATAATGAAAAAAAAGCCCGCTACTCGCTGCTCCTGTAAAAGAGTTTAGCGGAGTGGCCAAAAGATAGGTCAAGTTCGAATTCGGGAGGAGAGGTGTCCTGATACCCTTCTCTTGAAAGAGTTCAAGTCGTAGGCAGGAGGAAATACAGATAAAGGAAGATTGTTCCAGAGTTTACCTGCGTGAGGGATGAAAGACTGCATGAAGATGCTGGTTAACTCGTGCGTAAGAGATTTGGACAGTAAAGGGATGAGCTTGAGTAGAAAGTCGTGTGCGGCGAAGCCGCGGGAGGGGGGGAGGCATGCAGTTAACAAGTCCATGTTGGAAGCACTCGGCTCCCGCTCTTTCTCTTTGTCTGTCTGGCCGCGGTAGACTCTTGCGACCACCCGCAGCTCGAAATTAATCAAGAACTTTAATTGGGAAAAGCTAGATTTGGCAGTGAAAGCGATAATTGTGTTGTGACGTGTTGTGTTCCGCCTCTATCTGGGCGTCGCCTGGAGCAGCTGATTCGACGCGGTTTTGGAATGAAATGGAAATCCAATCTTTTATACATCGTTCTTAACACAGCAGACGGGTGGCACGTCATGAATTAATTAATTAATGAGTGAAAATTGGAGGCACCGCAGCGCCAAGGTCATGAAGATGTGGATATGAATACAAATAATCAACAGAAACATATTGGTCATCATTATAAATGGGTTAAAAAAGCAGGAGGAAAATGTAACTGTGATAATAACAGTGAAATGAGACGAGGAACGGGATGGGAGAGTCAGAGTGCATTCACTGTAACAAGTTAGGTCTTGTTTTGCAAGAACTTCCAAATAACAGCTTTCCTTGTAGACCTTTAGTTTAAGTTTTAGTTTTTTACAGGGTACAAGTTATAGTCTTCCCTGGGAACCCCGTGTAATTATTCTTTTACCCAAGAACTGCCAAATTAAAGATTTTTCATAATTATCAAAATTGTATAGTTGTCAAGAGCTCTAATTTCCAAGTTATAGTTATCTCTGGAGTCTAAGGTCATTATAATGATGTAGAGGCATCCATAGGTGAAGCCTACGAGCTGGAGGGGCTGGGGGGGCTGTAGCCCCCCCCCAGATTTGGACAGACCAAGATTTTTCGGGCAGAGTATCCATCGTAAACAAGACTGTTGAACTGGCGGCTCGTGAGACAACTCCGACCCTTGAGTGGCATATTTCAGTAATAGCTATTATGGAGTTAGTATGACATTAATTATATATATATATATATATATATATATATATATATATATATATATATATATATATATATATATATATATATTATTTTTTTATTTTTTTATTTATTTATTCATTTTTAACGACAGATGAAGCAGCTCAAGGGCAAAAAAAGGAAGCAATAATATAAAAAAAAGCCGCTATTCACTGCTCCCACAAAAAGCGTTCAGAGGAGTGACCAAAAGAGAGGTCAACTTCGGAAGAAGAGGTGTCCTGATACCCTTCTCTTGAAAGAGTTCAGGTCGTAGGCAGGAGGAAATACAGATGAAGGAAGATTGTTCCAGAGTTTACCTGCGTGAGGGATGAAAGAGTGAAGATGTTGGTTAACTCGTGCGTAAGGGATTTGGACAGTAAAGGGTTTAGTTTGAGTGGAAAGTCTCGTGCGAGAGATGTGAAGTTTCCACCTCACCCCCCACACCCCCACACCTCACCCCCCACACCCAACATCCAACACCCCCCCCCCCACACACACCTCATCCCCCCACACCCAACACTCCCACACCTTACCCCCCCTCACACAACACCCCCACACCTTACCCCCCACACCCCCACACCTCACCCAACACCCCCATACCTCATCCCCCACACCCAACACCCCCACACCTCACTCCCACACCCCACACCTCCACACCTCACCCAACACCCCACACCCAACATCCCCACACCTCACCCCCACACTCAACACCCCACACCTCGCCCCCACACCCAACCTCCCCACACCTAACCCCCACACCAAACACCCCCACACCTCACCCCACACACTCAACACCCCCACACCTCACCCCCCACACCCAACACCCCCACACCTCATCCCCACACCCAACACCCCACACCTTACCCCCTCACACAACACCCCACACCTCACCCCTCACCCAACACCCCATCCCCACACCCGACACCCCACACCCAACACCTCCACACCTCACCCCTCACCCAACATCCCCACACACTCAACACCCCACACCTCACCCCCACACCCAACACCCCACACCTCACCCCCACACCCAACACCCCACACCTCATCCTCCACACCTCACCCCCACACTCAACACCCCACACCTCACCCCACACCTGACACCCCACACACCCCCACACCAAACACCCCACACCTCATCCCCCACACCCGACAGCTCCACACCCACCCCTCACCCAACACCCCACACCTTACAGCCCCCCACACCCCTCAACCCACAACTTCCCTACCTCCAACATTAATAACAGCTCTTTGATAATGCGTCCTCGGCGGCCCCTGATAACGAGTACGCAATGCATGAGTGCAGTACCCGACCGATCACAGATATTAATGAATACACGTAATTGAAAGGCCAACAGACCCGCGCCTGCAGTGGATCAAAAGAGCTAATCCTTCGGTGTCGTTAGAAAGAAAATTAGTTTATTATGATGTGATTGAGTGTATTTTAAACGCTCCTGCTGCTGGTTTTGATTGGAATATCCACATTAAAATACAAGATTGATTGGTTTAGAAATTCTCATGCAACACGTCTAATTAACCTGAGGACCAGGCTGAGGTTTTTTTTCAGGAGGAGGAACGAGAAGAGGAAGTTGGATCCCAACTAAGAAACTATCTGATTTTGCTGTTCAGGTAACTCACTCTTGCACTTCCCTCCTCCATATTTGAAAGTGATAAGTTTCACCATAAAACCGAAGCAAACGAATCCATAGGTTCCTTTTGACTAAAAAGTCTCGAACAGCAGGTTCAGTAAGTGATGATAAGTCCATCTAGATAAGTTAGTGAACCTTTAATGGTAGGTGTAACAACATTTTGGTACTGATGTGAAGGTTCTTGCAACTTGCAAAACCACGCTAACTTTAATGTAATGAAAAGTAAATAAATAACATTTATCTGCACAACTTTTAAAGATAGGTGTAATAAACAGTTTGGTACTGATGTGAGGGTTCCCGCAGTTTGCAATACCACGCTAACTCTACAGTATTGAAAAAGTAAGTGAATAACAATAACATGCACATGTTACTGTTACTGTTGTTGGTACATACGTCCGACGACAACTACGCGGGGAAATACTACTAGGGGTGTTTGCCAATATCTGGGAGGAGTGATTTAAGTAACGAGCAGGGAGCACACCTAACAACGCTTTTCTTCGGCGCTGACTTGTGTTTATTATCAGAGCCTGGTAAACGAAGTTATCTGGATTACCTCAGAATATTCTTCATGAGATTTCCCCGGTTACCAATGGGGGAAGAACAGCTACGTGGATAATGTGCCAACTAGTACATCCCAATCTGTAGTCAGACTCAGGACTACATAGCCAAGAATGGAAACCACTGCAAGGGACTTCTTTAAGTACGAGTCGGGTCTAGGATCGTTTTACTGCGTCGCCGACCCCAACAGACAGACTGATGAATGTCGCGCAAAGCAGTTTCCAGTGTTTTCAGTTAGTTTGTATCAGGGTCGTAAAGATATTGCATAAACCCAAACAGATCGCATCAAAAAAAGTTTGAAGGCCATTGCACTACACTGGCGGGGGAAGGGGCGGACCCAATGAAAACAAATCCAGGTTAATCAAAAGCATCACGAGTAAACGTTTGAACCGACATGAAACAATTGCATGACCGTCTTTGATTTCTGATTTGTGGAGTGGGAGAGCTAGGGATAGGGGTCAACAGGTAACGGAAATACAGCTGTTTTGAAGAAGTAGCAAATTAGATATCGATATAGAAGCAATGAAAAAGAAAACCGAGTCGTGAGTAACAAGTAAGCTCCGATATTGCGGCAGGCTGCCGGACAGAGGAAAGATGTGGGGTTCTTGAAAGGTCTGGACTTCCGAAAATCCCGTAAATTCTCAGCAATAAAAAAATATAAAATAAAATAACTGAAAATTGAGTTATCAGACTCACAGCCCCTCTAGTCCTTATTTATTTAAATATCTGACCAGTCACATCTCTCATAGGGTAAGCAAAAGCCAGATAAACCTGCTCTTATGTTTACTGAAAACAACAAAGAAACTCGCTGGAAATTAAGAATAATTAATTAACACCAAGCACACAGCAACTTAGTAGCTATTCTAAAACATCCTAGCAAATGGTTACTTAGCTGTAGGTGGAGAAGAGGGAAGCCACACCCTGATCTGCCTCGTGTCTGGAGCCTTGCAGTCCTTCTTCAATCCTCTCTCTTTCCTCACTGCAACGCGCGGTGCCCTCCTTCCTCCCACGGGTTTCCCTGACCTGAGTACATAGTCACTCTGGACTTGCGAGTACTACAAGGCTGAAAAACCCGGAGGCTGGGAAGGGACGTCCGCTCGCATCGCATGGTTGGAAAATGGCGGCGGTCCCACAATGCTCCGCGCGCCGGCCGCGGTCAAGATGCCAGCTCTTGCCATACTGACATCTCGTTTTCTGTGCAACACTTACGCTAAAACGCCCTAACGGCTATGGATTGTTATTTATTAATAACCTAACACATGCAATTGGTCATAGTGGGTCATGCATCCCACACATAGGTCAGCGTTGGCAGTAATAACGAATATGATTTGAAAAGCTCGCTGCTTCCCGCCTTCTAGTTTTCCTGCGTGATCTGTGACTACTTCCCGCTCTCTCAATGAAAATGGCGGGGACTCCCGCGGTAATTTTCCACAGGCCACTCCCTGAATAATGAAATCATGACAAAAATATTGCGATGAAGATGGAAGAATTTCATAGATATTCAGACTACGCAGACCCTATGGTACAGACCAAGTGATTTATCCTTAAACCTAAGTGAAACATCAAAAGGCCACGCAGACTTGCTTCTCTGCCGTAGAGAATATAAAGGTAAAGCAAGTGGCGATAGTTTGTTTTTCAATTAATTAATCGTGTTGCACTGAACCAGTGAGAGAGAGAGAGAGAGAGAGAGAGAGAGAGAGAGAGAGAGAGAGAGAGAGAGAGAGAGAGAGAGAGAGAGAGAGAGAGAGAGAGAGAGAGAGAGAGAGAGAGAGAGAGAGAGAGAGAGAGAGAGAGAGAGAGAGAGAGAGAGAGAGAGAGAGATTTACAAAGAGCAGGAAAACTGAAGTTCAAGCCGCACAAAAACTCGCTGGGGCGTGACGGAAAGTTAAGATTTTTTTTCCCGGTGTATATTTCGAGAAAGTTTCCACTAAACTTTCCCATCTAACACGGCAATGCAAAACTCCATAGGCTGTAGGAAGCGTGTGTGTTATGGCGGAGGTCTGAGCCATTGAGATAATGCAAACGTCAAGTGTAGGCAAAAACAGTGTGACGTTAGAACATTATTATCGTATTTCTTGGTAGTAAGTAAAAGCATTGCCATAGGTTGTAGGTGTGCTATTTTTTATAGTCTGGGTCTTGGATAAATCAGTCAATAAGAGTATATATCGGGGAACGTGTTGCCTTCCTCTGAGCAAGTCTTCCTACCTTCCCATCACACAAGTAAATTATGGCAGGATTCATCGCATTACTCGAGCCACGAGCTTGGTGTGAATTCCCCTGGCATCATCCGCATAGGATTGTCCCTTTCAAGAACAACCCGATGAGCATGGCCAACTTCTGGGCAGCGTGCCACTTACTTATATAGCTAGAGTTGGTGTTCACGGACAATGTTTGTAATAGACTTCGATCCAGTCTCAAGGAGTACTCGCTGATTGATGGCAACAATATCGTTGTATTTTGTCTTGAGTGGAAAGATAATCGTTGTAACTTTTTTTTTATTTTTTTTTTTTTACGTAGTTACCCAGGTTTTCAGCGATGGAAACTTACTAGTAATATGGGAAAAACGGATATCGTAGAATTTTCAAATTGTTTTAGTCTTGAGATTTCCGCCTTGAAAATATTTAACAGGTAGGAGAGGTGAAATAAAATAGAAGGAAGGCTGTTATAGAGTGTAACAGTGAAGGATTCCTGTTATATGAGTGTTCGGTGTAAGTGTTGGGGTGTAAGCTTCAGTGCGGTGTAAGAAAGATCGTTATGATGCATATCTGTAGGTGAGCATGATAGATTTGGTAGTACGAGTTTGAGTTTGGTGCAAGACTCATGTAGAATGACATCCCCTAACATCAAGTGCCGATTATAAGTTATTTTGGCCTAAGTCAATTTGGGTGTAAGAAAAAACATTATGACTGGCATCTCTATGCACGGGTATGGTCACTCACGCACGAGTCTCCGGTGTACTTGTTCCAGGAAGTGTTTTCTTTCTCCCTGCAGGAGCATAGCGCCGCCGCACCGCCTAGCCCTGTGGTTGGTCGTGGCCCTGGGCGCTGGGTGCAGCCTGGTAGCAACGTGGACCGCCCTGGAGGCCCTGCTCGATCCTTCTGATTCTTCTCTCTCATGCTTCGACTGATAGATAAGTTTTTGCCGCCGTTTCATCCTTCTCTCCTCTCTCCTCCTACTACTACTACCATTACTACTCTCCTTATCCCTCTCTTCTTCTTCTTCTTCGTTGTCGTTGTCATCATCCTCTTCCTCTTCTCGCCCACCTACTCCTCAAACGGTGTCTTCTCCTCCTCCTCCTCCTCCTCGCTCTCCATCTTTTCCTTACTAAGCGGAGTAACAAGCACTACCTCTGCTGCTACTTGCTGATCTACTGATGCCCCGGAGATTCCCGCAGTCCAGGTTGTATCAGTCTCTGCCCAGCCGAGACCCCTCAGGGCAGCTAGTAGAGGATCCAAGCAAAATCTAATTATAACAAGTCTGGTCACTTCCCGCGAAAATCTCGTCGGGCTCGCGCATGACGTCCCGCTGCCTTCAGAGGCGGGGTCCGTTGCGTGGAACCGAGTCAGTCTGCAACAAGACGACGTCGTGGTTAGGTGTATAGTGCTGACGTGGACCAGGATGCCTAATAAATGTGCTGTTGGTGGCTGCACATCCAATTATAAACACAAACGTGGAATTGTTTTTCACAGTTAAATAAGAATGATATACTTGGAGTTGATAAAGAAACAATAGAATGACTGAAAAGGTAGTATACAGTTGACAAAAAAAAATACAAGTCACCCATCAATTTCTCCGTTTTCTGTCCTCGGACCATGTAGGTAAAATTTGTGGAGTCGACATTAGCCCTAAAAAGTGAATCCGCCGAACTGTTATTTTTAGGGCTGCAAGGTTGTGGACACCTGCCAGGTGATGTCAGGTCAGGCTGCCCTTTACTGGAAGTTTGGCATGCAGGTGAACAGACTTGGTATATGATCATATACCAAGTCTGTTCACGCGCAGGAGAGGCGTGGCAAAGAGGTGACGTCATGCTGCCTAGGTGTGTCCGAGGCATGGAGGTAGAATTGGTGGAGTCGACACGGCCCGCTAATCCGAACGCCGAACTGTTATTTTTAGGGCCGCAAGATGAGGGATACCCGGGTGAGAGCTCATCTCCACTACCTTAGTTGTTAACTCCAAGACCCCGTCTCATTCATTATGATGGTGGTGTTTTTGAATACTGCACATTTATTGTTGCGGTAGATCTATTTCATAAATACCTGACCTGACAACACCTGGCAGCCTGGATCCAAGCACGTCCTGCACGGCAAGGGTCACGGCGTCTTGGCGGGCAGGCCGTGGTAGGTTCAAGGTTCCTCAAGAATTAGGTTAACCGATCCGGTGTCAACCCACAGCGCATCGCGTCCGAGGACTCAGGGTTCCGGTGTGGTGTCATGAGACAGCCGCTATAATAAGACATCCCATCCTGATCTGCGCATGTGTGGGCTTTGTTTACAAACAGAGGGTGGATGAGCTATGACACGGTACCGTGTCTTTTGTTGACTGCCTATCATGAAACGTCCCACCTAAGTTTATTCTTTATCTTTTTTAAAGTGATAAATTAGATGACCTACACCCTTTGTATGTCAGTAAATGTGATGTAACCTACACCCCTTGTATGTCAGTAAATGTAATAAATGAGACAACCTACGCCCCTTGTATGTCAGTAAATGTGATAAATGAGACAACCTACACCCCTTGTATGTCAGTAAACGTAATAAATGAGGTAACCTACACCCCTTGTATATCAGTAAATGTGATAAATGAGGTAACCTACACCCCTTGTATGTCAGTAAATGTGATAAATGAGACAACCTACACCCTTTGTATGTCAGTAAATGTGATAAATGAGGTAACCTACACCCCTTGTATGTCAGTAAATGTGATAAGTTTGAGAACCTACAACCCTTGTATGTCGGTAAATGTGATAAATGAGACAACCTACACCTCTTGTATGTCAGTAAATGTGATAAATGAGACAACCTACACCCCTTGTATGTCAGTAAATGTGATAAATGAGACAACCTACACCCCTTGTATGTCAGTAAATGTGATAAATGAGACAACCTACACCCCTTGTATGTCAGTAAATGTGATAAATGAGACAACCTACACCCCTTGTATGTCAGTAAATGTGATAAATGAGACAACCTACACCCCTTGTATGTCAGTAAACGTGATAAATGAGATAACCTACACCCTTGTATGTCAGTAAATGTGATAAATGAGACAACCTACACCCTTGTATGTCAGTATATATGATAAATGAGACAACCTACGCCCTTGTATGTCAGTAAATGTGATAAATGAGACAACCTACACCCCTTGTATGTCAGTAAATGTGATAAATGAGACAACCTACACCCCTTGTATGTCAGTAAATGTGATAAATGAGACAACCTACACCCTTTGTATGTCAGTAAATGTGATAAATGAGACAACCTACACCCCTTGTATGTCAGTAAATGTGATAAATGAGACAACCTACACCCCTTGTATGTCAGTAAATGTGATAAATGAGACAACCTACACCCCTTGTATGTCAGTAAATGTGATAAATGAGGCAGCCTATTCCCCTTGTATGTCAGTAAATATGATAAATGAGACAACCTACGCCCTTGTATGTCAGTAAATGTGATAAATGAGGCAGCCTATTCCCCTTGTATGTCAGTAAATGTGATAAATGAGACAACCTAAACCTCTTGTATGTCAGTAAATGTGATAAATGAGAGAACCTACACCCCTTGTATGTCAGTAAATGTGATAAATGAGGTAACCTACACCCTTTGTATGTCAGTAAATGTGATAAATGAGACAACCTACACCCTTTGTATGTCAGTAAATGTGATAAATGAGACAACCTACACCCCTTGTATGTCAGTAAATGTGATAAATGAGACAACCTACACCCCTTGTATGTCAGTAAATGTGATAAATGAGACAACCTACACCCCTTGTATGTCAGTAAATGTGATAAATGAGACAACCTACACCCCTTGTATGTCAAAAAAGCTGCCATGGTGTCTTGCCGCCATCTTGCCTGGGACAAACGACGATATCAATACTCTTTGTTTGTAAACATTGGTTTCTGCACATGCGCAGATCAGGATAGGATGTCTTATTATAGCCGGACGTCTCATGACCACACCGGGCTCGGCACGGCTCAGTCAGGCGCGCGCAAGGTCTGGCGGGCCGCGCCTGGGCCCGCGAGCAAGCACAGCACCACGCTAGCGCCTCCACACTCTAATCCCACCCTCCTTTCAACCTTTTTTTATTTTTTTATTATTATTCTGTCGCACGTTCAAAACTGAGTTACGAAATAAACTAGTGTACTTAAAACATACATAAGACTAGAATGTTAGATGATATTTTTTTCATCTCTAGCCCGTAGCCCAGAGCTCATGCCCTCTCTTCACCCCCCACCTTCCCTCTACTCCTGCCTCCTCAGCCTCAAGCTCTGCCATTATATATTTCATGTGCCCTCTCTTCACCCCCTCCCTCCCCCACTCCTGCCTCCTCAGCCTCAAGCTCTGCCATTATATATTTCATGTCGTGCCCTCTCTTCACCCCCCTCCCTCCCCTCTACTCCTGCCTCCTCAGCCTCAAGCTCAGCCCAGATATGTTTCATGTCGTGCCCTCACTTCACCCCCCTCCCTCCCCTCTACTCCTGCCTCCTCAGCCTCAAGCTCTGCCATTATATATTTCATGTCAGTGCCCTCTTCACCCCCTCCTCCCCTACTCCTGCCTCCTCAGCCTCAAGCTCTGCCATTATATATTTCATGTCGTGCCCTCTCTTCATCCCCCTCCCTCTACTCCTGCCTCCTCAGCCTCAAGCTCTGCCATTATATATTTCATGTCGTGCCCTCTCTTCAGCCCCCTCCCTCCCCGCTACTCCTGCCTCCACAGCCTCAAGCTCTGCCCATATATGTTTCATGTCGTGCCCTCTCTTCACCCCCCTCCCTCCCCTCTACTCCTGCCTCCTCAGCCTCAAGCTCTGCCATTATATGTTTCATGTCGTGCCCTCTCTTCACCCCCCTCCCTCCCCTCTACTCCTGCCTCCTCAGCCTCAAGCTCTGCCATTATATGTTTCATGTCGTGCCCTCTCTTCACCCCCCTCCCTCCCCTCTACTCCTGCCTCCTCAGCCTCAAGCTCCGCCCCCGGCCTCGGCCGGGGGGAGCTTCATCCGGGGCGCGGGCCCCCCACCCCCACCCCCGATCGGTACCCTATGCTGCGTATCGGTTAACCTAACTCTTGGGGAACCTTGGTTAGGTTAGTGGAGGACGTCTGTGTAGCGAGTCGTCTCCATCACAGTGCAGGCGAGCTGGGGTGTTAGTTAGGTTAATCATTGATTCAGTCATGTTAGTCACTGGTTTTAGTCATTTTATATTCTCCGCCAGTCAACTAGTCTCATTATCCCCGCCACCTTCCTTATGGCGTCGCTGATGACCTGAGTTTTTTCAAGTTGTCTGCATGTAATGATCAAAATGCCTAAGCCATGAAACAATAGTGTTAGTTAATGATGTAACAAGATAAGTCGAAATGGATGTAGTCCTGCTTACACAACCACTGTGTTTGCCATTCGTTACTGCTGCCATTATGCAGCCTCGGCAAGCTGGCGGCGAGCTTGGTGGCCTCCAAGTTGTCTCTTCCGCAATAAGCATAAGGCGGAGGCTTTACAAAACCAGTTCCCCGACCAGAACGTACCGTAATGGACACATACGACAATCCCCACCCATTTGAATAACTTTCTCCTCTGTTGGTAACTAGAATATGCCAAATTTGGGGAATACGCTATGGAAATAAATCTTTTTTGTGACGCTTCTTGTGGTATAACGTAAAGAGAGCTACGTGGTGTTTTTTTATGAATGGGATATCCAATGTTCTCATGTCTCATACGATCCACAAAAACATCGAGAAGCCTTTGTTTATGCTTTTGACGGAGGGAACACCTAACCGAGTGCTAAGAGTGGTTGACTACGTTTGAATTAATAGATTTGTTTCCCATGTGTTCTTTTCAAATCATTATTGTTTATTGAATGCATGCGCGCCTGCTCGCCGACAGTCTACATGCAGGGGCTCAGCAGCGCTTCAGGAAAGGTGGCAAACGACTATTGTTTTGTATGTTATTCCCAATGTATGTGTTACATTTTGGCGCCTTCTGTTGATCTGCATCAAAGTTATGAATCATTTCACCAACAAGACTCTCAGATAGAGGCTTAATGTTATCATACTCATCAATGCATCACCTCATGTATAATGCTCCAAAGCATGTTACCATCCACACCTTGAAGCAGAAAATTTTTTCCTTTTTTTCGTGTGAATAAATTATGTGTGTATATTAAAAGAAAGTGGCAACTCATTGTTTCTTAAACTGGTTTTTAAAGTAATAAAGAAGCCAATGATTGGTCATGTATTTTATTTTGTTCCTAGGTGGAGGACACACCTCCCCTTGCCTCACCCCCCCCCCAAAAAAAAAGTTACACCACCGTAGGGTTCTTCTTACAAGGGGTGGAGTAAATCAAAGACTCCAGACTCCTTGCAGTTAATGGTGGTGGGTTAGAGTCTGCGGCCAGGCGGGGGCGGTGGTCCGTACCTCTCCCTCAAGTGGTTCCTCAGCTGTATCTCCAAGGGCCGAGTTTCGTTGAGGTACTGCTGGAGCTGCCTCGAGTACTCCTCTCTGAAGTAGGGTGGCAGCAGGAGGAATAGGAGAAGACGGTAAGTGAGGTGTGAAGTGGTAGAAGAAAGATCTGTATGAATATGAACCTAGTTTTTCTATACATAACACTCTGTATCCGATCATAACTCTCCCCTCTTATGATTACAGTACGTAAACTTAAACGTTCATACACACACACACACACACACACAGAGGAAAAAAATAATCTCGTGAGAAAAAGGAATTATTTAAAGGAAGACCACGTAAAAACTCATCAAATACATAAATTATCAACAGATTTTTTTACTCACCTGACATCTCCTTCAAGTAAAATAAAGGTATGTTCCTCTCACCTGTAAACATGGCAGTGCTCCCTCCTGCGCTGCTCATCCGCCAGCCTCACCTGTCTTCTCCGTTCCTCCTCCTGCGTATTCTTCTCCCTCTCTGCCGCCTCCATCCTCGCCACACGCTGTATACGAAGACATTACTGACTGAAATGGACAGAAGTTTAGAGTCTGTGTGTGTGTGTGTGTCATGACGTCAAAGGTAGGCTACTATTTTCAGGAAAGGTAGAACTGCAAGGAAGGATGAATAGGTGATCTGTGGGTACAGGGAGAATAATTTGATCGATGCCCCTTTTGATTATGTACACACACTCAAATAAGTATCGTAAAACATTCATCACGATATAAACTAACACCAAGTACGAAGCCATTGATAACAGGCTACTCATGTTGGTTTCACTGCGTGTGTTGGGTGTGGTTTCACTTGCCTGAACCAAGTGAGCGGGACTCGTAAATGAAGCAGAATTTGAGCTGGCACAGTAATGCTTCATGAAACACACGGGTGGAGTCTTAGTCGAAGTGAATTGATCTGTGTTGTATGTAGCACTTTAATATTGTCGTGTTTGGGTGATTGCTTTAACACTTCACGCACAAGTGAATAGTTAAAATTTCGTCCATTAAGGAGACAATATAATAAACACCTTGCGTTATTGTTATATTCGCTATAGGAGCATCGTTTTGTTGTGCTGGAAGCTTTCCCGGTGTCTATGGGCCTCTGGAAGACTCCGGGAGGAGCGAGCAGGGGGGTAAGGCCCCGCCCGCCTGCCCCGCAGGCACGGTCAGGCGCCAGGCGGGAAGTGTGGCCAACTCGCCCAGATTTGTGCGACAAGTTAATTCTTGTATAACCGAACAGACTGCAACGTTATAGACTGTACGGCTCGCTATATATATATATATATATATATATATATATATATATATATATATATATATATATATATATATATATATATATATATATATATATGAGAAGAGGGCGAGAGGAGCCAGACACAGTCAGAGTAAGTCATAGTCAGCTATTAGTCAGTGAAGAGCCAGAGTGAATTGTACTAAGGAGGAATATATTAAACTACAGAAGCTGTGCAAGGTGTTTCACATATCTTTCTCCCACGGAGTCTCCTGACGGCGACACGGAACCCATGCAAGTAACACGTCCGGCATAACAGTATATATTACACATGCTGGAAAAACAGGACAGGCATGGTTGCTTTCATTGTATTAGAATGCTTTTGGCAATGCTTTTAGCGTTGCAATTTGAAGTGAAGGATGGCACATAATGAACTATATTATATCTGACATGCGTTGATGGTTGACGTTTTTGTCTTTGACATGGGGGAATACTTCTGCCCACCGCTGTTACGTATATCATATGAACATTGTTTTATAATTTGTGAATGTAAAAGAAGTGGCACTCAAATCACTCCGTTAATATTTTGGTGATATCTGGTATCTCAGGGCCATATTCCCGTCACGCAACATTTTCCTCGAAGTAAAACTTAGAATTTCCAAGGTGCCTCCACACCTCCCTTGCTTGGACCTTTCCCTTGGGACATAATTAGGGATATAATTAGGGATTATATCGTCATTTATGCATAATGAAGTGCTAATATATTCTCATTGGCGTATAATACGTGAATTTCAGTCCACCTCGACCCGAATATGAGGAAAAATTTAAAGATACAAACACGTTTATAAGACTTAAATTAGCGTAGAAGTGAAGAAATAGGGTGATGTTTACCTGCAGGGTGTCACGTTTATTGACAGCGTAAAGAATGTTTTATAAAGTGAAACGTATGAGCGAGAATTATCATAATATGAATTACATATGTTTATTCATAAGTGGAAGTAGAAGAACTGCGAAATATTCAATTGCTCAACCTATACGCTTTTCACATGAAGGAAGCGGCAAAACCACGTGTTCCAACAATCGTCAGCTGAAGCGTGGACAACGTTGCCAGGTTGTCGTACTCTGCCTCTTATGTTTGCCGATTTCCGACCCAAAAAACTGCTTTCATCACCCAAATAACTGCCTGCATATATGGTTATCGTTTAATTGGTTAATTATTGATGTTTCTTGGCAATAGTTATGGGCAGGGTCCGGACCTCCGCCATAGGAGGTGAAGCACCGCTCCCAGCGACGCAGCTCGAGGCTTCGCGAAACTGTGTCATAGTGTCTCATGGCTTGATTCATTACTCGTGGCTTGTGAGGCTTCATTAAAACGCTCGATTCCCAGAACCGCATGGCTGTGTTTAGTGGCAGCGGGAGCAGCAAGATCAGGAGGAAGAGGTTGATATCGTCCAGCAGCCGTAAACAAGGCCACTGCTTCCGCCTGCTTCTTGCGTCGCATGAAAAGGAGGTAATTTCCTTTGAGTCGTGTGTTGCCGCGCGAGCCTGTGATCACATGGGTCTGCGGGCACTGGGTCTGTGGGCCTTGCCGGGTCGTAACGACTGGAAACAAAGACGAGGTGAAGATGTGACGGGTGAGGCAGAGCGTGGCGGATTAAAGGCCCTTCCAGACGAGGGGCAGTTGCCCGCCGTGCAAACACTGTTACCATATCATACTAAGCAGTGGGATGACGTCATAAGCACAGAAACGAAGGAAACAGATCTGGCAACATACAGTGATGGGCCCGTATCCTCGTCAACTATTAATACTAAACTTGGTATTAACTTTCGACTTTAGTATTAACTTCACTCTCAAAGTGTATCCTCACCAACTATTAGCCTAATACCTACTATTAACATCGATATTAACTTGGGAGTGCTGGCGAGGACTTCTAAACACTTTAATAGGAAAGTTAATAGTAAATCCCAGACCCAGACCCATATCAAAATGGCCGCCGGAGCTCCTCGCCCAGCCCACCTCCGCAATTTAGAGTCCGAAAGGACTCTTTGGAACTGTATAACGATGGTGAACTTGTCAAGAGATACATATTAGACCGTGCAGGAATGGAATATGTGACTGATTTGGTGAGAAGAGAGCTACAAGATCCAGTTCAAAGGGAGCATTCCCTCACCCCGGGGTTGAAAGTGATTTTGACTTAAAGATACTTGGCTACAGGAAAAATGCTGCAGTGTTCAAGTGATGAGTTTGGGGTAAGCCAGAGTAGTGTAAGCAGGGTGATTGCGGAAACTCTGGCCGCCCTCCGTGCCCCGTAGGTAGTCGGGAGGTTTATCCAGTCTCCCCTTGATAAGGTGGTGATCCGTGAAGAGCAAGCAGAATTTTCCCAACTTGCCGGTGTTGTGGGAGTGATAGACTGCAACCATGTGAAAATAATGGCACCAAAGGAAAACGAAGCAGTTTATGTGAACAGAAAAAAAACTTACATAGTTTGAACACACAATTAGTGTTTGATGCCTTTGTTATTGATTAAAATGTGAAATATTTGAGTTAAGGAAAACGAAACATGGGAAAAAAAAAACTTTTATTTGTAGCAGAAAGGTACACACATGCAAATGAAAAAGATGACAGTAAAATTGCATTAAAATGTAATTTAAAATATGATTTATAATTATTGTTGCTTTAAAATCAAGTTAGAAAAACAAATTACTCCTGCCGGTCATTCGTATGGAGATAATGGTGGTAAGAAACCTTGTTAGTGACGTCTGCGAGTGTGAGGGAGGAGGAACGAAAGGTCGAGGCGACCACATCGCGTACATCATGACTTATGTGTGAAGTAAAACGAGGTTACTTGGTTTCTGTTTACAAAGTTCCAAGTGGAAAAAAAACTTTATTGTGAATTCAGTGTATACTTTTCTGGAGTATTGTGTTTACTGAGTGAATTGGTGACCAATCTGTTGCTATTTGTGTCTTGCTTGAAGATATTCATCATTGGATTCAAAGCTATGGTATTAATGTGCAATAGTCGTCATAACAAAATACGTAGTAATTAATTATATATGTCAACCTATTTATTTTCATGAGATCATGGTATGACCACTGAAAAACATAGCTTTTTTATCTTGGCTCCATTACAAATTCAGTATATAATTACTCATATATTCAATAAAGTAGTGGAATCCAGTTTTCAGCATCTTTTATTATTATGCCAATTAGCACTCAGCTTGCAAACACGCTAAGGTTTATGTTGTCAGCTTGGGTCGGACTAAGGTGAACACTTTACCAAGTGACCTAAGAGTACTCAATGCTACCAAAGCTATGGTATTAACGTGCAATGGTCATCATACCAAAATACGTAGTAATTAATTATATATGCCAACCTATTTATTTTCGTGAGATCATGGTATGACCACTGAAAAACATAGCTTTTCTATATTGGCTCCATTACAAATTCAGTATATAATTACTCATATATTCAATAAAATAGTGGAATCCAGTTTTCAGCATCTTTTATTATTATGCCAATATTCTAAGCACTCAGCTTGCAAACACGCTTAGGTTTATGTTGTCAGCTTGGGTCGGACTTAGGTGAACACTTTACCAAGTGACCTAAGATTACTCAATGCTACCATATAGGTATACTACATCTTTGATTGTGAGTGCAAATCTGGTCATTAAACACCGAGAAATTAATCTAGGCTCTAGGAAACTCAGAAAAATCCAATTTAGAGAGTGCTGGTTGTGGGGATTGAACCAGTGACCTTCGACATACAAAGCCATGTCTCTGTCAGTCGAGCCAATAACGGTAAAGGTAAAGTTGGGGCATACCCTGTAGCAGCGCGTGGCCTCGGTGCTCATCTCCGTAACATTGGCCCTTGAGCCTGTGGTGGGAGGGAGCCCATTACCCCGGGACACAGGGCCAGTGTGACATCCGGGTTACCACAGTTTCCCCAGGTTTCCCCAGGTAGCCATTTATCGACCAGCCGGAGAGGGAGGATGATCAGCTGGGTGAGCTGCACGCCGACTGCCCGAGCAGGGATTCGAACCTGGGCCTGCGTAGAAGCCAGGCATGCTGATCACTAGACCACAGAGGCGTATTGGAGCCCAGTCTCAAGTGAACCCACTCACAATGGCACACAATTTTTTCTGGTAAATTTTGTGCTTTGAATGAATTTGCTAACCATTTCTGTCGAAAAACAGCAGAGATTTTTTTTCACCCCTTCCACCCTAACCTCAGTAATAAAAAAAAATGACAAAATCATAGCCTTGAGGCAGTAATATTCAGCCCCAGCATTAAAAAAATTGTACTGCTGCTCTATGAAAGGCATCTCTTAACTCCGATGAAGTAGGTGGTGACTGTGGTGGAGCAGCTTCATTGTCATCCCTTGCAGTGGCTGGTGTCATTGGGCCAGTAGATGATGAAGCAGTGGCAGGTGTCATTGGGCCAGCAGATGATGAAGCAGTGGCTGGTGTCATAGGGCCAGCAGATGTTGAAGCAGTGGCTGTTGCCGGAGCAGCTGATGGTATCTTTTCCACAAGTAATGAATAATGTGCTGGGATGATCTCTAGCAATATAGCAGCGGGGATGAA
Organism: Eriocheir sinensis; assembly: GCF_024679095.1. Taxonomy (NCBI): domain Eukaryota; kingdom Metazoa; phylum Arthropoda; class Malacostraca; order Decapoda; family Varunidae; genus Eriocheir; species Eriocheir sinensis. The sequence goes on along the minus strand of NC_066512.1, from coordinate 11,545,786 downwards.
AAAAAGCGTCATATATTAGTCATGATTAATGCATGTAACTTAACCCCTTAACTGCGGATTTCCTACAAGAAAACATCACCAAACTACAGAAATGGAACAAAAAGTGGCTGCTACAATTCAGTGAAGAAAATGTAGTCCTGTGTTGTTGTGTGCCAGTCTCTACTCCGTTCACCGGGCAAAGATTGGCGGGCAAACTTGTGTCCACACGAGGGGCAGTTGCCCACCGGGCACTGCCCGTTGATCGTATAATAAATCCTCGCTTGTGTAGCAGGGTTACCAGGTCGAACAGTTGGTGGAGGGTTTTTGGCACTACCAGGGGCACATAGCAGACCGGGCACTCCGGGGCAGGCAGCGGCCGATAGCACAACCGGACAGAGTAGCACAGCATGGGCTACAGCAAGGATGCTGTCTATATAGGTCAATTAATTGCACGGTGGCTTCCCTTGACCACACCTGTTCTTTGCCACACGGGACAGACATGTTATCCCATCAAGTGTTTAGTGGAAACCAGAAACTGACTGCAAGGGAGTTCCGCAGGGTAACTTCGTGTGTCTGGCAACATGCTCTCTTTATACCAACCATCAAACCTGCAGGCATTGCCTCGCCCACGGGCAAGGGCACTTGGATGATTTGATGTGCCCGTAGTTTTCCCGCTTCTGACGTCATCTTCGCTCCCACCATCAAAACAGTTGAAGCAGTATGATATCTGGTAACAGTGTTTGCACAGCGGGCAACTGCCCCTCGTCTGGACGGGGCTTTAACGAGTGCGTTTGAAAAGGACACACACACACACACACACACACACACACACACACACACACACACACACACACACACCAGAGTATAACGTCGTATAAGAAGAAACCGTGGTAAATCTTAAGAATTACCACTCCACCCCCACCACCATTCCAGCCCCCTAAACTCCAAAACAAGCCTGGGGACCTGTTGGGGAACCGGGTTTTTTTTTTTGGGGGGGGAAGGCAAAATTACTGAAAAATGGGCTTTCAAAATATCCCTAGAAAATCCCTAAATTAGGGGAAATTCCCTAGTCTCGAAAGTAAGGAAAGTCTCCAACGCATACTCTGTAATCTATTCTAATATAACCTAGCAGCCGCCGGAGCCGGTCTGTTGACAAGTATCGGGCGTGTCATTAGATGCCCAGCGTAGTGGCCGCCGCCGCCCCACTCCGTCCCGCGTTGCGTACCTGCGTAATTTCCGACGGCCAACACCGCATGTCAAATATATTTAAACTACTCCAACCAAACTTTATAACCTAATAGCTAACGGGGGGGCTTTGCCCCCCCCTCGACCCTCCCCCCCCCAGTACTAAGGAGGGTAGCTCTATCTGCCCAACTTGTCAGTCACAGTTTGATGCGCCCACGAGGCTGCGAGCGCATCCCATGTGACACGCCCGTGTCACTGTTCGTATATGGTGGTATTGAAAGGTGACAAGGACTCGGTTTTGAGTTATTTGACAGCGCAATGTGGCGCGAGGTGCCTCATGAGGGATACCAATAAAGAGGCTAAATAGTCAGTTAACACTTACCGAGAGGTGAAGTAAAATGATAATTTGAGGAGACTAAAGAAGACTTTAAGTGTCGATCCCACCGCCCATCATGGCGGCCCGAGGAAGACTGAGATACAGAAAGCTACCTACGTGTAAGCAGCGCGATACACACTCGCGCAGTAGCTAATACTTCATGAATGTAGTCCTTTATAATTATAAAATACAAATACTTGCGCCATTATTTATTTTTAAATAGTGTTATGCGGAACGTGTTACTTTGGTTCAGTGTCGCCGTCAGGAGACTCAGTGGGAGGGAGATTATGTAAAACACCTTGCACAACTCCTGTAATTTAATATTCCTCCTTAGTACAATTCACTCTGACTCTTCCCTGACTACTAGCTGACTATGACTTACTATGACTGTGACTGACTCCTCTCGCCGTTACAGTATGTTCGGTCATACAAGAATGAACATGTAGCAAAAATCTGGGCGAGTTGGCAACACTTCCCGCCTGGCGCCTGACCGTGCCCCGCGGGGCGCGGGCGGAGCCTTGCTCCCTGCCCCCTGCTCGCTCCTTCCGGAGTCTTCCAGAGGCCCATAGACCCCGGGGGAAGCTTCCAGCACAACAATAGAGAAGAAAATAACGTAGAACTCGTAAAGACCGTTATATGTCTGAAATCGTAATGATCTTTGCGCGTTCTGGATATTACTGACTTAAGAACTATAGTGAAACCAAATTGTCGAGTCCGTTTTGGCGTTGGCTCTCGTGGGTCTATTTCTCCCCTCTGCTCTGCCATAGAGTCCCAACACCTATTTTTTCCTCTCATATGTTACCTATAGCTTACATATGAGAGAAAGAGATAGGTGTTGGGACTGTGTGGCAGAGCAGAGGGGTGGAAAGGACCCGCTGGAGCCTACGCCAGACCGGCCTCGACATATATATTTGGAAGACTTTAGTTTCTATGGTGTAGTGCTCAGGCTCAGTCTGTCTATAGAGGGGTTGCACGTGACGTCATCATCAGCGATCAGCTGATCACTTCTCGGCTGCCCCGCAAAGGCCCGCCATTTTGGGAGGCACATATTTACCGCAATAGAACTCCTCAGCTTTTCCCCGCCATGTTACTGTGTTGGTGTTTGTGTTAGTGGCCCATCTATTACTGTGTTGGTGCGTGTGTTAGTGTCCATCTATTACTGTGTGGGTGGGTGTGTTAGTAGCCCATCTATTACTGTGTGGGTGGGTGTGTTAGTTGCCCATCTATTACTGTGTGGGTGGGTGTGTTAGTGGCCCATCTATACTGTGTGGGTGTGGGTGTTAGTGGCCCATCTATTACTGTGTGAGTGTGTTAGTGTCCATCTGTTACTGTGTGGATGGGTGTGTTAGTGTCCATCTATTACTGTGTGGGTGTGGGTGTTAGTGTCCATCTGTTACTGTGTGGATGGGTGTGTTAGTGTCCATCTATTACTGTGTGGGTGTGGGTGTTAGTGTCCATCTGTTACTGTGTGGATGGGTTTGTTATTGTCCATCTATTACTTTGTGTGTGTGTTAGTGTCCATCTGTTACTGTGTGGATGGGTGTGTTAGTGTCCATCTATTACTGTGTGAGTGTGTTAGTGTCCATCTGTTACTGTGTGGATGGGTGTGTTAGTGTCCATCTATACTGTGTGGGTGTGGGTGTTAGTGGCTCATCTATTACTGTGTGAGTGTGTTAGTGTCCATCTGTTACTGTGTGGATGGGTGTGTTAGTGTCCATCTATTACTGTGTGGGTGTGGGTGTTAGTGTCCATCTGTTACTGTGTGGATGGGTGTGTTAGTGTCCATCTATTACTGTGTGGGTGTGGGTGTTAGTGTCCATCTGTTACTGTGTGGATGGGTGTGTTAGTGTCCATCTATTACTGTGTGGGTGGGTGTGTTAGTGTCCATCTATTACTGTGTGGGTGTGGGTGTTAGTGTCCATCTGTTACTGTGTGGGTGGGTGTGTTAGTGTCCATCTATTACTGTGTGAGTGTGGGTGTTAGTGTCCATCTATTACTGTGTGGGTGTGGGTGTTAGTGTCCATCTGTTACTGTGTGGGTGGGTGTGTTAGTGTCCATCTATTACTGTGTGGGTGTGTGTGTTAGTGTCCATCTATTACTGTGTGGGTGTGGGTGTTAGTGTCCATCTATTACTGTGTGGGTGTGGGTGTTAGTGTCCATCTGTTACTGTGTGGGTGGGTGTGTTAGTGTCCATCTGTTACTGTGTGGGTGGGTGTGTTAGTGTCCATCTATTACTGTGTGGGTGTGGGTGTTAGTGTCCATCTGTTACTGTGTGTGTGTGTTAGTGTCCATCTATTACTGTGTGGGTGTGGGTGTTAGTGTCCATCTGTTACTGTGTGGGTGGGTGTTAGTGTCCATCTATTACTGTGTGGGTGTGGGTGTTAGTGTCCATCTGTTACTGTGTGGGTGTGGGTGTTAGTGTCCATCTATTACTGTGTGGGTGTGGGTGTTAGTGTCCATCTGTTACTGTGTGGGTGGGTGTGTTAGTGTCCATCTATTACTGTGTGGGTGTGGGTGTTAGTGTCCATCTATTACTGTGTGGGTGTGGGTGTTAGTGTCCATCTATTACTGTGTGGGTGGGTGTTAGTGTCCATCTGTTACTGTGTGGGTGGGTGTGTTAGTGTCCATCTATTACTGTGTGGGTGTGGGTGTTAGTGTCCATCTGTTACTGTGTGGGTGGGCGTGTTAGTGTCCATCTATTACTGTGTGGGTGTTAGTGTCCATCTGTTACTGTGTGAGTGTGTGTGTGTTAGTGTCCATCTATTACTGTGTGGGTGGGTGTGTTAGTGTCCATCTATTACTGTGTGAGTGTGTGTGTGTTAGTGTCCATCTATTACTGTGTGGGTGTGGGTGTTAGTGTCCATCTGTTACTGTGTGGGTGGGTGTGTTAGTGTCCATCTAGTACTGTGTGGATGTGGGTGTTAGTGTCCATCTGTTACTGTGTGGGTGTGGGTGTGTTAGTGTCCATCTATTACTGTGTGGGTGTGGGTGTTAGTGTCCATCTGTTACTGTGTGGGTGTGTTAGTGTCCATCTAGTACTGTGTGGGTGTAGGTGTTTGTGTCCATCTGTTACTGTGTGGGTGGGTGTGTTAGTGTCCATCTGTTACTGTGTGGGTGGGTGTGTTAGTGTCCATCTATTACTGTGTGGGTGTGGGTGTTAGTGTCCATCTGTTACTGTGTGGGTGGGTGTGTTAGTGTCCATCTATTACTGTGTGGGTGGGTGTGTTAGTGTCCATCTATTACTGTGTGAGTGTGTGTGTGTTAGTGTCCATCTCTTACTGTGTGGGTGTGGGTGTTAGTGGCCCATCTATTACTGTGTGGGTGGGTGTGTTAGTGGCCCATCTATTAATGTGTGGGTGTGGGTGTTAGTGTATCTATTACTGGGTGGGTGGGTGGGTGTTAGTGTCCATCTATTACTGTGTGTTTTAGTGGCCCGTCTATTACTGTTACTGATGGGTGCTACACTGCCACTCACGGTAGACAGGGGCTGCCAAGTATAGGTCAGAGGGGTTTTTGCGAACCCCTTACGTTCCTATGTTCTTACTAAACACCGCCCGGGGATGCCCGGGGTTAAATTAGTCATATATTAATTGTTCTTATCATTAAGTATAACTTAAAGTTTAATAATAAATGTATATACTGTATGTCCATCATAATTTGGCAGCCTAATGGATAGTTATATAACGAAGCCTAGCCTCACTGTCCAGATTATTTGCATATTCACTCAGATTGTGTCATGAAGACAGGAGGCACGGGCCAGCCATCATCAGGGGGCAGAGGCTCAGCTGATTGCTCTTGCCTCCCAAAATGGCTGACAGTTGTTTTTCCTAAAACAAAAGCGAAGCGGTGTGACGTCAGTGCAACCCCCTCTATAGAGGCCTTCGTGAAACAACAACAATGGACTTAAAATCGAAGCCACCCAACTTTATAATTAACGAGGCTTGTCCCCTGGCCCCTCCCCAAGGTAAAACGTATACGAAAATGCATTATAATAATAATTCTTTCGCGGGCTAAATTACTACGGATATTGGTTTGGAGTGGTGCTCCCTTAGATTAACCAACCATGACTAGTTTCAAACCAAGGGAATTCAATTAAGTCAAATTGTCTCCGTTTTTATTACCGCAATATGCATCCATGCACCAAGCTTCCAGCAACAATGAAATCAAAGGTAAGCCAAAATCTAGAATATGCATCTAATAATCTTTACCTTTAAATTACTTTGTAAGGGTTTAGTAAGATTTGTTGCGTACCTATTACTAACCCGTATTGGGCTATTATTCTAGTGTTTGCCCACACTCACCCCTCTCACCCAAAGCTGACTAGGGGGTCTGTGCAATGCCTCCGCCGTTCAGTACGAAAACCAAGCTTGATCAAATGAAATTATAAAACCACTCAATCTCGCACAACCACATTAAAAGCTTTATACCATCGGAGGCGTAGAATACACACTGAACCCTTACCTCCCCAGCATAGCACCAGCAAAAGTGATAATGCAACAAAATTTGTTTTGGTTCCGTAGAGGAAATATACAATTATACTATTCATAACAAAGAGCATTCACCCTTCTTTTAGAATATTTACAGTAGTAGTAGTAGTAGTAGTAGTAGTAGTAGTGGCCCTAACTCTCAGAAGGCTTATGGACCTGATGGAGTGCCTCCTATTGTCCTTAAAAACTGTGCCTCCGTTCTGACACCCTGCCAGTTCAAACTCTTTCGTCTCTGCCTATGAACATCTTCCTTTCCTTCCTGCTGGAAGTACGCCTTCTTACAGCCTGTGCCTAAGAAGGGTGACCGCTCCAACCCCTCAAACTACCGCCCTATAGCTTTGCTTTCCTGTCTATCTAAATCTTTTGAATCACTCCTTAACCGAAAGATTGAAAAGCACCTTTCCGCTTCTGACCTTCTATCTGATCGCCAGTATGGGTTCCGCAAGGGGCGTTCTACTGGCGAAATTCTTGCTCTCTTAACTGACTCTTCCCTAAACCTATCAACAGCGGTGTTCCACTGGGCTCTGTCCTATCACCCACTCTCTTCCTGTTATTCATCAATGATCTTTCTATAACAAACTGTCCTATCCATTCACACGCTGACGACTCCACTCTGCATTATTCAACTTCTTTCAACAGAACTTTTCAACAGGTATTACAAGACTCCAGACTGGAGGCTGCAGAACGCTTAACCTCAGACCTTGCTCTCATTTCTAATTGGGGTAAAAGAAACCTTCTGTCCTTCAATGCTTCAAAAACCCAATTTCTTCACCTATCAACTCTACACAATCTTCCAAACACTTATCCCCTTTTCATCGATAACACTCAGCTATCACCTTCTTCAACACTAAATATCCTCGGTCTATCCTTAGCTCAAAATTTCAACTGGAAAATTCACACCTCCTCTCTCACTAAATCAGCTTCCTCGAGGTTGGGCGTTTTGTATCGTCTCCGTCAGTTCTTCTCCCTCACACAGATGCTTTCCATTTATAGGGGCCTTGTCCGTCCTCGTATGGAGTATGCATCTCACATGTTGGGGGGAGGCTCCACTCACACAGCTCTTCTGGACAGAGTGGAGTCTAAGGCTTTTCGTCTCATCTGCTCTTCTCCTCTTACTGATAGTCTTCTACCTCTTAAATTCCGCCGCCATGTTGCCTCTCTTTCTATCTTCTATTGATATTTTCATGCTGACTGTTCTTCTGAACTTGCTAACTGCATGCCTCGGGCAGCCTCCCCCCAACCCGCGGCCCAGCCGCACACGACTTTCTACTCATGCTCATCCCTATGCTGTCCAAACCCCTTATGCAAGAGTTAACCAGCATCTCCATTCTTTCATCCCCTTCACTGGTAGATTCTGGAACAGCCTTCCTTCATCTGTATTTCCTCCTGCCTATGACTTGACCTCTTTCAAGAAGAGTGTATTAAGACACCTCGCCACCCGAAATTGACTACTCTTTTGGCTACTCTTTACTTTTATCTTTTATGGGAGCGGCGAGTAGCGGGCTTTTTTTTTTTTTTTTTCAATCTTTTTGTTGCCCTTGAGCAGTTTTCTTTGCTGTAAAAAAAAGTAGTAGTAGTAGTAGTAGTAGTAGTAGTAGTAGTAGTAGTAGTAGTGGTAGTAGTAGTATACAAAAGTACTAGAAATGGTAGTGGTAGTATTGGTGGTGTTGGTAGTAGTAGTAGTAGTATACAAAAGTGCTTGAAATGCTAGCGGTAGTGGTAAAGGTAGTGTAAGTGACGGAACAAGATTAATTCGAAGGATTGGTTTAGTAAGACCAAAAAGAGGGTGAAAGATATATGATCAGCAATAGAAGCGTTAATTCCATTTTGATATGAGCCGTGTGCCATGAGATGGTTGTTCAAACATTTTGGAAACAGCTCGAGTTAAGCAGACCTTATACTTATCGAACCGGGAGAAGGGAGTCTTGACGGGACCTTACATGACTGCTTGCGAGTCTTTTTTGTTTTTTGTTCATTTGTTATTTCGCTTTATCTAAAATCTATCTCTCTAATTATCCATATCTATCTATCAATCTCTATTTCTATCTCTCACCTGATGTTCGTAGATCTGGACAAAGCGTTGGTGAAGTTCCCTCCGATGTCTGGCCTCCTCCTCCTCCAGCATCTCCCGCAGCCCACAAAGGGAAGGAGAGAGACAGCAGCGGTAATGAGGACAGTGAGAAAGGGGTGAGCTATACATATGCTTGAAGAGTTCGGTGTATAATGTTAGATGTAGTGCGAGGACTGTGTGTGTGTGTGTGTGTGTGTGTGTGTGTGTTTACCTAATTGTATTTACCTACTATCCATATCAGACCCTTTTTTTACTGTGTCCTCGTGTGTTGCTGACGTTTCTTCCTTCTCTTAGTAGTAACTCCTCATTGTCTACCTCTTCCATTTTAATCAATAACTTATATATTTGTATTAGGTCTCCCCTTTCTCTTCTTTGTTCCAATGTTGGCAAGTATATATCCTTTAACCTTTCTTCATATGACAGTCCCTCCAGTTCTGGAACCATTTTCGTTGCCATCCTTTGTATTCTTTCTAGTTTTTTATGGGTTTCTTCTTATGGGGAGACCACACCGTTTCCGCATATTCCAATTTTGGTCTAATCATAGTGGTTATTATCTTTTTCCTTATCCGTTTAGTGGAATGCTAATCCTATATTTCTAACCATTCTATACGTTATCACTGAATATCCTATTGTTATGCCGGGCGTGTTACTTGGGTTCCGTGTCGCCGTCAGGAGACCCCGTGGGAGGGAGATATGTAAACACCTTGCACAGCTTCTGTAGTTTAATATTCTTTCTTAGTAGTACAATTCACTCTGACTCTTCACTGACCACTAGCTTACTATGACTGGGACTGACTCTTCTCGCCCTCTTCGCCTATATATATACCGAACAGTACAGTCTAGAACGTTACAGTATATATTCGATCATACAAGAATGAACATGTAGCAAAAATATGTGCGAATTGGCAACACTTTCCGCCTGCCGCCTGGCCGCGGGCCCCGCGGGGCGCGGGCGGGACCTTGCTCCCCGTCCCCCTGCTCGCTCCTCCCGGAGCCTTCCAGAGGCCCATAGACCCCGGGGGAAGCTTCCAGCACAACACTATTAACATAACTCTCAGGCTGTTGATTATCCTGTATTGTCACTCCCAGATCTCTCTCTTCTTTAACTTTTTTTAATATTTCTCCATCTCCCATTTTATATGTCCATTTTGGTCTCCCTTCACTCTTTCCCATTTCCATTACATGACATTTATTCACATTGAATTCCATCTCCCATTTCATACTCTGCAGTCCCAAATCTTATTCAGGTCCTCTTGCAGAATTTCAGTCTTTATTGTTTTTTTATGTCTCAGCAGTTTCACATCGTCTGCAAACAGGCTCATATAACTGCTTACTTTCTCTGGCATGTCATTTATATATACTAGGAAAAGTATTGGTGCCAATACCGATCCTTGAGGCACTCCACTATCTACAATTCTCCATTCCGATTTCATGTCCTTTACCACTGTTCTCATCTCTCTTCCCCTAAAGTAACTTTCCATCCAGTTCTTCATTTTCCCTTTCAATCCTCCTTTATTTTCCAGCTTCCATAGTAGTCTTGTTTGTGGAACTTTATCAAAAGCCTTCTTCAGGTCCAAGTACACGCAATCTACCCATCCGTCCCTCTCCTGTATTATTTCTGTCACTCTTGAATAAAAGCTCAGTAAGTTTGTTATACATGAGCGCCCTTTTCTATACCCATACTGTTTTTCTGTAATCATATTATGTTCTTCTAGAAATCTCGTCCATTGTTTCTTTATCACTTTTTCGCATATTTTACAAACTACACTGGTCAATGATACTGCATGGTCTGTAGTTCAGGGGTTCTTCCTTTTTTTTCGATTTTATATATTATAGGGACCACTTCAGCCCTCCGCCATTCCTTTGGTAGTTTACCAGTTGCTACTGAGCATTTTATGATATCATATACCGGTCCAATCAGCTGATTTCTGCATTATTTCAATATAAAACCTGAGACTCAACCGGTCCTACTGCTTTCCTCTCTTCCAGTTCCTCCATTATTTTGTATATCCTCTTTAGGTACTGTGACTTCATTCATATAAACATTTATTTTGTCATCTTTTGGTTCACTGAATTGTGATTCTTTTGTAAAAACTTGCTAGAAGCTCTTGTTTAGCACCTCAGTCATGTCTTTAGGATCTTCAGTTAACTTGTTTCCATCTTTCAGTCTTTCTATTGTTTCCCTTGGTTTGATTTTTCCATTTATGAATCTATAAAACAGTTTAGGTTCTTCCTTGCACTTTTCAACAATATCCTTTTCATATCCTTTCTCTTCTTCTCTCCTTATTTTCACATATTCATTTCTTGCTATCTTAAAATCTTTATTCCTTTGATTCGTATTTCTTTTCAATCTCTTTCATGCTTTGTCTCTTTTTTCCTTTGCATCTGCACATCTTGCATTAAACCAATCCTTCTTTCCTTTTTCTTTGGGTTTATATAATGGTACATATTTCATCACTCCTGTTTCATACGCCTCCATAAAAATATCATACTTTTCCTGTACCTTGCTTTTTCTCCTCAACTTTACCCAGTCTAGCTCTCCATAGTATTTCTTAAGTTTTTCCATGTCCGCCCTCCTATAGTTTATCCTGTTTCTTTTAAATGATTCGTCCTCCTCAGTGCCTTCCTCCTCTGTTTCCATCTCTATTATCACGTGATCACTCTTTCCCAGGGGGCACCCATACCTTAATTCCTTTAACAAGTGCATTCCCTTTGTTAGCACCAGGTCCAGTCTCGCCGGTTCATCGTCATTTCTGAATCTTGTGTTTTCCGTCACCCACTGCATCATCAAATTCTCCATAGTCAATCTTAAGAATCTTTTCACACATGCCGTTTCACTACTTCCACTTTCAGAAATTTCCCAATTTACCTTCTTACAGTTGAAGTCTCCAACTAACAAGTCTCTTTTGTTTGCTTTTAGTAACTTACTCAAACTCTGAATGGTATCTTCAATCATGGTCTCATATTCTTCCTTGGTTGCTATTATCGTCATCATTTCTCTGTTTTTGTTCTCCAGATTAACACTCACTATTTCCGCCTTTCCTTCTCCAAATACTACTGATTTCACTAATACCTCCTTCCTCGTCATTATCATTACTCCACCACCTTTACCCTTTCTATCCTTCCTCCATACATTGTAATTGTTATCAAACACTATTTGAATGACCTCATTCAGCTTTGTTTCCGTTAAGCATACGATCTTGGGCTCTTTTTCCTTTAGGTTGTCTTGTAGTTCCGGTTTTCTAGATATTATACCGTCTACATTTGTATACATCACACTCAATTAGTCCCTTATTTGTTTTAATCTTGTCTAGGTTCTGTTCTCTTTCGGCTTTTCCCTTAATATCATTTCTTTATTCTGTCTCCCATAACTCTTCAGAAAAAATACCTCTTTTTCCTCTTCTGATCTTACATTGTTTCTCTCTTTTGCTTCTGCTTGCATTTCATTCCATTTCTTCCTTTCTTCTTCATTTCTATTTTTATATATATATATATATATATATATATATATATATATATATAGATATATATATATATATATATATATATATATATATATATATATATATATATATATATATATCCTTACATTCGTCTATTTCCCTTAGTTTAGTTGTTCTGTTTAATATTTCCTCAGTTACCTTTTGTGATTTTAATCTTAATTTAACTGGCCTTGTTTTACCTTCTATGTGAGGGCCCATCCTAACTATCTCTTCCACCTCCTCCTCAAGGTTTTGTATTTCTTCTTCATTTAAGTTTTTCAGTAGGTCTTTCACTGACTTAAATTCTTCCTTATCCCTTCTTGGTTTATATGTTATGTTTTTCTCTTTCATCCCGAATATTCTTTTTTATGACCTTAACCATCTCTTTTTCTACATTTTCCTTTTCCTCTTTTAGTTGCTTTTCAATTATTTCCTGTAAGTCTACATTGGCTTTATCATGTTCTACTTTCCATGTCTTTATCTCCCCCAGCACTTCCTCCCTAAATTTTTTCTCTTCTTTGCCCATTATCTCTTTCAGGTCTTCATTTTCCTTTCTTACGACTCCTAGTCCTTCCTTCACCATTTTTTTCATATTTTGCCCGTTTCTCTTTCAGCTCCTCATTTTCCCTTAAGTCACTGTGCATCTTCTTACCTTCCATATCTTCACCCTCCATGATTTTGACTCTTCCGATCCACATATTCAGTTTCTTTTCCACTAGCAACACTTTTCTGTATCTACAAGAACACATGAGCTTTCAGATCACCAAGCTCAGTGCGTTTGGTGCCTGCCTCGCGACCGAAAGGTTGCTTTCGGTGAGAAAAGTATAGCGCTAGGCTCTCGGCTACCTAGTTCGGGGGACCATGTACTCAAGTTAGGCGAAGGGACAGATGGGTGAAGGGACTTGCTGCTTCTGACAAATCGTAAAGTCAAACTGGTGTGGTGTCATAGACATCCCAGGATCGTGGGACATCCCATCCTAAATACATAGCCTACATGAATTTCGACACGGTACCGTGTTTTTTGTCGACTGCTTGTCGGGATCTGTCCCACCTAAATTTATTTATATTATTATAAAAGCAAATGATGACGTATGTATGTATATAACTAGGATATCAACAACTACTCTTCTTCTTCTTTTTGTGACCTGTTCCGCTTTGCCTCGCTTTTTAGATCCTCCTTGATACATTTTTTACACTTAGATGCTTCACTTAATTACTCTGGGATAGTGAAGATTGGGTTCCATGATGCAAAAATCAGGATGGGATGTCTTACGATAAGGGATGACAGCTAGATGACACCACACCGGGAAGTAGCAAATAAAAAAATATAAAAAGAAAAAACGCGCGCGTGCGTGCCTGTTTGTGTTTGTGTTTTTATGTGTGTTTGTGCTTGTGTGTGTGCGTGTGTGTGTGTGTGTGTGTGTGTGTGTGTGTGTGTGGTTCACCATGGTCTGATCACGTGCTGGACTCGGGTCGCCGGCCAGTAGCTTTCCCGAATGAGCTTGTAGCACAGGTGACGTGTGTCTGGGTTTGGTTGGAAGCTCACATCACACCCACATACACCCGGGAGGGGGGACGGCCTCCGAATTCCACCCGGTATCCATTCACTGGTGGGTATAAACAGGGGGCACAGATTAAAGGAGACTGCTCATCCGTCTCCTCTCCGCCCGGGAACCAAACCCTGGACCTCTCGGTTGTAATGCGAGCATGCTAACCAGTGCACTACGGAGGAGGAGGTTATGATTTTTTTTTTTTCATAAAAGGGAAGTTTCTTTTTCAAATTCGGATTCGTTTATTTGGCAGGATTACTTTAATATAGTTTGCTGCCAGGAATAATGAGGCAAATGCGGAGGGGGGTGGGGGGGTAATCACTCTGGCACGGCAGTCTTGCAAGCAGAATATTCAGCACCACTATACCCAAAGTTTTTTTTGTACGTTTGCGATATGATGCTTCCTGTTCTCGCGGGAATTACTTAACTATCAATCGTATATTTGACAGACGCTGGACCCGTTCTCTTATTCAGTTTGGGCGCTTCCGTGATGCGCTGCTTCCTCCATACATGGCAATCGCTTTTTCTGGCATTGTTTCGAAATTACCCTAATCAGTCTTTCTTTAGATTTTGTCTACCTCTTCTATTCCTTACCTGCACCTGCGGAGGTTAAGCTGCTGGCGATGCTCCTCCTCCCGTGCCGCAACCACCTCGGCCACCCGCTGGGCCCTTGTGCGGCGCGCCCCGCACGCCAGCCAGTCTGTCTGCGGGTCAGTCATCACTCCGATTCGCTTCGCGTTACCTTGGCCCACACTTTTTCATCGCTGTTCTAACGCCGTTCCCACAGTTTTCGTATACTCCACTGTTAGTTTTTAACTCTTTTCATGGTTACGGGTATTCATATATCTCCTTTGTACCTGTTACGTATAGACTTACTAAAAATGAGATTAAAACACGTCTTTTTTTGCTCCATTCAAGGTGTATATCATTCTGACCACACCATAATAATTCACCCATTAAATAGTTTATATTTATATACATAAGTCACGTCATATTACCTCATTCCGGTTGAATCCAGGGCAATACATAGTTCTGAACTTCTGATGATATCTAAACATTCCATTCATGATCAGAACAGTAATACATTAATTATTGTGATAGACCCACTGCGTTTTACATTAACATCATCATATCACATTGTAGCATTATGTATTATTCTGACCACAACGTTAGTAGTTTCTTCATTATTCCAACTAGATCATGAACGCATATAGCTGTAGTACTCTGGCACAGGAGACAAGTGATAGGGATTATCCAGACCAACAAGTCACGATGAATCCCACACATTATTGTGATATATAATACATATCCAGCCACACCTTTCACTCTTTATCGTACTTTTCCACTCGTTCTTTTCGCTTGCTCTGCCAGCGAGCACACTACAACTGACCACTGCAACGAATTCCATGCATCTAGGGTACATTTAGGGACCGTCACGAATAGGAGACGAGAGGATAATATAATACGGATCCAGTTAGATGGAGAAAGAGAGCTTGATGATGTCTACCTCTGAGAGACTTGAATAACACTGTCCTGACCCTCCCTGACTGCTCTATGGGATTACATTGAGCGTCCCCAAGTTACCATGGCAACGCATCTATAGCCAGCGTCCACACACACACACACACACACACACACACATTATTCCTAACAGAACACAATAGCTTATACACATTGCTGTTATTGGATAATTACATACATCACGCGTAATATATGATTCACACCACATCAAAACGTTTCAGAAAAGGTTCTGACCATGCCCTCAACTTTTCTTTTTTTTTTCGTTATAAAGCACAATGGTGAGGTGATTTGGAATAAAATAATAAAGTGTAATTAAATCGAATCAAATCAAAGCATGAAACGAGCGAATGATAGAGCGCACGCACGCACGAACGCACGCGCGCGCGCGCGCGCACACACACACACACACACACACACACACACACACACACACACACACACATATCAGGCCCGTAATTTTGAGAGAGCTATTTTTTGGGGGGGAGGCTAGAGGGCCTCAGAGGTTCATGAGGTGGGGAAGAAGGGTGGCGAGCAAAGCGAGCAGGCGCAGGTGGTGGAAGTTTTTTTTTTTTTTTTTTAAATAACACGTTTAGAGGCATTTGGAGGCCGATACAAAAAAAAAACAACAACATTGGGGGGGCTATATACCCCCCCTCCCCAACCCACCCCACCAGAAATTACGGCCTTGTACATGGAAACCTGGACTTACAGACAACAGAAAGCCTGTTGGTTCACTACAAGGTTGTCCACCATAGTACGTTCAGTTGACTCATGTCGCAACAAAGTAACAGTCGATTCGATTTTTATAGTTGATGATTTTTGCACATACTACTTCTGCAGGAAGGTTGTTCCAATGGCAGATGATTCGGTTTAAGAATAAACTCCTGCCAGTGTCTGTATGGCATCACTTAATTCACCTGAATAAGAAGATTGTTATATCTAGTTCTTGAGTTGGTTTGTAGATAAAAGAACTTGGGGCGAGCGACATTACTTCGTCAGATAGTTGAAGACCCGAATAATATCTCCTCGTAAGCATCTCTTCTTCCAACGTAGAGGAGTGGAGTCGTTCCTGATACGACTGGCATGTCGCTGACCTCTCTCCATGGTAATTCAATGTTCTTCCTATAATTAGGGGACCAGAAAGGCACAGAATTTTCGAGGTGAGGTCTTACCATTGAAATATATAGGGATTGCATAACTCCCAGCGTCTTACACTCGAAGTTTCTCGCTATGAACTCAAGCATAGTGTTGGGTTTGTTATCTATATTTTTTACAGGGTTATTATGTTTGAAGTCCCTGCTGATGGTAACAACAAGATCCGATTTCTCCTGCACGACTTGCAAGGGCTTTTCAAGCATAGTCTATTGTATGTAAAGTTGCTACTTCTGGACTAAGAGTGCATGACTTTGCATTCGTCAATGTTGAATTACATATGTCACTTTTCAGCCATTTAGATGATCTGTTCGAGCTCCTTTTCGATAGTTTCCCAACCGACAGTTGTGAAGGCTTTCCATCCACTTTGGTGTTGTCAGCAAACTTGGCTAGAAATTATTTGTCCTGTTTCTAAGTCGTTGATGTAAATTATGTATATGATAAGAGAATGAGTCCCAGCACTGCCCCTTCCTGTTCTCCACTAGTGACTGCATGCCATTCAGAAGCCTGCCCGTTGAGCAACACTCGTTTTCTGTTGGTGAGCTTATGAACGCAGATAAATTGTTTCCTGTACCTGCTGACTGTAGTTTCCTGTGTCTAGTCGCTCGTGTTGTACCTTGTCAAAGGCTCTCTGGAAGTCCTGATAAATAACATCGCTTGGGATGTGATCCTTCATATACAACTGAGTTTTCGCTGGCAATCATGAAACGTTATCTCCAAGCTAAAATGACCCTATTTCTAATTTTTCCAATATTTTCTTATAGTTCTGA
Source organism: Eriocheir sinensis (assembly GCF_024679095.1). Lineage (NCBI taxonomy): Eukaryota > Metazoa > Arthropoda > Malacostraca > Decapoda > Varunidae > Eriocheir > Eriocheir sinensis. Next base: position 11,529,213 of record NC_066512.1, on the reverse strand, counting down.
CCCAGCTTTGATATATATATATATATATATATATATATATATATATATATATATATATATATATATATATATATATATATATATATATATATATAATTCGCTGTTGTCATTTTTTACTTTAATTATTTTTGTTGCTCTTACACACTTCTCCTTTCATGATCCAGCTGTTCATTAATCAGCAAAGTATAAGGCTCGGAGCGATGGCTATGAAAACTGAACGAAAATGTACCTGGAGGGGTGGATGCATGAATGTGTTCAGTCTGGGTAAGTTTCAAACAAAGAACAGACAACTCCGCTGAAGTGTACAGCATACGTTAGTTTTAAAACAATGGCAGTTATTGATGTGTTTGAAATTTTAATGAGACATAAAATCCGCCATTACATTATTTTTTTCTTACGCATCCCTAGTGATAAGTTCACGCACCCCCAGAGACTCCCACTGGATAATAACAATTGGGCAAGAAAGGTATACGAATGGGATATAAGTAGGTAACTGAGGTGCCCAGCAGAGAAGGGGCAAAACCGCCACTACCCTAATTGCTTGTCATGGATTTGCAGTGACTTGAACAGTTATTCTAATTATGATTATTATATACCAATTTGATGTCCTGGAGTAGCTCTATTCAGTATTCAGTCGCATAAAAAATAAATCACATAACATTGTGATACACTTGAATAAAATAGGTATAGGTGCATATTTTTTTTTACCTATACACAAAATATTGATGCACAAAAAGAAATATGTTTGCAAATCAACCTATTCTATAAAGCTAATATATAGAATGTAAAAGCTTTATTATTCTACTTAAGTTAGATATTTTCATGAATTTTCAAAAAGTAAATTTCATGAATGAAGACTTGCGACGCTTGAACCTCTGTGCAAGGTTTTGAGGGTCTATTATCCTATTACTGATTTCACCACGGGAAAAGTTGATGTATAAGAGGTAACTTGCCGCGCATAATTCGAAATGGTATGTGGCGCAGCTTCTGCCCCATATCTCTGCTGGACACCTCAAATGGAGGTGGATGGAAGAAATGGGAATATGGATGTTTGCAAAAAAAAATAAAAAAAATCACAGGCGCGTGGAAGGGAGAGGAAAGGAAGAATATGGCAATGGGAAATGAGTGAGAAAATTTATCAACACTAGAATTGGTGTTGAAGGAAGGATCAGCATGGGATGAAAGTTTCTATGCTAGTCTAGTCCTTGGCTGAAACCGTGGAACGCCTCTGCTGGAATGTGAGAGGCAGGAGCATTGAGAGATGCTTGAGGTAATCGGAGTGGAAGAATGGAGTGAGATGGAAGTTGTATTTGGTAGGCAATGTGAGTGCGATGCTGACTGAAGTGACAAAGGGAAGTTGAACCCATAGTTTTGCCCCCACTTCTTCTGCTCTCGCCAGGATCATACCGGAGAACGCCGTTCAAAAGCTACACCGACAGTGCCCGCTGCCGCTGGTGACTCCCCGCTTGAGGCGTTCAAGTGAAGAAACTGTCCTCCCAGCCATGGCCCACTAGCTACATGCAATAAATGTATACAAGGATCATGAGGCCATTAAATATATCATACGAATTGCTGTTGTTAGTAAACTTGCTCAATGTTTCATTGAAAAGCCGAAATCAACAAACAAACGAACGCCGATGTGTGGCTGATGGGAACGTCGCCACGCTTGTTATATCCGGGTCAAGAAGTGGTTTTAATGGTTTTCGTGACAATCTGCTGTAGCAAATATATATACGTTGACATTAAATACTTCAAATTAATGCTTCGTAATGTTCTGATATGCATAAATAATTATGTGATATTGATAAATTTGTTTTTCCTGTGTTGTTTGTGTCCAGTACGTGAGTGTGTTGTGTGTGTGTGTGTGTGTGCCGCGGCCCAGCGTGCACGACAGCGGCGGCAGGCAGCACCAGGCAGCACCACGCCGCCACCATGACGCGGGACAGCAGGTGGGTGGCAGGCCCGCCGTGGACACGTCCTGCAGCCGAGGTTTAGTGAGGGGCTGCGTCAGGCCTGGACCCCCAGGGCAGGGCTGACCCAGGCACGCCCCGGGCCACAGGGGGCAGGGCTGCCCCAGGCACGCCCCGGGCCACAGGGGGCAGGGCTGGCCCAGGCACGCCCCGGGCCACAGGGGGCAGGGCTGGCCCAGGCACGCCCCGGGTCACAGGGGGCAGGGCTGGCCGAGGTGTGTCCCAAGCCACAGGGGACAGGGCTGGCCGAGGTGTGTCCAGGCCACAGGGGGCAGGTCTGGCCAAGGTGTGTCCCAGGCCACAAAGGGTAGGGCTAGCCGAGGTGTGTCCTGGGCCACAGGGGGCAGGGCTGGCCAAGGTGTGTCACAGGCCACGGGGCAGGGCTGGCCAAGTTGTGTCCCGGGCCACAGGGGGCAGGGCTGGCCCAGGCACGGGTATAATTTGAGTGTTTGCCCATACTCTCCCCTCTCATTCAAAACAGGCTTGGGGACCTGTGGGAATTCGAGTTTTTCATTGGGGAACACAAATTGCAGTGCAGTCACATAGATTTTTAGTTAGGGAAGGGGGGTGAACAATAGTCTATATTAGGGATGTACCGATACCGATACCCCAATATTTGACCGATACCAGAACCTGTGCACTGATTTTATATACAGCAATTCCAGCAGCTAAAGGGCAATATCAAATGTTAAGAAGAAGAAAAAAAACACTACTTGTCCCACCATAGACGGGAAAAAAAAAGTAATCAGTGCTTGCCTGAAAAAAGGTGTCTATAGTCATGAATTTCTTTTTATCAAGTTTGTTATTAATAAACGTAGGTCCCTTAAAGACATGGGTAAAAAAAATCAAATAAAAAAAATAGTAGTAATATAAAGTAGTAGTATTTATTTGATTATACATTGAGTATGGAAGTTTGCAAAAGGCAAATACAAATACAATCTCCCAAAAATTTTGTCATGGGATCAGTCTTTTCTGCTCTGCTGCTCCTATTGGCTTTCTACACCACTAGGAGGAATGTGATGACAGTGTTTGGGAGTTTTCTTGAATAGTAAAGAAGACTATTGTAGGTTGCAAAAGAGATTTCTAAAGTGTGTTGTCATCTTTTCAGACGCCGAAGGTCACGGACACGGTCTAGGAGCCTAGAGCGTCGGCGCTCCAGGTAAGTATAGGATAACATCAGTGTTGATGTCAGGACCGCTTTTTGTTAGAAATTATAAAACAACACCGTTGGGCCTCATTGTCAATAGATGTCCCCATTTCTTAACTATAGAAACATTAATATATTTGATTTTGAACTCAAGTGAATTTCCATCAGTAGGAATTTGTCAATGTGTCACATAGTGCCATGTAAACACAAAAGAGGGCTCTAAAACATGATCCCACTTAGGCATGCTTAGGAGACTAGAACTGGCACTACTTGGTGTAGTGGACTAGACTGAAAGAGGAAGGGCCAGAAAAAAATAAAGCTTAAATTTATTTGTTCAAGTATTAGCCTTAGGTTATAGAAAACGGTTTTGTCATGCTGATAACATACAATATTCCCCAGCGTCAAAGACGCACTTCTTTCTCAAAATAGGATTAAAAAGTCAGCATGCATCTTGGATATCTTGGATTGGATACACCTGCAGGTGTAACCTAGGCCTGTAGGAAGTGTACAGATAAGATATTATTGACAGTCTAGCTGACCCTACTCGCCCTGGCATTGCCCTGTGATAACAAGGATACACTTATAACAGCCATTGTTGATTTTTGGGTGTTTGTCTTGGTCATGGTGTGGGAGTCAATGACTAGGATTTCATTTATTCGTATTGTGATGCTTGGTGTGTCGTGTTTGTGCAGTAATGAAAAAGTTGTAGTAAATCTGATAACATGTATAGTATACTCCAATAGTAGTATGAGGTTCAACCCCACACTCCCTCTACCAATTCTTGGTCATGGTCATTGGCTGGGTGCCACTTGTCAAACAAAGACTCGGCTATGGTAAACAAACCCCTAGAGTGAACAGGTCTCTTTCCACATGGTGCTGTTGTTACAGTATGGTATACATGTGTATTGTATTGTATACAGATCACAATATAGTACTGGTCCAATAGTACAGTGGAAGCTCTGTTCTCAAACTTAATTCATTCCTAATGGTTGTTCAGAAACTGATTAGTTTTAAAACTGAAACCATTTCCCCCACAAGAATTAATGTGAAATTCATTAATCCATTTCTGAACCCCAGGTGATTTATTACTTAAAGCTTTATAACAGTACTTCATGCATAAATTCATATTCATGTGCTTGTAAAGCAGACTGTAGGCCTATAAACTGGTAAAGTAGTGACAGTAGCATGAGCAGTGATTACATCTTGAGCTCCACAGGCAATGTAGGGGGAAGTGTGGATGGGCTGGGGTCAATGTCATCAGATTATCATACTTAGCATATTTTTTTTTATTTTATTATTTTTTTTTTTTTACCATAACTGTTGCAAAAAACATCAATAATTAACAGTTTTAAGAATACCTTTAATTGAACATAATTTTTTGTGTGGGTATGACAGTTTTTGGTCTAAAACTGATAAATGCAGTCTTCTGAGTACGACAGTCTCGTAACGCTGGCTGGGATAAGGCAAGTGTTGTGTAAACACACTTCCGTAAAATGAATGCCATATTCATGTTTGGATTTGATTTCTTTTATCTGCATTGGATCAGTATAAATTTGTAACCATAATTTAAGCAGAAATATATGAAAATGAGTTGATCTGTGCTAGGTTATCAGCAGCACCTCCATCCTACCAGCCAGTATTGCCAACCAGTGAGGAGCTGAAGCCAAGTAGGCAGGAGTAATTGTTTATGCACTATTTTACTTAAGTCTAATTTTATATATTTCTGCATATGTTACTGTTACAAATTTACACTAATGCAATGAAGAATTTTCTCAGAAAGATGATGCTGACCTCATTTTTACTTGATATCAAATAGTAGTGTCAGGGATTGGGTAGGAGTTAAGTGTGTGAAATCGTCAGCTTGGGGCAGTGGTGTCACCCAGGCCATGTATCCCAGAGCCATCCTCAAACACACTCGACAATCTCAAACACACACTAGTCTATAACTTGAACTTTATGGAAATTACATTATAGTGAACAGTTCTCTAGCTGCCCAATTGTGCCGCTGTGTATAGCCAATACATTCTATTTGAGAGGGAGCCTGCAGTGAGTGGAAGCTGCAGTGTAACTGACTGTCCCCCACCGTACATCTCACTGATCTCAGTATGTACGTGGTTGCTGGCTTGCCTGTTTGGAAACCAAAACTTCGTTCGAAAACCAGTGCATTTTTTATTTGGAAAATATTTGGGGGAACCAATTTGTTTAAGATGAGTCATTTGACAACTGAGATTACACTACATACGGTAGACATGCACTACAAGTCATAAAACAGCCAGCAATTATTTCAGTAAAATTAGTAAAGGTCAGAATATTATTATTATTAATAATATTATTATTATTATTATTGTTATAATTATTATTATTATTAATATTATTATTATTATTATTATTATTATTATTATTATTATTGTTATTATAATTATTATTTTAAATATAGCACTTGAAAATAGGATGTGTCTTTGACACTGGCAAATATGGTACTTTGTGTTTAATATTTAATATTAATATAAATGTTCTATATTGTATTTACATAAGATTCTCACATGGCAGGGAGAGAGACCGTGACAGAGGCAGATCACGACGGTCCCGCTCCAGAGATCGTGACAGGGACCGTGACCGTGACCGCGACCGTGACCGTGACCGGCACAGGTCTAGAAGTAGGGACCGCAGAAGGTCAAGGTCACGTGACAGGCGTTCCAGATCAAGGTCACGAGACAGAGACAGGGACAGAGACAGGAAGAGGAGCAGGAGCAGGTCAAGGGACAGAGACAGAAAAAGGAGTCGAAGTAGGTCAAGGGACAGGGACAGAGACAGAGACAAAGACAGAGACAGAAAAAGAAGCAAGAAGAGCCGCACTCCATCCCCTCCCAAGGTGAAGCTCCTTCTCAACCCTCCGAAGCCTCAAGAGCCCGTCCCCGTAGCACCCAAGGAAGAAGAGGAGGTGCCGCTGGACTTTGACCCATCAAAAGTAGATAAGGTTACTCTTCTTTTTGCACACCTTAGCCCCCCTGCCAGGCCACTCATGACAGGCCCAGAGCAGAAGACCGTTTCACTGTAGAGAATGGACTTGGCTTGTTAAATGTCTTGTGTCCTCCTAAGCTATCTAGTTACATCCATCTCATCTTTATCAGTGGCAGTATTGGAATTTTCATGGTGATATTTGATAGTTTCCTTTCCATGCAGACATTCAGTGTGTGATAAGATGAGGGTCATAGGGTCATTTTGATGTGTTCTAGAAAATGAAAGGGAGAACCCAATCCTTAACCTAAACCTCCTTATGTAGGGGCTACATCCCTTTTAGCCACATCTTATAACATGCTGTGAAGTGTGGAGATAAATTTTTATTCTGTTGTCACATGACGCTTTCAAAGTGCAAAAGTCTTGCATGAAGCACACTTAAGTATCAGTATGTTCTTTAAAAGATACATTTCAAAACCAATGTTTATAAAAGATTTATGGAATGAAAAGCATCACCATATTTGAGCACAATCATATATATATATATATATATATATATAGAGAGAGAGAGAGAGAGAGAGAGAGAGAGAGAGAGAGAGAGAGAGAGAGAGAGAGAGAGAGAGTATATATTCTGTTTTGAATTTCAAGAGAGCAAAAAATAGTGAAAATCATTGAAAAATAGAATTATATCGTGCATGTAGTGTGTTGTAACCACTGTTGTATGCATCGGTGAAAAAGCAATACCACCATCAGTATTAAAACTATTAACACAAGCATTAGCACTGGCATGAACAAGTTTTCAGTGATATACAAATTTAATCTTAAAATGTGCATATTCTCCAGCTTATTTGAGTACAATATACATAACATTGTACAGGCAGTTCCTGTTACATGCATTCTCATTATGCATAAGTACTCATCTGTACACTTTTTTTCACCAAAATCATGCACCATTCATGGACATGTGGGTGGAAAATTCTATTTTACCTACATTTAATCTGCATGTATATATATATATATATATATATATATATATATATATATATATATATATATATATATATATATATATATATATATATATATATATATATATATATATATATATATATATATATACATACATACAGTCAAACCTGGGTTTATGAGTGCCTTAGTTTACGAGTGTTTTGATTTTCAAGCAAAAAAATCCCACAAAAAATGCCTTGGTTTACGAACGGGCACTCGGTATACGAGCATCCTGTTTGTTCCTTTTTTTTATTTGTCGCCTCCCCCCGGGTGCGCACATAGGCTATATGGAGGCCGTCAGGGTCAAGCGAGTATGTCCCTTTGAGGAGGGACGACAAATGCAGTGTGACGGTTCATGAAGGGGAGGAAATGATGTCAATAGACCGACTATCGGCTTACGTCAGTCTAGTAGCCGACCAAGTCGGTCTTTTGACGAGGCCTGGCGTGTCTCTTTGCATAAGTCGAAGATGTGAGCGTGGGTTCCCTTTGTTCGCTGCAAGACGAGAGTGCTCAAAGCAGAAAACAATGGGAATAGAGTCTCAGTTAGGGTTGCCACCTTGATCTAAAAAAAATGAGGAATGCAACATCCCATTTTCCAATGCAGAACGAATCCATATTTTAAGGAACGGATGGCAACCCTAAAATTTCTCTGGCCTGCCATACCTGACAGCCGGTGCCTACTGCTGGTGAAGGCAAGAGGAAGGGGGGGAAGAGACATTACAACATGTATTTTACACAAATTTCAAGACGACCCTTGACAAACGTAATTTTATGGACCTGTTTTGTGGTTCACCGAAAAAAGCACTCACTACAGTTTTAAAATACCAAATTTAATCTGTTTAACCATTCAGACAAATACGGAACAAATGGCATTCCGTATTTTAACCCTTTCCATACGTGATGCAGACGTCGGCGTCACAGTACAGAAAGGGTTAAGAGGAAATGGAAAAAAATTCATCCTCTTCTAAACCTCTTAATCCTCTTTCATTTCCTCTTAAGAGGTTTAGAAGAGGATTAAGAGGAAATGGAAGAGGATTAAGAGGTTCAATACGGTAACGTCGGCATCACCGTATGGAAAGGGTTAAGGAAAGGGTGGCAAGTTTGAACCCTAAGGTGTCATCTGGCGATATATGGCCTTCTTGAACAACCCCCCATTCCCATTCCCCCATCCCAGAATCCACCAGAACACTTTATCTTGTCCATATGATTGGATGAACCAACACTATTTCTCATTTTGTCACTCTTCAAGGACAACAAGCATTAATTTAGTCACAGTTACGAGATCTACAGTTCCTTAGGAGTATTTTAGTAGCTACTTAGCGTCAGTGCATGCGACGAAGATTCTTAAAACGTCCTTTTTCTCTACAAAATATTGACAAATGGCATTGTTTCGCATTCTTGTTTCTAATGATGACGATGATGTTTTCATTCCGGGAAGTTCTTACTTATCCTACAGTGATGCCTTAAAATGGTCTGTGGTGCAACAGTAACACAACAATAACCTTGTGAACTTATATCCACCACCACTTGGCAGGGTTACCCATAGGAAGCTTAGGAAATGGTCATCGCCATAGGCCCATTGAGTTGCAGCCGGCAAGACAATGGCCATACCCAGCCCCGCCGCAGCTTGCACAGGGCACCCGTTTCTTGCCAAGAATTGGGGGGATTCTCTAAAATCTGACGCACCAGAAAAAAAAATGCAAGAATTTCACAAGATTTGGGGTTAATTCTTGCTCTGTCTAGGATAATTCTTGACAGCTCTAGTCTCAGTCTGCGTTGTAAACTCGTAGAAATAGCATCCGTGCGCTTGTGTCATGTTTTCAGCACTACGGTGAGAGTTCTTTTTGCTTTAACAATGTCCCCAAAAGAGATGATTAAAAGCGATGGTGCTGCAAAGAAGAAAACAGGAACGGTGGATACTGCTCGCAACAGGAATGGGGGGGTGAGCCTCGGCAGCTTGTATGCCCTCCTGGACGTAACTGACTCCTGTTCACCCTCCATCACGGACGATACGTTGGGGTTGCTTCACGTTAGTGGTCGAACGTAGTTCCGGTGCCTCGAGAATAGGAGAACTGCGGCTGCTAAACCCTGGGGCAAAGCCTGCATCTCAAGCGTAGTTAGCGGTTGCAGGAGTTTCCGTAACAACCATAACACATTGATTTGTGTTTCATATTATATATCCGTGCTATTTGTTAGTAAGATTACTTTAACCCCTTCGCTACGGCCGGGCCAAAACAGCGTCCCGCACCGCATCCGAGATCGCCAAATTTCAAATGTTGCTATTGAATATAACAAGTTTTCAGCCATAAATCAACATAATCATCATGTATTATATATGAAAACATACAGAATTAAATGGTGCACATAAAGAAACATAAATTAATTGATAATTTTGAGATGTAAGCATAAACATAGAGATAAAATTACTCATATATTGGCTAAAGCGAGCCAGGACACAGTATGCGCGTCCTCGGATATGATACGGGGCACGCAATGACACAGTATACACGTCCTCGTGTTGAAGGGGTTAAATCACCAAAGCGGGCAACCTCATAATGAGCCAATACGCTTTGTTGCCTGCATTTCCATGTTTCCATGTTAATGCCGAATGTCCGTTATAAGCAGGGGAAAAAAAAAAAAAAACGGGCAGAGACGATACTGAACACCCAACTTTGAGGAAGCTTGATTTAGTGAGAGATGTGAAGTTTCCAGTTAAGATTTTGAGTTAAGGATAGACCGAGGATATTTAGTGTTGAAGAAGGTGACAGCTGAGTGTTGTCGAAGAATATGGGATAGATGTTTGGAAGATTGTGACAAGGTGATAGGTGGAGAAATTGATTTTTTGAGGCATTGAAGGACACAAGGTTCCTTTTACCCCAATTGGAAATAAATGTAAATCCCATTTATGCATCCCATATCTCCAAAAAATATTTATATAAATATCATTTTACATGTTATTTTATAAAGAATTGAAATACTTTTACTAACAAATAGTAATGATAAATAATACAAAACACAAATCAAAGTGTTATGGTTGTTACGGAGACTCCTGCAACCGCTAACTACGCTCAAGTTGTATGTAAGCTTCACACCGGGGTTTAGCAGCCACGGTTTCCCTATTCTCGAGGCACCGGAACTACGTTCGACCACCAACATGAAGCTAACCTGACGTATCGTCCGAGATGAAGGGTGAACGGGAGTCAGTCACATCCTGGATGGCATGCAAGCCGCTGACGCTCACACCCCGTTCCTGTTTCGAGCATAGTATCTGCCCTTTCTGTTTTCTTCTTTGCAGCACCATCCCTTTTAACCAGTGGTGGGCGCTAACGAAAAAGTTAGCTTCGCTTAACTGGTAATCCATTAACTAAAAGTTAGCTTATTACGCTAAACTGCTAAACTGTTTAAGAAATTAGTGGAAGCTAATGCGAACCACTAACCGCTAACTTTTTTATATGGATTTAGCTTTGATTTAGTATTTTGGCTCTAAAACCCTTAAAAACAGACCTGGTGACCTGCAATTTCAATATGTTGTAGCTTAGACATAGGGCTTTCCAGAAAGGTATAGCATGCCAAAATCAGATGATGGTAAAGGTGAACACAAATAAAGAAGTTAAGTTCAAAAACGCCCTCACTCCGGTCACCTTCCATGACATCGGTAATGACAAACCTGGTGACAATAATGAACGCGACTACACTGTGATAAAGTCACAGTGGAACTGAACAAAGAGCCCAACAAGCAACGACAAGAAGAGAATAGAAAGAAGCCTCCAGTTTATCTTAAATCCGTATATTTTACCCAAGATTTACCGCAAATTTACGCATTTTTTACTTTTTTCCATAACTGACACTTATTTTTATTATTTTAAGTTTATTTCTTGTCAGGTGGAAAATATCAAATTTTTATTAAATCCCAAGTTCAAAGAGATGGAAATGGAAGATGCATTACCCTTAAATATGAAAAAGTTTCCCTAATAATTATCCAAATATCCTACTTTAATGTGTAATTTACCCAAAAGTGGAAGCCCTGGAATTATTGCGCCGTGTGGCTCAACTGGTGCTGTGTCTGCCCACAACGGACGAGAACAAACCTGTATGATTTTTGAGTGGACTAAAGTTAGTGGAGGAGGAACTACATTTAGCGGAAGCTAATTGGTTTGCTAATTGTTTCCAAAGTTAGAGAAAATGCTGATCAGCCAATGAAAAAGTTAGCTTCGCTAATTAGCAGTTAGCGAATTAGTAGAACCATGCCCACCGCTGCTTTTAACCATCTTTCTGGGGGTACATTGTTAAAGCACAAACGACACATACTGCAGTGCTGAAAACACAAAAATCGCACATCAAAGCACAAATGCAATCGGACACGAGTACACGCATGCTATTTCTATGAGTTTACAACGCGGACTGAGACTAGAGCTGTCCTCTGGTGGTCAAGAATTACCCTAGACCAAGCAAGAATTTCCCCCAAATCTTGCAAAATCTTTGCGTTTCTTGTTCTGCCTTGTCAGATTTTCGAGAATTCCTCCCAATTCTTGGCAAGATTCGGGGGCCTGCGCAAGCCACTGGGGGGCTGGGTACAGCCACTGTCTTGCTGGCCTCACTTCCATAGTCCTATGGCGATGACCATTTCCTGAGCTTCCTATGGGTAACCCTGCCAGATGGGGACAGATATAGAGTTCGCGAGGTTACTGTTGTGTTACTGCTGCACCACTGACCATTTTAAAGCATCACACTGTAGGACAACCCTAACTGAGACTATTCCCATTGTTTTCTGCTTTGAGCACTCTCGTCCTGAGGCGAAGAAAGGAAACTCATGCTCACACTTCGACTTGTACACAGAGACACGCCAGTCATCGTCGAAAGATCAGCTTGGTCGGCTAGGCTGACATAAGCCGAGAGAGTCGCTCTATCGGCATCCTACCCTCCCCTTCATGAGCCCTCACCTGGTAATGGCCTGTGGTCCCTCTTCAGAGGGACGTACGTGCTTGACCGTGACGGCCTCCATGTAGCCCGTGGCCCCAGCCAGGGGGTGGCGATATATATATATATATATATATATATATATATATATATATATATATATATATATATATATATATATATATAAAGGAACAAGCAGGATGCTCATATACCAAGTCACCGTTCAGAACTAAGGCAGTTTTGTGGGATTTTTTACTGTAAATCAAAACACTGTAAACTAAGGCACTCATAAATCATGGTTTGCCTGTATAGTATATATATATATATATATATATATATATATATATATATATATATATATATATATATATATATATATATATATATATATATATATATATATTTTTTTTTTTTTGTTAATTTTTTTATATTATTTTTCTTTACTTTTGTAAACAACTTTTTCGGCATATATACAATGATCATTTATTTTAACATGGTGTATGTTATGTATAGTAAATACAAATAGTGGTCAGAGTTTGCCTAACTATTTAGCAAGTTAACATAGTAGATGCAGGGGATTTTCTCATTTTGTTGATCTAATAGTAATGTCATCACATAATTCATGCATTCATGTTTCAGGAAGAAACAGAAAAACGCCTTGAAGCTGAAATGCAAAAGAGGAGGGAAAGGATTGAGAAATGGCGAGCTGAGAAAAAGAAGAGGGAGTTGGAGGCAGCAAAGAAGGAGGCAGAGAGAGGGACTCTGGGAGCCAATGTTCCTAAAGTGTCCATTAAGGCATGGAGTCTTGAGGATGATGAAGAAGAGGAAGAGGGAGAAAACAAGGAAGGAAATGGGGAGGCAGATGAGGTACTGAACAGGATTGCTTACTTATTGTATTTTAATTAACCCGCTCGCGTACCAGACGCACATGTGCGTCAAAATGTCTTCATGCGAAAGATGACTTGACGCACATGTGCGTCAAAAAACATTTTTAAATTCATAGAAAATTAAGTTTCTAGTGGAAGTGCGTCAATTTTTGGTGCTTCAAAGATGAGCATAAGTTTTATGAAAGTAAGCAATTGACAACTTTGTCCCTTCCATAGATAGGCAGAGCAAGTGATAAATGAGTCAGTATTTGTGCATCAGGCAGGGTGTTCGCCCGCTGTCCCCAACTGTCCGTTTTCTGTGGAGAGTTTCCCGTACGTAGGATAACTGGTGTTGCTGAGGGGTGACTCCATCATCAGAGATAGCGTGCTGATTTCAGTTTTCCATTACTTTCTCGGGATCTAATTTACATTTTGGAATGATAATACCACCATTGGAAAGCTTGTAAAGAGACAGTTCAAATGAAGTGTAGCACGTAAAATGTTCATGAGAAAAGTTTTGAGCTTTGATGTTGGGAACTTTATTTATTCTTGGTTTATGTGTATGTTCATAGGATAAAATGCTTTAAATTATCTATATAATGAAGTTTTTACTTAATCACATTACAGATAAATGCCTTGCAAGTCTAGTTGTATATAATATGTGCCTATTTATGAGTTTGTATGGGATGTAAACTGGATACGAGGCAGGTTTATGCAAGGCGCACGGATACGCCACAAATGCTTCTCAACAGATGAGGTATTGGAAAGAAAACTTATGAAACTTACTGGTACTCGAGAGGGTTAAAAAATGAGAAAAGAAATATATTGTAAACTTAATTGTACATTTAATAAGAATAATTAATTTATAAGAAAACCTTTATTTTATTGATTTATTTCTTTATATATATATATTTTTTTATATATATATATATATATATATATATATATATATATATATATATATATATATATATATATATATATATATATATATTTATATATATATATATATATATATATATATATATATATATATATATATATATATATACTCAACTCAACTTTGCGGACCTCCATTTGCGGATTTCGATTTGCGGACAAGAGTCCGTGGGGTAAAAAAAAAGTCGGGACAAGTCGATTTCAAACTACCGCCAGACAAAGTTCTAAAATCGGGCACTAGATGGCAGCGCGGGCTGACATACACGACTAGTCCTGGACTGTACACAAGTCTGCCGCGTCACACGAGTGTTGTGCTTACGTGCTTGTCATGGATACACCTCTTCTTCACAACGATGCCACCCAAAAACCCACCAAAGAAAGTAACCAAGCATGTTGTAGAAGGTAATATATTATATTACAGGACAGTATAGGACAGCTATGCGAGGTGTAGTCCGGGGGTGGGTTGTGTTTCCCGGACATATATAGGGTAAAGTCCGGCAAGGGGGTAGACCCCCGGACATTTTCCATTGCCGGACATTTGCCATTCCCGGACAAGCCTTCCCCCCTTTTAGTCCGGCAAATCGAGGGTTGAGTGTATATATATATATATATATATATATATATATATATATATATATATCTATATATATATATATACAGTCGTCCCTCAGATAGTACGGGGGTTAGGGACCCAGTACCCCCATACTATTTGAAAATCCACATAAAATTAGTGCCCCCCCTTGAAACACCCATGGGCACTCCTACGGAATCCGAGTCCTGCCTGGCTCAGCTGTTACCCACGGGCCCAAGTTGCCAGTTATGCATTTTCTGCTGCAGTCACAGTGTAATGTTACCACGCTGGGAGTGTCGAAGGGGGCGAGTAGTTTAAATATGCGTCCCTTAACTATATAGTATGGAGACATAATGTCGTATTTTGGAGGCTCGGAGTCAATCTCCACAATTACTGTTTCGTATCTTATTTCAAGTATGAATGAGAGTGCAATAGAAACTGTGGTAGAGAGTAAGAGAGAGTGTGAGTGTATGACATGGCTGGCTTGTTGCAATGTGAAAGGCAGCACTGCTAGGATGGCTAAGTTGTCCAGCGTGGAAACACTACAGAAGAAAATGCATAATTGCATGGCAACTTTGGCCGGCGAGTAGAAGCTCAGCCAGGCAGGACCTGGATTCACGTGGTATGTTCTCCCTACCGCAACTTAACTCATACCAAAACGTAACTTTTTCTAATTCTGAATTCTTCTGCAAGGTGAATACTTTTCTCGAATGCTTTGGGATGCATTCAGTAGGTGTTTTGGCTTGTCTCTTGGGTCCCATGTTCATGTTATGTGGTAATGGAGAAGCATAGCTGAGGTTGTGCACTCACACGGACTTAGGGAAAGTGCATACGTTTCAATCTGGCAAAACAGTGTTCCTGATGTTGTGCACACACACGGACTGAGGGGATGTGCATGGGTGGCAGTCTGGTAGAACAGTGTTACTACTCATGCCATGGCTACTTGGTGCGACAAGCAGGAAATTTAAAAATCCTATAAAAATCTTCTATGACAATCCGTATAAAACCGAAACCGTACTATTGGAAAACATACTATTTGAGGGACAACTGTATATATATATATATATATATATATATATATATATATATATATATATATATATATATATATATATATATATATATATATATATATATATATATATATATACGTGTGTGTGTGTGTTTGTGTGTGTGTGTGTGTAGGCGGTAGCTGAGTGGATAGCGTGACGGTCCAGGATGACATGGGTTCGCGCCCTGCCTGGTGCCACAAGCTGGGATTTTTCAGTCACTGCCGAGTGGCCTAAGACTACCCACATGCTGTCCAGAAGACCATGTATCAACCCAGACTCTAAATTCTAGGATCAAAGATGAGCTCTGGGGGGCAGCATGAATCAATGCAAGATATTGCCTCAATAAATACTTGCCTGCGCCACGACGGGATGGGGCCAACCATCAGTCCCCATCAAGAAAGCCTACCAGTGCCACAGGCTATACATTAAAAAAATATTATATATATATATATATATATATATATATATATATATATATATATATATATATATATATATATATATATATATATATATATATATATATATATATATATATATATATATATATATATATATATATATATATATATCTATATATTTACAGTACCCTCTCGAGTTTCGAGCTATCTGAGTTTCACAATCCTCAAGTTTAGCGCTTAGTCCTACATTCTTACCATCACAATTTTCGTGCATTACCGCCACGAGTTTCGCGTTGCTTTGATATGTTTGGGTCACGTCTGCCTACTGTCGGCGTCATGCGTGCTGCCTTAAAAGGCGGTATCCAACCATTGGGCATACGGGCAACTGCAGTTGCCCGTATGCCCAACCAGGAGCGAGTTGTTGGTTGTCCTTATGAATGGAAAACGGTTGTGAGTACGAGCATGAGGAGTGAGGAGCAGTGGAAGATGGCCCACCAAGAGACTCGTAAAATGGACTGGCAGAGCTGCTTTGCTTACTACTTGATTAACAAGATAAGAGAACACCCCGTGCTGGGGAAACACAGTCAAAAGATCCTTTTCTCAAGTCTGTGAAAATTGTAGATCTCCCGGTGTTGTTTTCCTTTTTTTCTTCTTCTTCTTTTGACCTGTAATGCATGGCAGCGACGGTGAAAAGTAATAGTGAAAAATAGCGAAAGGGCATAGAAAAGCAAAATCTGGGAAAGAAAAGGACAGAAAAACACCTAAGTTCAGGGTAAAGTGTATAAGTGCGCACTGTTAAGTAACTAAGGGCCGCTTTCACAGTCACTTTGTTTGTTTTGATTGTTACCAATGGCGGCGATCGCCGCTTAGTATTTCATGTGAAACGGGCCGATGGGGTAGTGGCAGCTGCAGATGAAGCGAGAGATGTTGAGAGTAAGTGGTAAGTGCAGGGCTAGGCTAAACCCGCAGCCGCCACTATCCCATCGGCCAGTTTCACGTGGAAATACTATAGCGGCGATCGCCGCCATTGGTAACAATCAAAACAAACAAAATGACTGTGAAAGCGGCCCTAAGTGCATGTTGTGAAGTATAAAAGTGTGGAGAAGGAGGACCTAAGAAGCGATACAAAGCATTACAGGTCAAAAGAAGAAGAAGAAGGTCCACTACACTGGCCGGTGTTGCGAGAAATATCTCCTCGATGAAATTAGTCATTCTGCTGTCCACCACGCATGTGCGCTGTGAGAATACACAGCATTGAAAGTATTAATTTGCCTGGTTTTGTTCTAGTCTGTCCGCTTGTGATCTTTGTGAGTGGTGAGGGAAATATGGAAACAGTAAGCAAGTCAAACCTCTCTGCAAACTATTTTGCGGCGGCAGCAGCGGTTTACGTTCAATAGGCATTGAAAAGTCAATCATGATATTAGTTATTTCATGATTTCTAACAGAAAGAGTTTGCAGATTATTTCATAACACACAGAAAACTACCAGAAAATATAGGTTTGTTAAACTATCCAACAGGTGACCGCTAGCGACCGCCTGTACTTTAGCAGACGACACCACGTGGATCGCAAGCGTGTATTCAGAACTGCCAGCCAGTTGTAAGGCAGCCGCCTTCAACTGCGGCTTAAAAACGATATGTTCTTACTTCCTATTTTCTGCCTATTAACAAGGTACATATTTTGAGATAACAAGTGAGTAAAGTCAAAAAAATTGTGATAATAAGGGAGTAAAGTTGGAAAAAGTAATTATTTTCAATGGGTCGGAACCTATAAGCGCTTTTACATGGATGTCAATACCTCGAGTTAGCGATCCTCGAGTTTAGCGCCATACCTTGAATGAAGCAAGCGAAACTCGAGAGGGTACTGTGTATATCTATATATATATATATATCTATATATATATATATATATATATATATATATATATATATATATATATATATATATATATATATATATATATATACAGTAGAGCCCCACTTAGCGCGAGATCAATTAGCGCGAACCGCAATTAGCACGAGCCACCATCTACCAAGAAAAAAATTAATTAGCGCGAAAGCCTCAGTTAGCGCGAGCAGCCACCACGACTGAATTTTTAAAATTGCGCCGAGCCGCCATGATGCGCAGCATAAGCCGCCATGATGCGTGGCACAAGCCACCATGATGTGCAGCACAAGCCGCCATGATGCGTGGCACAAGCCGCCATGATGCGCAGCACAAGCCGCCATGATGCACGGCACAAACCGCCATGATGCGCAGCACAAGCCGCCATGATGCACGGCACGAGCCACCATGATGCGCAGCACAAGCCGTGAGAGCCCTTACTTTAGCAGACGACACCATGTTGATACAGGGCAAGTGCTTTGTTTACATTGTGGATGTGGATATGGGCAACTGACCTTGGCCGTGTGTAACCCACACCCGTAAAATTTGGATTTGACGGTTGTCCAATGTCCAAGTGTGATACTGCCTTAAGGCAGCGAGGCCCCTGATCGGGTGAGTGCCGGCGATGACGTCATCGGACTCCCAGCGAATCACAAGCGTGTTTTCAGAGCTCAGCCAATCGTAGGGTTGTTTTTTTAATGTGAGTGATTATTTTGAGTAATCATCAAACCCAAAAGCCAGACCCATGTGTGCACCAAATAATTTTTTTCATACTGGTTACTTTATTCAATTAGCGTGAATTCAGTTAGCACGACCGCGTTCATCCACCTAATTCTCGCGCTAAATGGAGCTCTACTGTATATATATATATATATATATATATATATATATATATATATATATATATATATATATATATATATATATATATATATATACAGTGCTACCTCATGATTCAAACTTAATTCGTTCATTTGGGCTGTTCGAATTGAGAATGTTCGAATTAGGAAGCAATTTATCCCATTGAAATTAATGTAGAAAAAATTTCATCCGTTCCAGGCCCCAAAATCCTCATATTTTTTTAACATTTTTATGGGTTTATGTTGTGCCCTGTGGCCAGATCTCTCAAATATTGTCAACCAGATATATATTGTCAACTAAATATTGCCAACACATGTAAATGCATTTTGTGGGGGAAATGGAGGAGAGGGAAGGGAAGAACACTGATGTAAGATCATGGAAAATATCCCACTGAGTCACCAGCAATACGCACAGATTTCCCAGAGTAAAATATTGAAAGGCCGTCCTCCTGGAGATGGGCCTTGTGTGTGTGTGAGAGAGAGAGAGAGAGAGAGAGCAGCAGCAGCAGCAGCAGCAGCAGCCTCTCTCTCTCTCTCTCTCTCTCTCTCTCAAACACACAAACACACACACATACATACACACACTACGGCATGGTAGCTCAATGGGTAGAGCGTCTGCCTCACAACCAGAAGGACTGGGGTTCGATTCCCCAGCCATGCAGCCCCTGTTCACCTAGCAGTGAGTAGGTACACGACGTAAGGCGAGTCCTCCCCAAAGATTGGTCACTGAGCTCTGAGCTCCTTCCGTAGGGGAATGGCTGGCTGTCTCGAGAGAGACCCGCAGTAGACCAAGAGGTGAATTACACACACACACATACACGGGTGGGATCGAGATACAAGGAGGGGGAGATAAGCTCTCTCTCTCTCTCTCTCTCTCTCTCTCTCTCTCTCTCTCTCTCTCTCTCTCTCTCTCTCTCTCTTTCCCACCCCCTAGACTCCTACCACCACTTGCACTGTCACTTTTCACTTTCTTGGGAGCCATAATGAGGGTTAATTTCAAGAAATTATTCAAAAAATATCAAAAACAACAAAGAGTGGTGGTCAAAACAGGGGAGCGAAAGAGTGACTGACAAGAGTGGCTTCCAGTGTTGCCAGGGCCAAGTTTTTCCCACGCAATTGGGCTATTTTTCAAGGGAGTGTGTGGGAAAATATGGCAGCCGCGGGTTGGCGTTTTTTGAGGCTGGAGTCCGCTGTATCACAGTCACTGACCTGACTACACAGGTGGCTTCATCTGCAGCCGTTTGTTTGTGTTCGAATTGCGACCCACATTCGAATTGGAGGACAAAATTTGTTTGATAAATGTGTTCGAAATGGGAATTGTTCGAATTGAAAGGCGTTCGTATCACGAGGTACCACTGTATATATATATATATATATATATATATATATATATATATATATATATATATATATATATATATATATATATAATATACACTGGGGGGTCGTCTAATATGCGAGAATATGGGCGGTTCAAAGCCTCGCATATCGCAAATTCGCATATTAGGAACCTTAAAAAGCATGTAAATAATGGTATATGGGCGGTCAGCCACATTTTTTTTAACTTAGTTTCCAATGTAATAAACTGCTTTTTCGAGTTCTTTGGAGGCGCCATAATAACAACAACAGCAACAACAATAGCCCACAGGCTAGCTTGCACACAGCACAGACACAGCTTGTGAGAGCAATGGCTGCTTTAGACGTACTGATGAAGAGAACACGTGGAGCCGTCTCACAGAGTAGAGTTGCCAGATTGTGCCATTGTTTATTTCCTTCCTTCGAAGTGAGTAACAACAAGTTCATTATTTGGTAGGAAATGGATGTTAGCGAAGTCGGGAACATGAAATGAATGAAAAAAAAACTTTTCTCTTACTACCGAGTCAAGTCACCGCTCCCACGTGCTCCACCCCCCAAGGGGGGGAGGGAGGGAGGAAGGAGGTCGCATATGAGGTGGTTCGCATATCCCAAGTTCGCATATCAGGCGACCCCCCTGTATATATATATATATATATATATATATATATATATATATTTATTTATTTATTTATTTAAAGGTCTTCGTGTGATGTGGTTTTAGTTTTCATTATTATTCCATTTTTCCTGCCTTAGGATGGGAGTCTAAAATTAAGATAAGAAAAATACTTTGTTAAAGAAGGATCAACCAGTGAGGTGGGCTGCCAGTAACACATGTAGCCTCGTACTTAACTTTGATGTTTTTATACAGGAGGATGAAGTTGATCCCCTCGATGCCTTCATGTCAGGTATCCAAGAAGAAGTTCGGAAGATCAGTCGTGTAGACATTCGAGGAGGAGTGAAGAAAGGCACAAAGATCACTGGTGAGGAAATGTGCTTTCTTTATAATTTCTTAAATAAATAAAAAAAAAACTTTTGCACATGCAAGCTATTCAGATGAAAATTCAAACTTGGGAAAGTAATCCAAACTAAGTTTTCAAAGCAATTGAGGATAAAATTTCAAAATCAGTTATTTACCATGAAATATCTTTCAGCATAATATGTATTCTAACTAATGTTTTTAAATAACTATGTTTTCACCTTTTCCTTAATCACACCAGTCTCATCAGGAGCTAATGGTATGAATTATCTTAGTTTTCCTTTTTAAAATCATGAACTTTCTGTGACTGACTAGACTGAATTTTTCACGATTTAGTAATATGAATAAAAGACAAAAAATATTTGAAGAGCTTAAACAGATTGATAGCACATGAAAACTGTTGTGTGTATTATCACATCACGGGTGTAGAAATTTTTTATAAATCAAGGTGATTTTTTTCATATTTAAGATGACAATTGTTAGACAATGTTTTATGTAAAAATGCAGGAATTTTCAAAGCTCACCAAGCACCATATATCATAATAAACAAAGTATATTGTGATTTTTCTATGACAGCAGCAGGTACAGAGTCTGGGGGGCCTAAGAAGCCAGTGATCATCATGGGTGTGGCAAAGAAGGTGAGTGCCAAGAAGAAGGGGGAGCTGATGGAGCAGAACCAGGATGCCCTCGAATACTCGTCTGAGGAGGAGGGCGAGGACCTGAAGGACACCATGGCCAGCATCAACTCTAAGGGCAAGAAGGTTTGTGTCTCTCCATATATGGGAAGTAGGATGGTATGCATGTAAATGCCACAAAGTAAGGTTGTAAAACAAAACACAACAAAAATTAATCAATAGTTTAAATTGTGTATGGTATACACTTCATTATTTTTACTTTTTCAGGGCAGCTAAATTTAAGTATCAAAGCTTCTAAGTTAACTACCATCATTGTCTTTTGAATCAAGACCAGAGTTTGTTTTGTGAACAAGTCAGATGGGGAAGAAGCATAACATACCATTCAAGCCAGTTAATACAAGCTGTGACTGTATCGTCATCATTGACATCATATGTCTTAAAGCACACACAGTCTGAGGTTAGACAGTAGCTTGTCAGAGAAATGTCTAATTGTTATGCATACTGCTTTACAAATATTGCTCCAGTTTTACTCCAGCCTGTCATTTGCCACCTCCCTTGCACCCACAGTGCCTCTGTGGTGCAGTAGTTAACATCCCTAACCATGTGTCTGTGGGCCTGGGTTCAAGATGGCATCACTATAAATGCTTGCCTGCACCAAAACAGGCTGATGCCAACCACCAAGCTCCACCAAGAAAGACCACTGGTGCCATAGGTAAAAAAAAAAATTCCAGCCTGGGCAATCAGCATGCAGCCTACCCTGCTGTTCATCTTTTTGGGATGTTTGGTAAATGGGTACCTGGTGAAACCTGATGAAGGTAAACTTGGGGAATTTTTATGTTACACTGACCCTGTGTCAGGTTAATGGTTTCTCTCCCACCATAGCCTCAAAGGGCCAACTGGATGGAGATGAGCACTGCTGCCACGTGCAGCTGTAGCATATGCTCTCAACCTTGCCTTACCTTACCTTTGCACCCACATTGCCATTCAGTCTTTTTCCCATCTTTTAACCTAACCCTGTATACTTTCACCATGAACCAAATCTGATGTTGATTCTCTCCACTGCATATTGTCTCCATAATTCAGTATCACAGTACTACATTAACTCATCTTACTTAGTTTACCTGTCACATGTCATGTATTATAGATTTTACAGTTCAATTAAGCAACTGAAGCCATGTAGCCAAGAATTAGAATAAGAGGCAGAATATCCTGGGATATTCTGCAGATCTGTGGGATTCCTGCAAGGATTATTGATCTGATGACTGGCCTAAACTTTGGGACTGAGAGTACTGTGAAGTGTGGGGGAGGCATTTCTAGCTTCTTCCCTGTTAATTCAGGAGTGAGGCAGGGGTGTGTCCCTGCTCCATCACTTTTCAAGACTTGCACAGACTGGGTATTAGGCAAAGTTGCTGATCAAAGTCATTGTGGTGCATCTGTTGGCAACATCAAGGTCACTGATAGTGTTTTTGCTGATGATGCTGTACTTCTCATAGAATTGCTGGTAGCAAAACCTCTGGAACTGAAGGTCTCCTGAGCCAAAACCTAGGTCCAGTCATTTGGAGGCTTGCTGGATCACATAGTTCAGTCTGTTCATGCATATTGTGTGACATGGACACTGAATAGTGACTTGGAAAGGTGTGTCGATGCCTTTGGTACTGTTAGGAATTAAGTCAGTTAACCAGGGGATTAGACAAATTAACTATTTCCCTTATGGAACTAGTCTCGGGCCAAGAGTTCAAGTCAACTAAGAGTATCGTCTGAGCTCAAATAAGCCTTGGATGGTACTTTCATACTTCGCTCATCGGCTCCCAGACCGAGACAGTATCACCGTATTCACTGCCTGACGACTAAACACATTTACCATGAAAGGAATAACAATAGTTCAGTGTTTCCTTTCATGAAATAATAAATAATTGCCCTTGCGGCAAGGATAATTTAACCGATCGAAAGTCACGCCATCTGGCGAGGGAAATTCAAAATACCCCTTCAGACCCACGTGGTTGGCTTTCGGCCCACAACATCACCTGCTCTCAAGCAAACAACATCTTCAGCGCTTCGCCCCACATTAACTCGCGACAGTGCTGACTTAAACTTAGTCTCGAGGACTACAGGACTCCTCCAGAACTTGATTCAAGAGACCACTACTTTTGAAACCCTTCGAAAATTAAGTGCCTCCTACAGTGATTACAAATAGGTATTACTATCAGGCCTGTTAGGTTTATCGTTGTAACGCTGGGAGGTGCTTGTAGGGGAAAGCCCGGCACCCCTGATGAATTAGTGGTAAGTGGTTTGTGTGTCTTTTTTGTGGAGTTGTCCTGGTGTAGTTCTAGTGTCTTGGGAGAAACATAACTGTTGGGTATGGTAAATTCACTGTATCACAACAGTACCAAGTGCCTTTACAGGATGACTTCATTTCAAACCAGTGACCACTCTTTGAAATTGAATTGAGGCCTGTTATCAACTAGTCAGTGAACATCAACTCCAGCTATATGGGCACATAGCATGCCTCCTGGATGTAGATCCTGCTTACAGGGTTGTTTCTGTACGAGACAACCCTGAGTGGAGGAGATAAAGGGGTCGCCCATGTAACTCATGGCTGGTGCAAGTCAGCCGATCCTGCCAGGAAGGACTTAGGATGGATAGGGTAACTATGTGGGAGCTTGCTCGGGACCACCGCTGGGAGTATGGGTAACGAATGAGTGAAGCAACGCACCCCCAGGCATATGCTCCCCATTAGTTAGCTAGTTATTAAAATGCTGCCATCTGTAAGGCACAAACTCATGTCCTTCCAGGCAACAGGCACTCAGTCTATCTGGTCCCTATATTTTGCCTGAATAGTGAGGCTGCACTTGTTAATTGCAATCTAGAAACAGGGAAAGTAATATGTACTATCCCTTTTCAGGAGCTTGGGAAGGTGGACCACACAGTCATTGAGTATGTACCATTTAGGAAGGACTTTTATGTGGAGGTGCCGGAGATTGCCAACATGACCAAGGAGGAAGTTGATGCATACCGGTGAGTATGGACATGAGAAGAGCTTGTTAATTTTAAGGATCATAAATTATCTGGTGTGTAAGTTTTTGTATTGTATAGGAAGGATTTACCAAACAGTCTTTGTAATTTTTTACCAGTTTTGAATGTTTATCCCCATAATGACGATGATGCCGCTGGCGTCACATAGTTTTATCAGACGTGGGCAATGAGCATGACGTGAGCGCCGGAGAGCGAGAAGCTATTTAAAATTTGAAGGCCGCGCGTAACTATGTCTCTGTCGATGTTAAGTGACTAACTAGCACCTCTTTTGTCCCTTACCACCACTCCGTGCTAAAAATAGTCTACAGTTCCTGCCTGTGCATCATGGCGTCTGCAGAGCGATTATGTTCCCTCAGCTATCCTATTTCGGCGGCCTTCCTTTAGTTTCTGCTAGTTGTGTGTGTGCTGAGTGTATTCTTGACACCTCCATTGATATACGTGATGTTCTAGATGAACCAATATCTTGTTCACAGGAGTGTTCAGAGGAGTGGGAAGCAGAAGTTGGAATTTTTTGGAATCATGGAATTCCAGCTAAATGGTCTGTCCAAATCATAATCTGATTTCACAGTTGAGTTATACAGATGATTTTCTACAACTTTTATTCAATGAGATTCATTCCAGAATGAAAAAAACTACAAAAACTCAAAAATTATTTTTCGGGTCTCACTGCAACTTTGGCTCTCTGTAGGCAGTAAATTTCCAGGTAAAAGATTATAAACTATATTTTTCACACTCCATCGTGATAAAATGAGCAACTTTTCTTCAATAAATTTTCCTGTACGTCGCACCAGTAAAAAGTTGGAATTTTTGGGAATCATATAATTCTAGCCAAACAGTCAGTCCAAATCAGTCTGATTTCACTGTTGAGTTATACGAATGATTTTCTACAACTTTTAATCAATGAGATTCATTCCAGAATGAAAAAACAACAAAAAATTACCAAAATTATTTTTTGAGTTTCACTTCAACTTTGGCTCTCTGTAGGCAGTAATTTTCTGGGTAAAAGATTATAAAATATATTTTTCAGACTTCATCGTGATAAAATGAGCAACTTTTCTTCAATAAATTTTCCTGTACATCACACCAGTAAAAAATTGGAATTTGGGGGGAATCATTGAATTTCAGCCAAACAGTCAGTTCAAATAAAAATCTGATTCCACAGTAGAGTTATAAGGATGCTTTCCTATAACTTTTATTCAATGAGATTCATTCTACAGTACCCTCTCGAGTTTCGCAGTTAGTCCTAAATTCTTACCGTCCCGAGTTTCGCGCTGCTTTGACACGTACGGGTCATGTCTACTTACCATCGGCGTCACGCACGCTACCTTTGAAGGTGGTATCACTGTAACGGTGTAGGCTTGATTGCGTGGAGCCTAGTCAGGGTCTTGGTGGGCGAACAGGGGCGTGAGGGAAACGCTCACTGCTTTAGGTGAGTATATTCTTTAACCTAAAATACAGGGAGCGTTGGAGAGAGAGCCGAGACAATAGGTCTGTGTCAGTCAAGCTCTCAGGAAGGAGTGAGAATTACAGATTGGAAAATAATGATGTTACAATTGGTCACGTTCGTCAAGGTGACCGCTGAGGTGACGAAGTGTTTGTTACACATACTGAGAACGAACGGACGATAAACACTGATGGATGACATTCCTATAAAGGTGGCGTGATCTCTCTGAAGTGGGTATTTTCCACTATACATGCATTCCTAATCCATGGTAATATATAATGATAATAATAATACACTGATATAATTACAACTACTATAACATCACACTGGACGTTTTCCTCCAAACATTGTGGCTATGGCAAGAGAGAGAGAGAGAGAGAGAGAGAGAGAGAACGGGTCGTTTTGAAGGCGCAGTTGAAGGCGGCTGCCTTACGATTGGCTGACAATTCTGAAAACACGCTTGTGATTCGCAAGGAGTCCGATGATGTCATCGCCGACGCTCACTCTATCAGCGGCTTCACTGCCTTACGGCGGTGTCACAATGGCCGTTTTCGTCCAACCGCTGGGGCTATGGGCAACCCCCATATGCCCAACTGGGAGCAAGTTCACGGTTATCTGTAAGCTGGTGTCACACAGTGTTTTTTTCTTTCCACCGCGTTGGTGCCACCTAGGGCAACCGGCAACTCCAACTTTTCCTGGTGTGCGTCACACATGGCCAAGGTCAGTTGCCCGTATCCACATCCACAACGTAAACAACGCACTTGCCCTGTATCAACATGGCGGCTGTGGGGTTCTTGAAAGGTCTGGACTTCCGAAAAATCCCGTAAATTCTCGGCAATAAAAAAAATATAAAATAAATAACTGAAAATTGAGTTATCAGACTCACAGCCCCTCTATCCCTATTATTTATTTAAATATCTGACCAATCACATCTCTCATAGGGTAAGCAAAAGCCAGATAAACGTGCTCCTAAGTTTATTGAAAACAACAAAGAAACTCGCTGGAAATTAAGAATAATTAATTAACACCAAGCACACAGCAACCTAGTACCTATGCTAAAATATCCTAGGAATTAGATTACTTAGCTGCAGGTGGGGAGAAGCCAAGCCACACCTGGTCTTCCTCGTGGTCTGTGCCTGGAGTCCTTTTGTCCTCTTTGCGTTCCTCTCACTGCAACACGCCGTGCCCTCCTTTCTCCCACGGGCTTCCCTAGACCTGAGTATACAATCACTCTGGAATTGTGGATACTAGAAGTCAGGAAAACTCCACGATCTTCCTCATGTTGCAGGAGGCGGGAGGGACGTCTGCTCGTGGCAGTGTCTGGGCAGGAGAGATGGCTTGGAAGATGGTGGCTGTCCCACAATGCTCAGGCCGGGTTCCGCGGTCAAGATGCCAGCTCTCGCCATACGGCATCTTGTTTTTTCTGTGCAACACTTACGCTAAAACGCCCTAACGGCTGTGGAATTATTATTTATTAATAACTTAACACATGCCATTGGTCATAGTGGGTCGTGCATCCCACACATAGTTCAGCGTTGGCAGTATTAACAAAATGATTTGAAATAGCACGCATTCCCGCCTTCAAGTGTTTTTTCCCGCTCTCTCAATCAAAATGGTGGGGACTTCCGCGGTAACTTTCCACTGGCCACTCCCTGAATAATGACTCATGACAGCGGCATCTGCTAAAGTAAGGGCTGTCGCGGCTTGTGCTGCCATTACCCAAGTTATGGACTTGTTGCTGCAGTTAAATGGAAGGAAGAAGCTGTTGTGGGTGTGGCGTGCCTGTGGGTCCTCCGTGCCAGTTCTCATTGTCACCACTGCGCGTGCGCAGCCAATCCACCCATCTTGACTCAACCACATAAACACTTGGATCAAATAACAACAAACACACACGCACGCACCAGACTCATTACGAACCATTGCAGATGTTTCTGACAAACTGAAACGACTTCACCATTTCTTGAGCGTGTTAGAACATATTTGGTGAGTGGCTCACATGAACCATACCAACCTCTTGGCAAGAAGAGAGCAGGTGTCTTTAACACTGCTCTCTTCTTGCCATTGGGTATATTTGGTTTGTATGAACCACTCACCAAATAAGATCTAACACACTTTAGGAAATGGCAAAGCCATTTTTGTTTGTGAGAAACATCTGCCATGGTTCATGATGAGTCTGGTGTGTGCGTGCGTGTGTGTATGTGTCTTTGTTGTTACTCGATCCACGTGTTTATGTGGTCAGAGTCTAGATGGGTGGGTTGGCTGCTCATGTGCAATGGTGACAATGAGAACTGGCACAGAAGAACCACAGACATGCCACACCCACAACAGCTTCTTCCTTCCATTTAACTGCAGCAACAAGTCCATAACT
Organism: Eriocheir sinensis; assembly: GCF_024679095.1. Classification (NCBI taxonomy): domain Eukaryota; kingdom Metazoa; phylum Arthropoda; class Malacostraca; order Decapoda; family Varunidae; genus Eriocheir; species Eriocheir sinensis. The sequence goes on along the minus strand of NC_066512.1, from coordinate 11,500,829 downwards.
TGGGTAATGACAGCACAAGCCGTGGCAGCCCTTACTTTAGCAGACAATGCCATGTTGATACAGGGCAAGTGCTTTGTTTACATTGTGGATGTGGATACGGGCAACCAACCTAAACCGTGTGTGACGCACACCCAAAAAAGTTAGATTTGCCGGTTGCCCAAGCTGCCGCTAACGCGGTGGGAAGAAAACGGCCCGGTGCGACACCAGGTTATGGACAACTGACAACTCGCTCCTGGATGGGCGCACGGGCATTGGCAGTAGCCACGACAGTTAGAGGAAAACGGCCAGTGTAACACTGCCCCAAGGCAGCGAGGCCGCTGACCAGGTGAGCGCCGTCGATGACGTCATCGGACTCCCAGCAAATCACAGGCGTGTTTTCAGAGCTCAGCCAATTGTAAGGCTTCATCTGTGGGTTTAAAACGACCCGTTCTCTCTTCCTGTTTTCTTCCTTTTTCCAAGGTACGTATTTTGAGATAACAAGGGAGTAAAGGAGGAAAAAAAGTGAGCTCTGGGGGGCAGCAGGAGCCAGTTATAATGGCGCCACTATAAACAGTTGCCTGCACCATGACAGGCTCGGGGCCGACCATCAGACCCAGATGGATAGTCTACTGGCGCCATAGCACACATGTAAAAAGAAAAAGAAAAAATCCACGGGTCAGAACAAATAAGCGCTTTTTCAGTGTTTTCAATACCTCAAGTTTCACGATCCTCGAGTTTAGCGCTATACCTTCGGAATGAAGTGAGCGCGAAACTCGAGAGGGTATTGTAAAATGAAAAAAATAAAAAATGATTTTCGAATTTCACTGTAACTTTGGCTCTGTAGGTAGTAAATTTCCGCATCAAAGATTATGAACTATATTTTACAGACTCCATCATGATAAAATGTGCAACTTTTCTTCAATAATTTTTTCTGTACGTCGCACCAGTAAAAAGTTGGAATTTTTGGGGAATCGTGGAGTTCCAGCCAAATGCGACAACCTAGAAAGAAAGGATTTCACGGCAGGGTGAGCCAGAAAATTTTCTATTAAACACCTTTTATGACATTTTCTCAGTTTCAAAGTTTATTTTCCGCTGACTTTTGCATTCAGGGGAATCTCCTGGGAAAAACTTTTGCAGTCTAAGGGGCTTGTTAATACAGGTCTCCTTCAGTTTCCGATGTACTATCGATTTATGATATTTAGCATATACAGTTGACCAGTACTACTACCCATGTTTTGATTTGATTTGACTCGTTGATTCTATCATCTGACCATCAGCCAGCCTGGGTCTGCATCTAAAGCAGTGGTTGCTGATGGTCAGCGCTAATAATAAAAACTAGTTGCCAGGTAGCCGACACTGCAGGTGCATACAAAGAGGAGGCTTAGTGCATTTGTCCAGGGGTTGCTATGACAGAGAGGCTGCTGATTGGGTGAGTGCCACCACCAGACTTACCAGCAAATCACAAATGTGTTAACAGAAATGTCAGCCAATCATAAGGCAGCTGCCTTCATCTGTGTCTTCAAAGGAGCTGCCTTGTACAGGCCTACCGGCCTCTTGTAGACTCCTGCGTTCTTATGTTCTTATGTAAGCAACCCATTCTCTCTTCCCATTTTCTTCCTTTTTCCATCATTATAAGATATAATTGTTGTTTATATTGTTTGTAAGACCATAATTACTTTTTCTCTGCTTTTTACTTCTACAGTAAATCCCCAAGTAAGTGGCAACCACGGGTTTCAGAGAAGTTCTAGATATTTGTGGTTATACAGTCAAACCTCAACATCTGTGGTGATTAGGTAACAGACACATCCGCTGATATTGAAGATCCATGCATATCCGTTGATAGATACTTACATATACTTACGGCAACCACTAGCGTGGTTACTGCAAGTATGTAGGTGCATTGGGTGGTGGCTGAATGTGTGGTGAGCTGAAAATGTTGGCCACAAAAGTGCCAAAAAAAACCTGCAGAAACACAAATCTTTAACTTGATAGTACCCATGGGGCACCCTGCAGGTATTCAAATTTATGAATGTTAAATCCACAGATGTTGAGGTTTGACTAACTGTGTTCAGAAAGTTCCCCATGTAATTTTGTAATTTCATTCAACCATATATGTTTACATAAGTACTATCCATGCAGAAATGCATCTCTTGACTACAAGTGTGTAGCTATTCATGTACAGTTCTCTCCCTCTAACTACAGTGAGCCCCATGTCTAGCTGAAAAAAGTCGCTGTTTCTGAAACTGCTAGTTTGGGGGCAAACTTTAACCCTTACATTATGGCGATCGTATATATAAGTGCGCTACCACACACCCCACCTGTACAGGGATCATATATATTATAATAATATGCAAAAATTAATGGTGCACATAAAGGTGCATCCACACCAGGAATCTTTGTTTGACAACAATGAATCCCAGATGTTTCCCAAGTGTTTCGGTAAACCACTGGCATACATTTGAATACCCTTGGGAAATAATGTTTCCTGTCCACACCTCAAGGTTGTTCTCAGGATGTCGGTGTGTGCGAAGATTGCTACAATGGCCTCTGTGTTTTATTTATTATTGCACTCACTGGAGAGCAAGAAGAAGACAAGAAAACGCGTATGGGTGCGGTCATTTATAGAAAGTTGAGCATTACAGAATGACTTACTTTTGGCGGAGCCAAGAGTTAATGGAGCAGGGTTTAATTGATTAATAATTTTCTTGGAAGGTCAACCACTGATTTTGAAGAACTATTACGAACGGTGGCTTCCAAAAGCTGAGTTTCCATACAAACTTTCCTGGTGTGGGCGGTCATGAGAAACAGTTTGGAAGTTTCTCATGTTTTACATACAGGATGGCAAAAATGAGAAACTTTTTAGGCCATATATATGTGGTGTGTGGGGTGGGTGTCTGTGGGTGTATATGTATATATGTATATATGTGTGTGTGTATATATATATATATATATATATATATATATATATATATATATATATATATATATATATATATATATATATATATATATATATATATATATATATATATATATATATATATATATATATATATATATATATATATATATATATATATATATATATAGTCTCACACACACACACACACACACACAATTAGCTAGATATTGAAGTATGTGAATCAATGATAATTAAAATCCCAATCCCTTTTCCCCGTGAGTGAGGTGTGGGATATGTCTTTATCCCCGCACCCCTGAGGGAGGTCACTCCCCGCGGTCAGGGTGACCCCACTCTCTCTCTCTCATCAAAAAATATGTAAATGAAATTTGACTGGAATATAAAAATAGTTTATATTTTACTATCAAGACTTGAAAATCACACACACACACACACACGCACACATGCATGCATACGTGCGCACGCACACACACACACACACACACACACCTGACCTGGCCCAGACCTGACCGAGGTCAGACATGGGTCACGGCGCTCCGTAAGGAGCAGCCTGGGGCCAGCCTGTTGGCCTCTCCCCTTCCCCTCCATCCCCCTCTCCCTTTTCATCAATAACCCATCACTGTAAGAAACTTTTGTGACATCAAGCTTAATCATAGTGAGAGAAAGTGAGTGCAGTGCGTTTGTGGTGCCGTGAGGACAATGAAGAGTAGTAACGGCCAGCGTGACGTCGACGCCGCCTAACCATCCAGCCGACGCCGGCCCCCAGGTGCCCCCAGGTACACCAGCCCGACCATCATGCTGCTGGGAGAATTCGGTTCAGGTGCAGTGCAGTGTAGAGCCCCGTCACTCAGGTGGTGTCATGGTTGGGGCAAGTGGCATGGGGCAGTGCAGACGTTTTGATGTTCCCACGCCTACTGCTTCTCGGTCCACCTCTTCCTATCTTGTCCCACCGGCTGGAGAGATTAGCTGGTCATCGCTAAGCTGAGTGACGGTCGACACCGCTTCTACCTGCACTCCTGCCATCAACTGCGACCTGACCCTTTTTTGACCTGGGGTTGACCTGGGGCTTAAACACCTGACCCGTCACCCGGAATACCACACCGCCTCCTTCAGCACTAACGCACTGCATTCCACCACCTCACCTCCCCCCCACCACCCCAGACCCCCTATACCCCTTTCACATTGTACTTTTTCTTTTCTTCTATTTTATTTCAATATTGTAATTTTAACATGTATATTTTCAGCTTTACAGCTGCAATCACTTAATAAACCGTTTATTATTATTATTATTATTATTATTATTATTATTATTATTATTATACACACACACACACACACACACACACACACACACACACACACGTGTGTGGCCCAGACCTGACCGAGGTCAGACGTGGGTCACGGCGCTCCGAAAGGAGCAGCCAGGGGCCAGCCTGTTGGCCTCCCCCCTTCCCCTCCATCCCCCTCTCCCTTTTCATCAAAACCCAACACCGTAAGATACTTTTGTGACATCATGGTGACAGACAGTGAGTGCAGTGCGTTTGTGGTGCCATGAAGACACCGAAGAGTAGAAATGGCCGGTGTGACGTCGACGCGGCCTTACCATCCAACCGACGCCCCAGGTGCCCCCAGGTACACCAGCCCGACCATCATGCTGCTGGGAGAATTCGGTTCAGGTGCAGTGCAATGTTGAGGCCCGTCACTCAGGTGGACTTATGGTTGGGGCACTCAGCACGCCGCTCAACATACAAGGCAGTGCAGACGACATAGATGTTCCCACGCCCACTGCCGCGCGGTCCACCTCTTCCCATCTTGTCACACCGGCTGGATAGAATAGCAGGTCATCGCTAAGCCCATAAGCTGAGTGACAGCCGACACCGCCTCTACCTGCACCCCCGACCCTTTTTGACCTGGGGTTGACCTTGGGCTTACACCTGACCCGTCATCCGAAAAACCACACCGCCTCCTACCGCACCAGCGCACTGCATTCCACCACCTCACCTCCCCCCCCACCACCCCAGACCCCCATATCCCTTTCACATTGTACATTTTCCTTTTTTTTTTCTATTCCAAAAGTGTTTTTGTAACGTGTATATTTTCAGCCTTACAGCTGCTATCATTTAATAAACCGTTTATTATTATTATTATTTAATACACACACACACACACACACACACACACACACACACACACAGGAATGCGCACGTACACACACACACACACACACACACATACACACAGGAACACAAACACACACACACACACACACACACACACACACACACACAGGAACACACACACACACACACACACACACACACAGATATACGCTAAAGTGCACTTGCTCATGTCGGGAGGGTACCTGCTGGCGCTTACGAGTCCAACCCTTGATCAGTCCGTGGTGAATTACACACATATATTCTCTCAATGTTTCTCAATTCTTTCCTGAATGTATCCAAGTTGTTTCTCAACTGCTTCCCGAAAAACTTGGGAAACTTCTGGGATACATTGTTGACATACAAAGATTCCTGGTGTGGACGCGCCTTAAAGAAACATAAATTATTTGATGATTTTGAAATGTATGCAAAAATATACAGAGAAATTTGCATTATGCGAAGATGACGTGTATCTGCTGAATTGTATTTCCTTATATTAGTTGTGATAAAGAAATAGATTTGTGGAGGAGAGGGAAGGGAAGGACATAGACGTAAGATCATTGAAAATATCCAACTGATTCACCGGCAATACGCACAGATTTCATGGAGTAAAAGTTTGAAAGGCCGTCCTCCTGGAGGTGGTCTGCGTGTGTGCATGTGTGTGTGTGTGTGTGTGTATTACCTAGTTGTAGTTTTACAGGGCCTGGGCTTATGCTCTTGTTTATTAGGAATATAAATGAATGTTATTATTTATATTAGGAATATAAATGTATGTTAGTCTTTAGTTGGCTGCTATTTTTTTTTTTTTTTCCCCCCCCCCTAAATTATGAGGTACGAGTGACCAATATTTCTCGTTTTTTCTTTTGTTTAACATTTTCACAAATACTTTATTTGATATGTCTATGTAATCCATGCAGAGCTGAACTTGAAGGAATCAAGGTTAAAGGTCAAGGATGCCCCAAACCCATCAGGACTTGGGCTCAGTGTGGAGTCAGCAAAAGAATATTAGATGTCCTCAAAAAGAACAACTATGAGAAGCCGACACCCATCCAAGTGCAGGTCTGAACCTGGAATGTTGTGTCAGACTGAAATTTTGTGAATATGATATAAATAGTGTTTGCTTTTATAAATAATTGCAATATTACATATGTGGCATCCTATTCCTCCACAACCAGGCCATCCCAGCCATCATGAAAGGTAGAGATGTCATAGGCATTGCCAAGACAGGCTCAGGGAAGACGTTAGCCTTCCTGCTGCCAATGTTCCGACATGTAGTGGACCAGCCACCCCTGGAGGACACAGACGGACCTATTGCCCTCATCATGACCCCCACCAGAGAGCTGTGCATGCAAATTGGTAATTTGAGGGTGTGCACTATGTCAATGAATGGACAGCAGCTTTTTCCCTTATTTCCTTTATTTCTTTTAGTATTTCCACCTTTGTGTATGAATTTTAGGAGAGAGAGGATTGTTGAGTCAAGTCTAAAGTGTCTAGTATCAAGTCCCCATTGATGACAGAGAAATGTTCCTTCTGGTACACAATTAAAAGATATAACCAAGTCACTTATTTTATTATGTGGATATCAAAGTAGTATAACTCATTCTTATACCTGGACAATAGATTACACTTCAACATTGTTAACATTAAATGATCTTTATGGAGGGACTTGAAACCAGAATGTATACTAATGTGCAGCTTATAAATGTTAAAATAATATCTCCAACACAGGCAAGGAATGCAAGAAATTTGCTAAGAACAACCTGAGGGTGTGCTGTGTGTATGGTGGCACAGGAATATCAGAGCAAATAGCAGAGTTGAAGCGAGGAGCAGAAATCATCGTGTGCACTCCAGGTCGAATGATTGACATGCTGGCTGCCAACGGAGGGCGGGTGACCAACCTGCGGCGAGTGACCTACGTGGTGCTCGACGAGGCTGATCGCATGTTTGACCTGGGTTTTGAACCTCAGGTAGGGAGGATGAACTAAGACTTGTACCATCTACTTGGACATCTTTGGGGGTGACTGGCTATGGTAGAGAGAAAAATTTACTATTTTCTTCCTATATGCTCTAATCTTGCATGCTCAAAGGCAACCCACTTTTAGTCCATTTCTTTGAAGCACAGTAATCCCTCCTTATACATTGATGTTAGGCTCCACATTACGTATAAGGAAAAAATGTGTATAACATTTCAAGTTAGTATACACGGAGTAATAGCAATCTGTGCCTGTGTTTCCTCCATGCCAATTCCCATTGTCACCACTGTGCGTGCACGGCCAACCCACCCATCTAGACTCCAACCACAAACACATGGATCGAATAACAACACACACACACACACACACACACACACACACACACACACATGCATGCACACACCAGACTCATCATGAACCATGGCCGATGTTTCTGACAAATAGAAACGACTTCACCATTTCTTTGAGTGTGTTAGAATGTATTAGGTGAGTGGCTCACATGAGCCAAACCTAGCTCTTGGCAAGAAGAGAGCAGTCATCTTTAACACTGCTCTCTTCTTGCCATTGGGTATGTTTGGTTTGTATGAACCACTCACCAAATAAGTTCCAACACACTCTAGGAAATGGCAAAGCCATTTCTGTTTGTCAAAAACATCTGCCATGGTTCATGATGAGACTGGTGTATGTGTATGCGTGTGTCTTTGTTGTTACTCGATCCATGTGTTTATGTGGTCGGAGTCTAGATGGGTGGGTTGGCCATGCACATGCAGTGGTGGCAATGAGAAATTCTGGCACGGAGAAACCACAAGCGCACACCCACAACCGCTTCTTCCTTCCATTTAACTGCAGCAACAAGTCCATAACTTAGGTAATGGCAGCACAAGCTGCGACAGCCCTTACTTTAGCAGACGACGCCATGTTGATACAGGGGAAGCGCTTTGTTTATGTTGTGGATGTGGATATGAGCAACCAACCTTGGCCGTGTGTGATGCACACCCGAAAAAGTTGGAGTTTCCAGTTGCCCTAGCTGCCGCCAACGCGGTGGGAAGAAAAAGGCCCAGTGCGACACCAGCTTACAGACGACCAACAAGTCGCTCCCGGTTGGGCGTACAGGCGTTGCCCGTAGCCCCAGCGGTTGGATAAAAACAGCCAGTGTGACACCGCCTTAAGGCAGTGAGGCCGCTGATAGGGTGAGCGCTGGCCCACAATAAACACAGCCACACACACACACGGTCCCCAATGAAAATACCGTTTGGGTGGCGCCGATGCAAAGGCCACGCCGCCGACACTCATCATCACTATCACCATCATCAGATGCCCGTCAGCTGCTCAACCCCAGCGTGCGGTCGGGGCTGCTCACACACATGCACCTGGCTGCCCGGATCCCACTCACCATGCTTCCCGCGGCCAATGGAAAGGCCCAGGGGCTGGCAAGGAGCGAGAATGGGAGTCAAGGACCACAACAAAGTGTGAAGAAACCCGGATTTAGCAGCCTTTTCCATTTCCTTTCGGGTCATATTTCAATTTCAGTTTTCAATAAAAATCGATTTTTTTGGGTCCCTATCGCAAACTTGAAACTCGCAGTCCTGGAAACAGTACTGTATTTTCGTAATCGTAGCCAAAGAGTATTTTTTCATCACATTGCAAAGTACTGATTTTAATTTTTCATAAAAAATCGCATTTAAAAATCTGCATACTTAATATTTATGGTAATCAAGGCTTGAAAATACATAGAATTGGAGATTTGAGTGTCGTGGTCATTTTGAAACAAAAAAGTAAAATCGCTTTGTTCTTACAAAGTTATTTGTACCTTATTCAGAAAAAAGTACAGTACCCTCCCAAGTTTCGCGCTATCATAGTTTCGTGATCCTTGAGTTTCGTGATCCTCGAGTTTTGCGCTCAGTCCTAAATTCTTACCATTCTGACCTTCACGCATTATCGCCCCGAGTTTCGCGCTGCTTTGACATGTACGGGTCATGTCTACCTAGCGTCGGCGTCACTCGCGATTCCTTAAGGCAGTGTCACATGGCCGCTTTCCTGCAACCGTTGGGGCTATTGGCAACCGCAATTGCCCATGCGCCTAACCGGGAGCGAGATGTCGGTTGTCCGTATGGATGGAAAATGGTTGGGTGTACGAGCAACCACGCAGCTGAATGTAAACGGGAGGCAGTGGCTGAGTGGTTAACGTGCCAGCCCTGCATTCGGTGTGTTGTCCATGATGCGGGCTCGAATCCGCCGCTAACCACCTGGGATTTTTCAGTCACCGCCGAGTGGCCTAAGACTACCCACATACTGTCCTGAAGACCGCCTATCAACCCAGACTCTAGAAGAAGCTGTGCAAGTGAAATCAAGAATGAGCTCCGAGGGGCAGCATGAGCCAATAATAATGATGCCACTATAAACAATTGCCTGCGCCATGACGGGCCCCGGCTGATCATCAGGCCCCTACTGAATAGCCTACCGGCGCTATTGGACACATGTAAAAAAAAAAAAAAAAAAAAAAAAGACGACCGCATTGGCTGTGGAGTGAGGAGCAGTGGAAAATGGCCAACCAAGAAACTCGTAAAGTAGACTGGCAGAGCTGCTTTATTTACTATTTAATCGATACAGGGTGACTGCTTTATTTACGTTATGAATACGGACAACCAACTTTGGCTGTGTGACACAAACCCAGAAAAGTTGGAGTTGCCGGTTGCCCCTATTGCCAACGCGATTGGAGGAAAAAAGCCCAGTATGATACCAACAGCTTTAAAGGCATGGTCACACAAGCTAGTTTCTTGGGAATTTTCCACCACAATTGTCCCGACAATTTTCTCCCTCGAATTTATCCTCAAGTTTGGTCACACAGAGGACTGTTGCATTCTGGGATATATCACCTGAAAAGCAAGACAAATGATGGATTCAGACATTGCAGAGTTTGTGCTTTGTGGTGTTTGTTGAAGAAAAATGAAAAAAATTAAAAGAAAATATTTGTTGGTTCCTGAGTGGTTAGCTCGGAGACAAAGGGAGAGTGTGTCACAGCTTGCTACCATTAAATGCTACGAGAACACAACAGTAAGGACCCAGACATGATGAGGCAGTGGCTACGCTTGGACAAGACTCAAGTCCAAGACCTGCTCAACCTGATTACTCCAGGCTTATCTAGCTTCGTGGAACTCATTGTGGTACTGGAATAAACACGCGGATAGCTGCTGGACCGATCAGCTGATACGCTCTACTTCATCTTGTGACCACAACTAACCGACCTTACGAGAAAATAACCGACATGCTGGTGAGTGAGTTTCTGACTAGAATTTCGATAAGTTTCCCGTGAACTGCAGCTGACTTTGAATCTCTGTACAAAATTCTCAAGAAACTAGTGATTGGGTGACCATGTTCACACGTGCTGGGGCGGGATTCACAGAGATGCTCAATAATGGCCCATGGTGAAAGCTTCGAACTAATGATTTAACAATCAACATTGACTTCAGATTCACAGAGCTTTCGTTTCGTCAAAGTTAGAGGCCGCTGATTGGATGAGCGCCGTCAATGATGTCATCAGACTCAGCGAATCACAAGCGTGTTTTCAGAACTGTCAGCCATTCTGCTGCGGTTTCAAAATGACCCGTTCTCTTTTCATATTTTCTTCCTTTTTACACAGTACATATTTTGAGATAACAAGTCAGTAAAGTGGGGAAAAAAAGTCAGCATCTCTACGTGCCAGAACCAATAAGCTCTTTTTCACTGTTTTCAATACCCCGAGTTTTGCGATCCGCAAATTTAGCGCTATACCTGTGGAACAAAACAAGCGCGAAACTCGGGAGGGTACTGTAGTTTCGAGATAATTGCACTTTTATACTGAACATCTTCCTTACACCATAAACAAGTGCCGAATGGAAATATCAACTCACCTAGTCCATTGGCCATTCCTTGGTAGTCAGTAGAAGAGGGTCTGGTCACATCAGGTCAAATTCAGGTCACCTATGTAGCACTGTGAGAGAGCGTTTTCGATAATCATGGCTCCTGGTCCCCTTTTATTTATATATATGAGTACATAATATCATATTTATATATCATATATCTCTCATATATAAATAACATATTATCAAGGTATCAGTGGCACCCACCCAACCTCATTGTTGCCAGGAAATCATTCAGAAACTGCCAGGCTGGTAGTCACGGTCAAATGTTGTACATTTCCTCCTCTTCCCAGTATGCTTGGGTGGTGTTGTCTTCCTATTGTCCATTCTCCTCCTTGACACCACACTTTCTGAGGCTGAGGCAGGACCAAAGAAATTAATGACAAATAGAAAAATAAAAAAATAGACATTTTTTGACCGAATAACCGAATCCCGCCCTTAAGGCAGCGTGCGTGATGCCGATGGTAAGTAGACGTGACCCGTACATGTCAAAGCAGTGTGAAACTCTGGGTGATAATGCGTGAAAGTCGGGATGGTAAGAATTTAGGACTAACCACGAAACTCAAGGATCGCGAAACTTGGGAGGGTACTGTATAGCTATCCATGTCTCCGTGATTGCTATAATATCTGATGTTCTGCCCAAGCTACACCCCACAGAAGATCCATTTTTTTCCAAGAACGGTGTCCGCACGCGGGACACTCAGCATTTTACAGAACCCACCAATATTTCCGCCTGCAGGTTACTCATCCTTTAGGGGTGAAGTGCTATTACTCTTACGGGCCTCCTTGCTCCCCAAGTTTGTGTAATAATCTTTAACTGCTCAGGAAAACTAGAACCATTAGCACGTAACCTTTTCTCAGAAACATTAACTACATCTCTGCTACCACTGTCAGACCCAGGAATCTTTTATTAACTCCTAAGGGCTGCAAAAATAATCTAAGGGGTGACTCCGAAAAATGCAAAAAACAGCCGATTTTCAAGTACATTTTTTGTAAAATCTCATGTGATACAATAAAACAAATGAAAATCATAGTGAAATGGCTAATAATAACAATTACAAATAAACCAATAAGGTCTATTTGTGCACATGAGGTAGAGGACTTGGCTCTATGTGGAACTTTCCTTGTATGCAAAAAAATTTTTTTTTTATCCATGACAACTTAACATGTGACTGAGCCTCTAGGTCTATGTATGCATGCATTTGGGTCAAATTGTTCATTTGTGTATTTCAGATGTAGAACAATAGCAAAAGTCACAAGGGAAACATATGAGAAAACGGAGGCGTCCGCACGCGGGACACTCAGCATTTTACAGAACCCACCAATATTTCCGCCTGCAGGTTACTCATCCTTTAGGGGTGAAGTGCTATTACTCTTACGGGCCTCCTTGCTCCCCAAGTAATCTCTCCCTGACATGAAAAAAAATATGGAGAACACCAACCTTGCACTAGAGGCTCTGAAAATCTCCACACCCTGATGCAATAGGTGAACACCGTCTTTAGCAAGCATGCAACTTTTGCCTTAGAAATTGTCCCAATTATCCACAAAGAGCCACCCATTGCTCTTGAAATGACCAGACTGCCAGCTACTTATTGAAAATTAACTTGAAAACTATCAAATGGCAAAAAAACACCAAAAAAAGAAAGCAGCAATAGAGGAAATATTTACTGCATTTAAAATATAGATGTAATTTTCTACGTATGTCCAATTTGACCTGCGACCAACCTGCTGGTCCCACCCACCGTCATAACTCGAGAACTACTTGTATACATACAGAGGTGAATACGTCGATGATACCTCAGCCCATTTATGTTGACTGTCTCCTTTTCTGTCCTTGAGGCAGACGGGTCTCATTTATAACCAGAAAAACATTGACATGTTGGTTTATGAAATGCTGAATAAACCTTGGTTCCCAAGTAGGGTTTGTTTCCCGGGATCCCGGGATCCCGGGATCCCGGACAATTTTCAAGGTTTAATAATCCCGGGATATTTTTGCAAATCCCGGGAAATCCCGAGATGAAAAATCATGAAATTAAGTATAAAAAAAAATAAAAAAAAGACAAATTTGACTGCAGGATAGTTGTGAACTTGTGAACTTGTGCTTCTATTTATATGTTTATACAGGGTGTCCCGTGAGGAGTGTTTTGTGTGTGTGTGTGAACACTGTGAAGGAAGGACTTACTGTTTAGGTATTCTCTTGAGTATTATAAAGCAGCCATGGCACTCCCGTTACCCGTAACAGAGCCCGTATAATGAACACCATGTCTGCATATTCCACTTTGCTGTATGTATACGGCATTGAGATGAGCGTGACAGCTTAAAAAAAAAAAAAAAAAACACACTTTCCCTCCTCGCGTGAGTGACCGAACAGTGACGGTTACCAGTAAACTGTCTGTCTGTCTGTCTGTTTGCCTGCCCGCACAGCTGATCGCTGTTGCCATAGTTCCCAACGTTTTAGCTACTTATTGCTAAGATGATACATAACTTTTTTTTTTTATGTTGGACATGTAATGTGACTAATGTCTATCATCTTCACATCAAAAATCTGAACGTGAAACTAGGTATAATGTGCAATTTTAGACAATTGAAAATCCCGGGAAATCCCGGGATTAGGGCTAATTTTATCCCGGAATCCCGGGACAAAGAAAAAGGTCCAAAACGACAATCCCTATTCCCAAGCAATGAAATGTTAAGGTCAACATTCTCAAACTTTCTTAGTCCTAATATTGTTCTCAGGATTTTGAGATGCCTAGCACCTTATGTTTTGCCAAGTGGCTAAATGAATGCTTACACTATGTGATGACATCTGTATTTGTTTTATGTCTGGTCATCTTAAGGAAATTGTGCTTAAAGCATTATGTACATCTATCTGCCTTGTTTCCCTTTCTTTTGATATCTCCTCAATCTCAGTTTCTTCAGGTGGTGAACCATCTCTGAGTACTTTTGTTTTATCACCTCTACCATTCCACACTTCCTTCACTCTACTTGGAATAGGCCTTAAAACTTGTTCCTCATCCATATCATTGGTATATGCCACTGTGGGTACTTTAATCCCATGCTCAAGGGATCATGGCACTTTCTTCCATTGTAAGAGTGTTTCACCACACCAGTTCTATCCAAATTCATTGACTATTCCAGATATACAGGAGCCTCTTTTCTATGAAAATACTACTACGTTCATCAATGTATGTGATCATATATTATCCTGTTTTGTGTAATGTTATCTTGTTTTAACTTGTATAAAATATAGTGTTCAGATGATTTTTTTCCCCTACAGGTTATGAGAATAGTAGACAACGTTCAGCCATCACGGCAAACTGTGATGTTCTCAGCTACATTCCCAAGACAAGTAGAAGCTCTGGCTAAGAAAATTTTAATGAAACCTATTGAAATAACGGTAATGGTCTTATATGTGTTTTATATGTTCTGTGGATGGTTAAACTATATTAATCTTAATAATCTTTCCAAAAATATTTGTTGGCATTTAATGGCATTGCAGCATCTGCAACATTAACATTTAATTGAAGATGTCTTTACATTTAACTGAAGTAGATGTCAGAAAATGTCAGTCAGCATGCATTTTTATATTCTATATATATATATATATATATATATATATATATATATATATATATATATATATATATATATATATATATATATATATATATATATATATATATATATATATATATATATATATATATATATATATATATATATATATATATATATATATATATATATATATATATATATATATATATATATATATATATATATATATATATATATATATATATATATATATATATATATATATATATATATATATATATATATATATATATATCATATTTCCCGCCATATAAGATGCACCAGAGTATAAGACACACCTATACTATAATTTGGCAAAATATAATTAGAAAAAAAATTAAAATTCCAGATTTTCCCTGAACTTAATGTATGTGCAGTATTACATTTGGCCACCTTACATAGTTATGACTATGATACCATACGTTTCTTTGTGTCTTTCTCTGTGTTCAAAGTGTTCCACTGTTGGTTGAAGAGTTACAGTGCTCTTACCCCAAGCAGCTGTGACTTAGAAATGGTAAACAAAAGGGTTGGTTGGTAGACTCACTCACTGCACAGTGTGCAGGCGGTAACTTTCACCGAGCACTGGGGGAACTAATCACACGGGGATGCTAGGTTCGATGGGCAATCTTGGTCTTGATCTTGACTTTCAGGGACCGGCTCAAATAGAAATAGACATTGGTTAATTTCTGTCAATCATATTATGTTTTATTACAGTTATTTTTACAGTGAGAAACAAAAATGCGTTTACAATAAACATTTTAGTCATCCACGGATATCTGTTCTTTCAAACGTGTATCACAGAAAACGTCAGCTGACTGGGCTGTTGCACAGCAGAAATACCTTCTGATTACTCCGGCCATGTTCGCCCCACGGTCGCCGAGTTGAGTCACGTCAGGCAGCACCCTGCTCCACCAATATTGTTTCCGTGTAATAGCCACTTTAACCTCCAAGGTACCCGGCACACTGGTGACTGGCGCGCCACAGCGGAATTGTGTTTTGTGTTTAGTGTTCACGCTGTGCATCACATGTCCTCCTCCTTTCTTCTCCTTATCCACACTTTCCTTTTCTATTGCATCACACTATTCATTATTTAAAGCCATAAAAATTTGTACCTTTGGCGTATACCGCGCAGGGGTAACTTTTTGGCATTTCCTGAGTGAAAAAGTACGCATTACACGCTGCAAAATACAGTATATTTCATTCTGGGGACATTGGGAACTTTTGTGTCAAAAGGAGGTATTTTGGGTGTTGGTTTCATACCTCTAACAATAACCCCTAGGCGTACCAAAACCTAACCATCGGGGTATAAGATGCAGGGTGATTTTTTGACTCTTCTTTTTTTTAAAAAAGTGCATCTTACATGGTGTGAAATACGGTATTATATATATATATATATATATATATATATATATATATATATATATATATATATATATATATATATATATATATATATATATATATATATATATATATATATATATATATATATATATATATATATATATATATATATATATATATATATATATATATATATATATATATATATATATATATATATATATATATATATATATATATATATGTCTGTTAAACGTGATAGTCAGTTCAATGTTAACTATTTTCTTTAGAAAATCTCTTTTCTCGGATAATAGTCCTATTCTTTTGTCAATTTGGTGATGACTTCACCGTAAGTGGTCATCTTTGTATCCAGATCAGCGATTTCTTAACCCTTCTTCAGTGGCTTGAAGTGTTCGTGGAGGAGTAGTTTCTGCTCGCTGGTGGAGAGAATGGCTGGTGCACGCCTGGTGCCCGGTATTTAAGGCGTGTCTCCCTCCCGTGTTGCGCACTGCTGATTGGTTAGGCTGGTGCGCAGCACTCCTGCATACTCGGGAGAGCCTGTAGATCTAGGGCCTGCTTGTTTAAGTTGGGCTCCATTTCTTTTATGTTGAGGGCTTCTAGAATCGGGAGGCGTCGTTGTCAGCATCTTGCGATTATGTCTGTGTTTTCTTCTAAAATTTTCCTTGTTAGCACTGTATTGTGCTTCTGTAGTAGGTGTTGGCGCGGGGCTCCGGATGTCAGGTGGTAGCTCATTCGCCTGCTCAGGCCTCAATATATATATATATATATATATATATATATATATATATATATATATATATATATATATATATATATATATATATATATGCAAAGAAGAAAGTAGAGAGAGAAAGGGTCCCCTTGGAAAGGAGGGAGAGGAGAGGGGTGAGGATGGCAGGAGATGTTGGTGCATTGTGATCATAAATTGGTGGTCTATCTTTAAGTCATTTGGCAAGTGATGTTATGTGCATTTATCTGCATTTTGGTCACAAGTATACTTGCCAAGCATACATGCCAAGCTTCAATCAGCTTAGTGAGTGGGACAGGAAGTAGTCACTGTCCCAGTCACCCTCCTGATACACACCATACACTACTCTTCACCCTCTCTTGCTCATGATTGTGACTTTTCAAGTGGTTTAAGTGAAGATCATGCATCATATTGTCTACTTTTAAGTGCTTTACATTCGAATGCCTCTTTATCCTCCATTAGACCCTCCCTATCCTTGGATTAGACCTTATTCCTATGTGCAAACTTAAGCTTTTTTTATCATTCTTTTATAGGGAATGAGGTCCCTCTCATGTCAATAATTCAGTGAAGTCAGCCAGATCTCCACTCCAATGAAGGACTTCACAGACTGAAATTTAGTAGAGAGCAGCATTGATTCTGGCCCCTTGGAGACAGAAATGCAATACAGTAGTGCACTGAGTTTCGTGTTTAATCAACACCATTGTAATTGGTGTGAAACTCAAATCTGTAAACTGTATGCATTGACCTTATGCGAAATAAGCTGATCAGAACCCCTAGCTCCCCTCCCTTGGCTCACAGGGTGGTGGGGCTGAGGGAGCTGCTGCCCTTGGAGTTGATGAAGCTTATGTCATCAGAAGTAGTGGCAACCTTCTGTGTGTGGCTGAGGGGATGTTAATAGGCAGCTTGTGCTTGTGCTGGCCTTTTGTGTTTCAGCCTATGGCGCCGATAGGCTTTTTTCGCGGGGGCTCATGGTCGGCCCCAGTCCGTTATGGTGCAAGCATGTGTTTATAGTGGCGCCACCTTGCTACGCTTATGGTGTCCGCGGGAGCTCATCTTTGAACCTCTTTAGAGTAAGAATCTAAAGTCCAGATTGCTAGGTGATCTTAAGGACAGCTTGTGGGTATACTTAGGCCACTCAGCAGTAACTGAAAAATCCCAGCTAGTGGCAGAGGGCGGGACTCAAACCAGTGTCCTCCTGGACACGGTGCCCACATGCTAAACACTCAGCCACCGCCTCCCCTTGGTGATCTTGGCCTTAGTACCAGTTGGGGAGGCCTTGTATGACAGTGGCCGTGGTTGGAGGTAGCATGGACAGTCTAGTAGCAGCTGAGGTGGCCGAGGAGGGTAACATTGGCAGTAGCTCAGTGGCATTCTTACACCTCCGCAGCCACATTTCTTGAGCTTGTGGATGTGGCTGCTGACTGGCCCAGGACTCATGCTCTTCGGCTCAGTAGCAGTGGCGGCTGGCCAGGCAATTTGAGTTGTTTGTGGTTTAGGGTGTTACAATAATGAGATAGACAAACACTAGATGGTCTGTATATTCTTTGGGAAGCAAACTGAATATGAATGTGTATGTGCAGAAGTACTTACCTAGTTGTAGTTTTACAGGGTCTGGGCTTACGCTCGTGTGGTCCCATCTCTGTATCTGTATTTGTCCAACTTTTCCTTAAAGTTTTGCACACTCTTTGCCGATACTACCTCACTTAGTCTGTTCCAAACCTCTATATTTCTTTGCGGGAAGCTATATTTCTTTATGTCTCTCAAACATCTTCCCTTCCTCATTTTTTTACTGTGTCCTCTTGTGTTCCTGGTGTTTATTCCTTCTCTTAGTAGTAACTCCTCATTGTCTACAGTATTAGGTCTTCCCTTTCTCTTCTTTGTTCCAGTGTTGGTAGGTCCATTTCCTTTAATCTTTCTTCATATGTCAATCCCTCCAGTTCTGGAACCATTTTTGTTGCCATTCTTTGTATGCTTTCTAGTTTTTATGTTTCTTCATATGGGGAGACCACACCACCTCTGCATATTCCAATTTTGGTCTAATCATAGTGGTTATTAACTTTTTCATCATATCCTTATCCATGTAGTGGAATGCTAATCCTATATTTCTCACCATTTTATATGTATCACCAAATATCCTATTAACATGACTCTCAGGCTTATCTTGTATTGTCACTCCCAGACCTCTCTCTTCTTGCACTTTCTTTAATATTTCTCCATCTCCCATTTTATATATCCATTGTGGTCTGCCTTCACTCTTTCCCATTTCCATTACATAACATTTCTTCACATTGAATTCCATCTCCCATTTCATACTCCATTCCCAAATCTTGTTCAGGTCATCTTGCAAAATTTCACAAGACTTCTTTACTGTTTCTTATATGTCTTTGCAGTTTTGCATCATCTGCAAACAGGCTCATATAACTGTTTACTCCCTCTGACATATCGTTTACATATACTAGGAAAAGTAATGGTGCCAATACCGTTCCTTGAGGCACTCCACTCTCTACAATTCTCCATTCTGATTTCATGTCCTTTACCACTGTTCTCATCTCTCTTTCCCTTAAGTAACTTTCCATCCATTTCATCATTTTCATTTTCAATCTCCTTTGTTCTCCAGCTTCCATAGTAGTCTTTTATGTGGAACTTTGTCAAACACCTTATTCAGGTCCAAGTAAACGCAATCAACCCATCCGTCCCTCTCCTGTGTTATGTCTGTCACTCTTGAGTAAAAGCTCAGTAAGTTTGTTACACATGAGTGTCCTTTTCTAAAGCCATATTGTTTACTTGTGATTATATTATGCTCTTCTAGAAATCTCGTCCATTGTTTCGTTATCACTTTCTCACATATTTTACATACTATACTGGTCAATGATACAGGTCTGTAGTTCAGTTTTTTTTCCTTTTTTCCACTTGTATATCGGGACCACTTCAGCCCTCCGCCACTCCTTTGGTACTATACCAGTTGTTATTGAACATTTTCCCAAACGGGATGAGTTACTTGCCTATGTTGATGTAGAAAGTCCGGACGTGATTGCTATCACCGAAACGTGGGCCACCTCTGACCACCTAATGACCGAATTCTCAATTCCGGGATACGAGAGCTTCTACAAAAATAGACTTCACAAGAAGGAGGTGTTATCTGTTACGTCAAGTACAAATACCCTGCCGTGGAAATAACCAAAGAAGACTCAGAGAAATATGATACTGTATATGTTGAACTGGAGACTAGCAAGCACAACAAAATAACGATTGGAACCATTTACAGACCTCCAAAGCAACAAGCAGTGGACGACGAAGCGCTGTACGAGGAAATTCACACCATAACACAAAACAAACAGTCAGTCATTATCGGGGACTTTAACTGTTCCAACATTGACTGGACCACGATGATTGGAGATCGGGAGGGTAACAGATTGCTCGAAATGTTAGAGGACACTTTTCTTACTCAGATTGTTACCCAATCGACGAGGGAAAATAACTTATTAGACCTAGTACTCGTGAGTGATTCAGATCTCACACGTGAATGTCAAGTCGGCGAAAAACTGGATGGTTGCGACCATCACCTAATTCGCCTAAAAATCAGAACAGACCATGAACTCACCGAAAACACGTCCAAGATTCCAGACTACAAAAAAGCCAATTTTAACTTCGCTCATGAACTGCTAAGCCAGACAACTTGGGAACCCATGAACCTCACTCCGGTGGACGGCACGTGGAACGGCTTTAAGAACAAACTCCTGGAGGTAGAGAGAACGACTGTTCCCATGAAGACAAGGAGAACAAATAATGCCACAAGCACACCATGGATGAAGAAGAGAAAATACAACTTGCTAAAGGAAAACAGCACTGACGAGGCACGCGAATAGTACCATCAAAGCCTCAGAGCTTGCAGAACACTCATTCGCCAGCGTAAACGCGACTATGAAAAGAAAATTGCACGCGAAGCCAAGTCCAACCCGAAAAAGTTCTTCACGTATATAAGAACCAAAAAGAAGACAAAAAGCAATATCGGTCCCCTAAAAGATGAAAGTGACGTACTAACACAGGACAGTAGACAAATGGTCGAAATCCTAAACAGGAACTTCGCGTCTGTGTTCATGGTCGAAAATACCCAGTCCGTACCCGAGAGCCCTTCCCCACCGATGGGAATCACTCCCCTAGAAATTGGCACAATCGACGAACGGGATGTGAAAAAGTACCTAGACAAACTTGAGACAAACAAGTCTACCGGACCCGACGACTTGTCACCCAGGCTGCTCAAGGAACTCAAGTAGCAAATCTTCAAGCCACTCACCGCCATCTACAATCTATCACTACAACAAAACAAAGTCCCGAAAGACTGGAAACAAGCGAACGTAACACCGATCTACAAAAAGGGAGACAAAAGTGTGGCCCTAAACTACAGACCAATCAGCTTGACCTCAGTGGCGGGAAAAATCCTCGAGAAGATCATCAGAGACAAACTCGTTAGGTTCCTTGAAGACAACATCATTTCCGATGCTCAGCACGGTTTCAGGAACAAGCGCTCATGCTTAACCAATTTATTGGACTTCTTCCAAGGTATCTATGAAAACTGGGATAATCATATCCCCAGCGATGTTATATATCTAGACTTTCAGAAAGCCTTTGACAAAGTGCCACATGAAAGACTCCTCAAGAAACTTAAGTTGGCGGGATTAGGCGACGATCTGACAGCGTGGATCAAAGACTGGCTCACTGAAAGAAAACAACGAGTTGTACTCAACGGACAGGCCTCCGAGTGGCTCCCGGTCAGAAGTGGAGTGCCACAGGGGTCAGTGCTGGGACCCATACTTTTCATCATATATATCAACGACCTAGAACTAGGATTAAAATCCAATCTTTCAAAATTTGCCGACGACACAAAGGTGGGTGGGAAGGCCCTCACGACGGCAGACTGCGAAATTATCCAGAGAGACCTGGACCAGATCACTCGGTGGTCAGAAAAATGGCAGATGTCCTTCAACACTACCAAATGTAAAGTAATGCATATCGGATCCAGAAACAGCAACCACATATACCACATGGGTGGCAAACCACTACATGTTGTGCAAGAGGAAAGAGACCTCGGGGTCACCATCAGCAGTGACTTGAAACAAACAAAACACTGCAAGTCCGCCTGTAAGAAAGCCAATACAATGCTTGGGTTCATATCGAGGAACCTCGAACATAAGACGCCGGGAGTTATGTTATCCTTGTATAATTTGCTGGTAAGGCCCCACCTGGAATACGCCGTGCAATTCTGGTCTCCTAATTACAGGAAAGACATTGAATTACTTGAGAGAGTACAGCACCGCGCCACGAAGATGATACCATCACTGAGGACGAAACCCTACGAAGAACGACTCGAGCGACTCAACCTCTTCACGTTGGAAAAGAGACGACTGTGGGGAGACATGATACAAGTCTTTAAGTACCTGAACAAGCTCAGCAACGTTGATCACTCCAAACTCTTCACGCTACAAACTAACCTGAGAACAAGAAACAACGGAAAAACAATTCAAGCAAAGCGATGCAATACCGACATCGGCAGGAGTTATTTCTCGAATAGAGTTGTTCGCCACTGGAACAGCCTTCCTGCAGAAGTGGTTAGCGCAGAGAGCATCAACTCCTTCAAGAAACGCATTGATCGCCACTTTGCTGCAACGGGTGTGAACTGAACGTTCTCAAGAGTAGGTACATAAGTGCTTTAATCCTTCCCTGCAAGCCACTCCTATGGCAAACGGATTGATTAAATCACTGAACGCAGGCAGCCTAGTAATGAGCCAACAGGCTTTCTGCTGACTGCTAGTCCATGTTTCCATGTTTCCATATACCAGTCCAACCAGCTGATTTCTGCATTCTTTCAGTAAATAACCCGAGACTCCGTCTGGTCCAACTGCTTTCCTCTCTTCCAGTTCCTCCATCATTTTATATATCTCCTCTTTAGTTACTATGACTTCTTCCATATGAACATTCATCTTGTGGTTCGTTGAATTGTGATTCTTTTGTAAAAACTTGCTGGAACCTTTTGTTTAGTAGCTCAGTCATGTCTAGGATCTTCGATTGTAATATTCCCATTACTCAATCCTTCTATTGCTTCCCTTGGTTTGATTTATCCATTTATGAATCCATAAAACAGTTTGGGTTCTTCCTTGCACTTTTTGACAATATCCTTTTCATATCCTTTCTCTTCTTCTCTCCTTATTTTCATGTATTCATTTCTCGCTATCTTAAAATCTTTTTTATTTCTGTGCTTCTTATTTCTTTTCAATCTCTTCCACCCTTTGTCTCTTTTTTCTTTTGCCTTAGCACATCTTGCATTAAACCAGTCCTCTTTTCCTTTTTCTTTGGGTTTATATTCTGGTACATATTTCATAACTCCTGATTTATACGCCTCCATAAAAATATCATACTTTTCTTGCACCTCTCTTGTTCTCATTAACTCTTCCCAGTCTAGTTCTCCATAGTATTTTCTGAGATTTTCCATGTCTGCCTTCCTATAGTTTAACCTGTTTCTTTTATATGATTCATCCCCCTCACTTCTTTCCTCCTCTGTTTCCATCTCTATTATTATGTGATCACTCTTTCCCAGGGGGCACCCATTCCTTAATTCATTCAACAAGTGCATTCCCTTTGTTAACCCCTTCACTTTGGTGATGCCGACGGGCAAGGATCACGTATGAAAAGTGGGTAACGACCAGAAAAAGTTTGGGAACCACTGTTCTAGATGAATCAATATCTTGTTCACAGGAGTGGAAAGAGGAAGTTGGAATTTTTTGGGAATCATGGAATTCCAGCCAAACAGTCTGTCCAAATCATAATTTAATTTCACAGTTGAGTTATACGGATGATTTTCTACAACTTTTATTCAGTGAGATTCATTTCAGAATGAAAAACTACAAAAATATTTTTTTGAGTTTCACTGCAACTTTGGCTCTTTGTCGGCAGTAAATTTTAGGGTCAAAGATTACCGTATAAACTATATTTTTCAGACTCCATAGCGATAAAAGGAGCAACTTTTCTTCAATAAATTTTCCTGTACATTGCTCCAGTAAAAACTTGGAATTTTTGAGGAATCATGGAATTCCAGCCAAACGGTCAGTCCAAATCATAATCTGATTTCATAGTTGAGTTATACAGATGATTTTCTACAACTTTTATTCAATGAGATTCATTCCAAAATGAAAAAAAAAAAATTTTTTTGCCAAAATTATTTATTTTGTTTCACCACAAATTTGGCTCTCTGTAGGCAGTAAATTTCCATGTCAAAGATTATAAACTATATTTTTCAGACTCCATTGTGATAAAATGAGCAACTTTTCTTCAATCTTTTTTTCTGTACATTGCACCAGTAAAAAGTTGGAATTTTTTGGGAATCATGGAATTCCAGCCAAACTAGACAATCTAGAAAGAAACAAATTTCACAGCAGGGTGCACCATAAAATTTTCTATAAAACATCTTTTATGACTTTTTCTCAGTTTCAAAGTGTATTTTTCGATGACTTTTTCGTCATGGGGAATCACCCGAGAAAAACTTTTGCGGCTCTGAGGGGTTAATGGTACTGGTATCGGCACCAAATGTCACAGTACTGGTGGTACTGTAAAGTGCTCGCTCTGGCCATTGAGAGTGGAACTTAGGGACAGAGACTCCCCCAAGGCGGGGGGCTTCGTGGTGCAGTGGTTAGCACAATCAGCTCACAACTGAGAGAGCCTGGGTTTGATTCCCGGGTGGAGTGGAAAAATTTGGGCGGCTTTTCCGATACCCTACGCCCCTGTCCACCCAGCAGTGAATGAGTACCAGGTATTAATCGGGGGTTGTGTCCCGTCTCCTGGAATCTATTCCCTTCTATAATTCCTTCCCCTTCTGTCTCTCTCCGGCATATGACCACAGATGTTGTGCCGACTAAACAAAACTTTCCAACTTTTTCCCCCCCAAGGCGTCTCATTGAGGCACTTGAGTGACGACACTCAGTTTAAGTGAGAGGGAAGCACCATGTGCTCTCCTAAGCTGCAAACATGTGAATAGGTTGAAGCACAGGCGGTTTTAAAAATATGTGAATCAGCATTTTAACTTACCCAGAGGTCAGTTTGGCTAATGGCAATTTTTGGATACAGGAAGGATTACTTTACTTCATTTCATGTAAATCACCCTTGTTCCCATTCCCCTTCGTCTAAGGCTAGATTATCTTACAAGACCACTCTTCCTCACTTGCTGACAGTATGTCTGCGCTGTTAACACTGTCTGCTAGTTTCAGTGTCCTCCACCTCTTCTGAGTCATACTCATCAGGAAAGTCTTTTAATAACTCCTCAATACATGTCTCATAGTTATAATTTTCATCACTGGTATCTGAGGGAGAAAACCATTATCTCCAGCATGCAGCAAAATATCAGTCACTAGTTGCAGGATCATAGAACACACAGGATCTTGGAAAATCTGGGGTAATAATTTCATCCTACTTGTGTGTGAGAAACTGACTCCATAATTGATTGGCTACTAGATGTGACTTTATGATAGATGGGTGGCTGTATTTAACGGTTCATGCTTCTGTTTTTGTTTCTCAAAAATGTTGCCACCATGTGGGGTCTGAAAAGCCAAGATCCACACTCATGGCTTGGCCAAATACATCCATGTATTAGTGTGGTACATGCATACCACACATTTTGCTCAGTACCACCAGGTTGCTTTCACACGTCATATGCACTTACATCAATCACATTAATCATATTCCATAATTCAATAATTACATCATCAAGTTTGAGAGCCTATTCATGCAAAGGTTTATATCTTAATGGAAATCTTTGCATGAATATTGTATTCAAGTGGTTTACTTCAAATGTTTAATTATTTATGATTATATTAAATTTTATAAAGTTATCCAAACATGGATTTACTTGAATATCATGTGGTATGTATGTCCCTTAAGAAAAGCAAGTGCCCCTACACAAAATGGCGCTTAGCTACACCACTGTTCAAAGGTTCTGTAAGTTGAGCTTCAAAGCATTTGTAATTTACCTATTTGTAGTATACAGGACCTGAGCTCAAGCTTGGTCAGTCCTGTCTCCCAATCTATATTTGCCCAACTTTTCCTTCATTTAATGGACACTGCCCGCTTCAACAATGTCTTTGTTTAGTCCATTCCATGTATCCACACTCCTGTATGGTAAACTGTACTTCTTTATGTCCTCTTAGTTGCCTCCTCCCTTCCATCTTGATTAAATCTTTTGCATCCAGCACGTCCATTCCATAAATGCACACTAAAGAATCTGCAAAGTGATAAGAGTTAGGTCTAGGGACATGAATGTAGTGTAAAGTTATTCCCCCCAAAAGGACTGTTCATCACCTCAAATATAACCACCCCAAAGCAGACATTTAAAGAATGAGGTGCCAATGCTGGCTTTTTCAAGTGAGGAGTGAGAGGTGAGAGGAGAGGTGACAGATTCATGAACAGGTGAGTTGAAGAGAATTTCAAACAAATGCACAACTTGAAAATAATTATTAGCATACACGAGCATCAAGGGGAACAAGGCTAGAGTAGATCTGTCCACTCGCTGCTTTTCAAGCTTGTATTGAGGTCTAAGCATCTATGCTTTAAGACAGTCATATTAAAAGTGCTATACTGTCATCTTATTCCAAATGAAGTTATGTTACTAACATGCCCTTAGATCCAGCCCTATTATTTGGCATAGTCTTTAGTGTGTACTAAATATTTCCTTAAGCTCAACATACAGGATTTTTAAGGGAAAGCAATATAAAGAGAGGGAAGGTGTGGAAGTACTTGCAGCTATATTACCTTGAGTAAAGCACACCATTATTAACAATTTATTGTTTTCCTAAATATCTATTTACAAAAGAAGTTGAGTTATTTTAGTGTCATGCAACACTTGCCTCACATTTCTTGCAGAGGTGTGAGTGACTCATGATAGTTATGAGACTTGACTACTGGACACAATTTCAGTGTTGACATTGACGATGGGCCACTTGTAGAAAGTCACCCCTTGCCATTATTTTTGTTGTTCCCTGTCATGTTTATCAGTTTGCATTCATTTAGTAGTATCCTTCAAAGCAGTAAAAAAAATAGCTTCAATTAATTGCATACCTCACACACAGGGCAACTGATGACAGCTATTGGAGTCAATGCAATGGTAAGTTGGCTGCCCTATCAATTCCAGGAAATTTTGCAGTACAGATACTAACTTAACCAAATAAATTTTTTAATAGTAACATTACTTTGCAAATTTTTCACCCTATTTTGTAGTAACTTCCTTCTCTGACAGATAGCAGCATCAGGTTGACTTTGTCAAGCCTGGGTGATAATGGAATCATTAGGGGTGTAAACAATGTCAAAACCTTTGTTTCCTAGGACCTGCTCAGTCATTCCTACCGGGCACTGGTGCTCCACGGAGGGGTGGACCAGATTGACCGCGACAGCACCATGATGGACTTCAAGGCTGGTCGCGTGCCCATCTTGGTGGCGACATCTGTAGCAGCCAGAGGCCTGGATGTTAAGCAGCTGATTTTAGTTGTAAACTTTGATGCTCCCAATCACTATGAAGACTATGTACATAGGTAAGATATTAACCCCTTAACCCTTAGACTCTTGGTGTAGTTATATAACACATGAGCAGCCTTGGTCATGGCTACAGGTGTAGTTATATAACATGAGACATTTCCCACTGGAGTATTTCATCTCCCATTTTATAGGTCTATGTGGTTCTCATTTCACTTTCCCCCATATGCAGAACAAGGTATTTTTTTGCAATAAATTCCATTTCCCAGGTTTTGCCCCATCCATATATCTTATCAATATCTTTCAGCAGTTCTTCACAATCCTCTTTGTATCTTATTTTTTCAATAATTTTGCATCATCTACAGACAGGCTCATGTAGCTTGTTACCTCCTCCTGGCATATCATATATAATTATGAACAAAATTGCTGCCAGCACTGAGCCGTGGCACTTTATTAGTCATTTTCTTCCAGTTTGATCTTTTGTCTCATCACAATTCTCATTTCTCTTTCTTCCAAATAGTCTTCCATCTAGTTTTTCACTTTCCCATTTAAGTCTCCCATGCCTTTGACTTTCCATAATAGTCTTTTGTGTGGGACTTTAACAAAGGCCTTTTTTAGATCCAGGTAAATACAGTCTGCCCCATCCATCTCTTTCTTGTCTAGATTAGAAACGTATCAAATTTGTAACACAAGATCATCCTTTCTTAAACCCAAATTGTCTCTGTTAATATTTCTTCTCTTTCTAGATATTCTATGCATTGTTTCATATTTTGCATACAACACTGGTTAAAGATACTGTTCTGTTTTTGATGGATCCTCTTTGTTTCCATTTTTGTAAATAGAAATTACATCTGCTCTCATCCACTCTCGGCATTTTCCCTGTTTTTAGTGAACATTCAGTTATGTCATATATTGGTTCAAACAGCTGTTGGTTATGTTATTTAAGGATGTGTCCCACAACCCCATCTGGGTTTGTTGTTTGTTGTTTTCTTTTATCCAGGATTCTCATCATCTCATGCATCTCTTTCCTATCCACTTTTATTTCACTCATCACTACTGTGTTCCCCTGTCTCTGTGTTTCCTAAAATCTGACCCCTTCATAAACTTTTTCTGGAAATCTTAATTCAGCATTTCACTCATTTATTTTGGCTTTTTGTATATTGTTTACTTTTAAATGTGTTACACTTTATTCTTTATTCTTTGGCTTATGTATCTGTAAAATAGCTTAGGATCTGTCTTACTTTTGTCAACAATATCCTTCTCATATTTCTTTTCTTCTTTTCTTATTCTCACATAATTATTTTTTGCCAGTTTATATTTTTCTTTATTCCTCTGTGACATTTTTTCCTCATTTTCTTCGATGCTCTGTTTCTTAAATCCTTTACCCTTGCACTGTTTTTGTTGTACCACTCATTCCATCCCTTGTCTCTCTTATTTTATACAATGGTACATACCTTCAACAGCTTGTTTGTATACTCTTAAAAGAAGTCATATTTACTCTGAACATCTATTAACATTTTCATTTTGCTCCAATTTTGTTCCATTTAGAAAACTTTTCAGATCCTTAAAGTTTGTTTTTGCAAAGTTCCTTCTTGCTACCTTGTGCTTTTCCTTTAGTTTATTTTCTCTCCTTACTCCCTTTTCTATTTCCAGTATCTCTTGCCTAGGGGACATAAATGTCTTATTTCTCTATCTAAATGTTTCTTTTGTAAAGACGAGGGCAAGTCTTGAAGGTACATCTTGTCCCCTTATCAATATATCATTCTTCACTCATTGGATCATCATATTATTTAATGTCATCTTAAAAAAAAAAACTATTTCCCCAAGTGTTTTTGTTTCCTTCACATTTGAGTGTCTACCAGTTCACTCCTTGACAGTTAAAATATTCCACTATTATTTCTTTGTTCCTTTTCCTTAACCCCTTCGTTACTGACTCTGTGATCCCCACGCTTCCCACCCACCCACCCCTCCCGCACCGAGTTTTTCGCGGCCTTTTAATTTCGTGGGGGTAGTTTATATTTATCCTTACATCCATATTTAGTCATTTATGTATTTTTTTCACGTGTTCCGATAGATTTTGTTCACGAGATGTATACTATTTAAATCAAAAGTCCAAAGCACTCATGTCATTCCTTGGTACATCAGGATGAACACAGAACAATCCTCAATTAGGGCAGGAACAGTGCCAGGACGATGATTAGCAAAGGGATCAGCCACGAGTGTAAAGGAGTGTGGGGCTGTGTGGTGTTCCTTCATCGTCACCATTCACATCACTCATTTTCCTCATCACTACTCGCCTCACTGTCATTCTCTGGCAAATAGTCTTCATCCAAGTCACTTATGAAGCCTTCTGATTGAGTTTCATTATCATCTGACCTTTGTAAGTCACCTTCAAGAGTCATATCGCGCTTAGAATTACTATCGGACGGAGAAAAAGACGCCCTTACACGACACGTTTCAATCACACACTGCCCCATCACCACCCCCAGGGTACACATCGTACCCCCCAAGGTCAATGCCCCCAACATCCTTGAAACACAAGGTGCCAACTTGTCAATTTATCACTATGTATACATACAAACCGGAAAAAATGAAGTCCTGTGTATTGTCAATGAGCGATGACATATACATGTACTTCATTGGTTCCTTAGCCAAAATTATATATGAAGTACTATGGTATGCCATCAGTAATGAAGGGGTTAACAACTCTAGACTCTGGTGTCATCAAATATTTCTTCATGTTCCTCATTTGTCCAGCAATTTGTCTTGGGGGGGTATATCACCACTATCTTCATTGGCTCCCCTTTTTATTCAATATCTGCACACTTAATACTTCTGCAAAAGATGCAGGATCCTCTAAGTATTCCTTTTTTGTCATATGGTGGCATTGAACTTCTAACCCGAGTCTGGCTTTACTGAATGTTGGAGGGTTTGCAAATCAGTTGGTCTTTTAATAGCAGTGTACTTTCTGGAACATGCAGAATGATACCCTGTGTTACCCAGTACTTGCTTCAAATTGGCTTCTGCGGTATTTCTTTGTAGCAATCTGACTTCAGTAGGAGTCGCATCTGTGCAGCTGTCTTGAATGTACCCCATGTATTGTCCACAAATGTTTTAAAAGCCTCCCCCTCTTGAGATTTGCATAAATAATGCACACCTGATCAGCCTGAAATAGAAAAAAAGCTTGGCTATGGTTGCAAAAAATGTTTGTATTCGAGTCTGTTCATTTCTTGCAGCGACCTGAGCGTCACAACTTATACAGTCACCTCTCGATTAACACGAGTTTAAATAATGCGTTTTTGATTTAACACGAGTTGATATTTAACCCTTTCCTTGTGCACGTGACGGGATGCAACTATCCCCTCAGGCGCAGTCAGGCAGCCCAATGGGGGGTCTCTTTTAACCTCTGTATCTCAAAAACTATTCATCACAGCTAAAAACCAAAAACACCATTGGAAAGAGGAGGTCCAGATCTATAGGAGTTGGTTATATATGCCTCTCTTGCGAACATACATGCATGTTCAGCACGTCGGTGCGTGCGGGATGATCAGCCATATTGAGAGAACTGCAAACATCTCTCCTTCAGATTCTGGCAAGGGAGTATTGCCAACTGCAATATTTACAACTATTTGGTCAAAGAATCAGTCAGGTGAAGCTATGCAAAAATGCCACTATATTGGGCAAGAACATCCATCAGTTACTCGTCCGTAGATTTGCCGCGCTGGGCTGATATGATTTTCCACCAAATTTAGTGAAGAACCCACTCAATTGGCAATCCTGTGTTGTGAGAATTAGTGTTGGAACACTTTCATACGCGGGAGATTTGAGTGCGGGTGGAGCTCGCAGCGAGTGTTTAGCACCACCAGCAAATACGCCTAACGCTCGCTGCGAGCGTTTAGCAATGAAAGGGTTAAGGAGATATGTTTAACTAACGCAATATGTTCGATTTAACATGAGTTTCATCGATGACATCATCAAGCGTGACGTGACGTGACTAACAATTTGGTTAGTGGTGCCCACCACTGCCTAATTCTAGAAGCAGGGGGCATAGGGGTACATTTGGGTGTGTCTGGTAGCCCCTTTGCAGTAGACAATTTGTCTGGCTCAGTCCATTCTGTGGTCTGTGGGATGTAACTATTAATTTGAAATTGGTTTCATGTGGTACCTCCTATGTTTGATCTAGGACAAATCTGGGGGTCCTTTGGGGTGTCTGGCACCCCCTTTGCAGCAAATAATTTGTCTGGCAGGGTCCATTCTGTACTCTCTGCATCATACTTGGTCATTAAAAATTGGTTCAAGGTGGTACCTCGTAGGTTTGACCTAACATTTTTTTTGCCCCCTTTTGAGGTCACCAGGGGTCAGATACAACAGGGGAGACCCGGCGGACGGCCATATCTTCAAATGTTACGTTGCAATATAACTGTCCCTGGGGTCGAATGTTGGTACTTTATTCGTTTGATCAAACTGGTCTGGGCTGCTGCTCTAGTATTATATACTGTTGAGCCTCGCTAAGTCGGACTCTGACTGACCCAAGGACTAAAGTCCAAGTTGAACTGCCTGCCCGGTTGCGCCCGGCAGTACAGACTTTGACCGACAGGTGGCCGTCGGTCCGTGTTGTTTACATCGCTGCATCGCAAGCACCCTGTGGTTGCTGCTGTTATTTCTACTATTTTCAAGTCAGGTTGTGATCACGTGTGACTTTTTGTGCCAACATATCCTCAAGAGCTTCAAGACCAAGTGGGGTGATGAGGAAGGTCACTAACATGAGTATAAAACAAGTGTCTTTGCATGCAATATATTTCTTTGTGTCCTGTAACACAAGTTTAATACAGGCAACTCTTGATTTATGCGAGTATTGTTTCCTTGAAGAGGTCGCGTAAATCAAAAACAATGTAAATCAAACAAGAGGT
Source organism: Eriocheir sinensis (assembly GCF_024679095.1). NCBI lineage: Eukaryota > Metazoa > Arthropoda > Malacostraca > Decapoda > Varunidae > Eriocheir > Eriocheir sinensis. The sequence goes on along the minus strand of NC_066512.1, from coordinate 11,468,773 downwards.
AGGTATCTATCAAAAAATAAATATTCACTTCATTCAGTGGAGAGAGAGAGAGAGAGAGAGTATCCATATCACCGAGATATCCACTCAGGCACTCAGTGTCAGCCTCACTTGTGTGAGGAATAAATGAGGGACACCATGAGCGACTGGCTAGTATTGGTACCGGTACCATATAGCTGGTACCGGTACCTGCCCACCCCTATTGTTGAGTAGCGTGGCAGCGTGGGTTCTGTATTGTTGTTCAAGCGCTGTGTGAGTCCAGTTGCGTGAGACATATGGTGGCCACTCCATAAAATGTCGCGTATAAGTGAAAAAACATGTAAATTAAACATTTATTTGGATTTTGGACCCTGCGTTATTTAAAAAACGCGTAAACCAAACTTGCGTAAATCAAGAGTTACCTGTATAATTAAATCTATTTTAGGTTTGCTTTTGAAGTTCTTTGAGGGGGTTTGGGGTAAATCCGTTTATGTCGGACGTTCGTGTTTGTCGGACCAACCTTTCCCCCTTTCAGTCTGAGTCAGCAAGGCTCAACAGTACTACTTTTAGAGCTATGTGTGTTCTCCAAACATAAATGCTTTTGACAGGTGTGGACGTACAGGCCGTGCTGGAAACAAAGGCTGGGCATACACCTTTCTCACCCCTGATCAGCCTCGCTATGCTGCTGAAGTCGTCCGAGCTATGGAGATCTCTGAGATCACTGTACCACCAGACTTGCAGGTAGGTTAGCTATTTAAAATTATATAAACATCTATTTTATTTGAAGGCTCTGTTTTTCCTGAAAGATGTTGCAAAATTAGTAAATAAGGAATGGCAAGATATGAAGAACTCTTCAAGATGAAATGTAATTTAAATGGTAGATACATGACAGGATGAATATGTGGATGGGAAAAAAGTTTGAGTTACATAGTTTCATAGATGTTCAGGCTACACAGACCATATGGTCCAGACTAGGTGATCTGTCTGTAAATATAGGTGTAGCAACATCAAACAGCCACTTACACTGCATTTCTGCCTTAATGAATGTTTAAGTGGAGGAAATGGTGATTGAATTAGTTTTTAAATTAATCATATGTGTTGCTCTAAATAGTTGTAAGTGGGAGTTTATTCCATTATGACACAAATCTTTGCTTTCTGAACTTCCCTTCTATAGATTTTATTCCGGCTTCTTCTGTACTGGGTAGGGGCAGATCTATCTGAATGAGGAATGCAGCGTCCACAACCCCCCTGAGCTCCCTTTTCCCCTCTTTCTGTCTCCTGTTCATGCTTCTTTCTTTGGGTAACTGAGGGATTAATCCTCCCAGGGGTCCTGCGTCCCTGCCCTATGGTGAGCAGTCAGGCCAGCCCCTGATCTGGGCTGGTTGGGAGGAGGGGTTTGCACCCTCTCCCCCCCTAAAAATTAACCTTAAGCCAAAAACAAATAAAAAAGTAGAGGTCGGGGTCGGGGCACAAGCCTCGACCCCAATCCGGTCTTGCTGGGGGGCCCGACCACACGGCAGGCTTCCACAATACATCCACATCCGGGGAGCCTGCCGTCAGTGACGGGTGCATGGGAAAGCCTACGGGACCCCTGCACCTCGAAGGAGGAAGGGCCCCCTAGCCCCTCTTTTTGTTTCGGGGGTGGCCTATTGCTGATGCAAATTCGCAGCCAGCTGCTGAAGCTGCAGAGATCTGAACAGTATGGGTTCATGCCTGGTTAGTCAACAACTGACCGTATCCTAGCGCTTCGCGTACTGGTGGAGCGCCGACGTGAGTTTCAACAGGGGATGCTTGCAGCCTATGTCAATCTCAAGAAGGCATTTGACTCAGTGCATCGCGGGGCACTCTGGGATCTTCTGCGACTCCGTGGGATTCCTGCGAGGACTATTAGTTTGCTGAGTGGCCTGTATTCTGGGACAGAGAGTGGTGTGAAGTGTGGGGGGGGTGGCTTGTCCAGCTTCTTTCCCATGAATGCAGGAGTGAGGCAGGGCTGTGTCCTTGCCCCATCACTTTTCAACACTTGTATGGACTGGGTACTGGGCAGAGTTGTGGACCAGAGTCATTGCAGAGCATCCATTGGCAATACCAGGGTCACTGACCTTGTTTTTGCCGATGATGCAGTAAGTCAGGTAGGAAGACACCTACCGAACGGGCGCAAGCCACTCCCGGTGAGGTATATATGGGAGGTGAGAAGGGAGCTGAAGCCCTCCAAAGACCCCTCCCATGTCCTCACTAACCGTTTCCCTATTGTCTCACCAACACCGGAGAGTAGTTCAGCATGCTCTCTAAAGACAGATCCTCTCTTTATCCACACCACACTACATTCACACAACATATACACCTGTTCCCAAAATTAAAATTTCAAAATGGCGCACCTACACCAAGCCTCGGAGTCCCCGCCTGGGGGGGGGACCACAAATTCCCCCAGGGAGGACTCCCCTTCTGGCTGCCGACCCGAGAGGTGTCTTGATAACTCCTCGAACCTCTTTCTTCTCAATTTCTGCAACATTCGCGGTCTTCGCTCTAATTTTCATTCTGTGGAACATCATCTCTCCTCCTCTAAACCTCACCTTCTCTTCCTTACCGAAACACAGGTTTCTGAGGCTACTGACAGCAATCTCTACTCTGTTCCCTCCTACTATCTCTATCCTAAATTTCAATCCAAAGCTGGATGTTGCAACGACATCACTTGCTCTCGTGCCCACAACCTTGACTCTTCTGAATTTTCCACCATCTGGCTAAGACTTCATTGTCATTCTATTACTAAATACATCTGTGCTGTTTATCTCTCACCTAACTCTACCAACTATGTAAAATTCTTTGACTTTGAATTCTAAAGTGGAGCACATCTTGACCCACTCTCCCTTCGCTGAAATCTCCATCCTAGGAGATTTCAATGTTCACCACCAGCTTTGGCTTTCATCCTCTTTCACTGACCATCCTGGTGAACAAGCCTACAACTTTGCTATCCTCAACGACCTAGAGCAGTTGGTCCAGCACCCTACACGTATTCCCGACCGTCTTGGAGACCGGCCCAACATTCTAGACCTCTTCCTTACCTCAAACCCTTCTGCTTATTCTGTCAAACTGTTCTCTCCGTTGGGCTCCTCCGATCACACTCTTATTTCTGCATCCTGTCCTATCGCTCCTGTACACCCTCTGGACCCACCGAAGAGGCGATGCTTCTGGCATTTTGCTTCAGCTCGGTGGGACGACCTGAGGATGTACTTTCCATTCCGTGGAATGATTATTGCTTCCAGGATAGAGACCCCTCTGTGTGTGCTCAGCGCATCACAGAGGTGATTGTCTCTGGAATGGAGGCATACAATCCTCGTTCTTTCTCTACTCCTCACGCTAAAAAGCTTTGGTTTAATCACGCTTGTTCTCGTGCTGTCAATGATAGAGAGGTAGCTCACAAAAGGTACCAGAGCCTTCAAACTAATGCTAATTATGAACTTTACATTTCTGCCCGAAATCGTGCCAAATCTATTCTTCGACTAACCAAAAATTCTTTCATTAATAGAAAATGCTAAAACCTTGCTTTCTCTAACTCTTCCCGTGACTTCTGGCATCTAGCCAAAAACATCTCCTCCAACTTCACTTCTTCATCTTTCCCTCCACTCCTCAGTCCTGACGGCAACACTGCCGTCTCATCTATCTCTAACCCCCATGGCGTCGGAACATTTCCCACCCGTGACCCCCCCCAGCGTCGGCACTTTTCAAAAAAATTTTTTCTCCCATTATGTCAGAAATGCTGAAAAAACATAGGTTTAAGTCATGAAAAGTGTCAAAAATGACATCTGAGTCACGGTGTGTGTCGTAAATTGTCGCGTCGTATATGTACGACGCCGACGCTGGGAAGGTGACTCAGCCTGTGTAGTACATGTACGACGCCGACGCTGTGAGGTTTAAGGTTGAACTCTTCTCTCAAACTTTTTCTAAAAACTCCACTCTGGATGATTCTGGGCATATTCCTCCTACTCATCCCCCCTCTGACTCCTTTATGCCTGTTATAAAGATTCTTCAAAATGATGTTTTCTATGCCCTCTCTGGCCTCAATCCTCAGAAGGCTTATGGACCTGATGGAGTGCTTCCTATTGTCCTTAAAAACTGTGCCTCCGTACTGTCACCCTGCCTGGTCAAACTCTTTCGCCTCTGCCTGTCAACATCTACCTTTCCTTCTTGCTGGAAGTATGCCTTCATACAGCCTGTGCCTAAGAAGGGTGACCGCTCCAATCCCTCAAACTACCGTCCTATAGCTTTACTTTCTTGTCTATCTAAAGCTTTTGAATCAATCCTTAACCGGAAGATTCAAAAGCACCTTTCCACTTCTGACCTTCTATCTGATCGTTCTACTGGTGATCTCCTAGCCTTCTTAACTGACTCTTGGTCATCCTCTCTTAGCCGTTTCGGTGAAACTTTTGCTATTGCTCTGGATATATCAAAAGCTTTTGATAGGGTCTGGCACAAATCTTTGCTTTCCAAACTACCCTCCTAGGGTTTCTATCCTTCTCTCTGTACCTTTATCTCCAGTTTCCTTTCTGACCGTTCTATTTCTGCCGTGGTAGACGGTCACTGTTCTTCCCCTAAATCTATTAACAGTGGTGTCCCACAGGGTTCTGTCCTATCTCCCACTCTTTTTCTGTTGTTCATTGATGATCTTCTTTCCAAAACGAACTGTCCTATCCATTCCTACGCCGATGATTCCACTCTGCGTTACTCAACTTCTTTTAATAGAAGACCCACCCTACAGGAACTTAACGACTCAAGGCTGGAGGCTGCAGAACGCTTAGCCTCAGACCTTACTATTATTTCCGATTGGGGCAAGAAGAACCTGGTGTCCTTCAACGCCTCAAAAACACAGTTACTCCACCTATCCACTCGACACAATCTTCCAAACAACTATCCCCTATTCTTTGACAACACCCAGCTATCACCTTCCTCAACACTAAACATCCTCGGTCTATCCTTAACTGAAAATCTCAACTGGAGACTTCATATCTCATCTCTTACTAAATCAGCTTCCTCGAGGCTGGGCGTTCTGTACCGTCTCCGCCAGTTCTTCTCCCCTGCACAGTTGTTGTCCATATACAGGGGCCTTGTCCGCCCTCGTATGGAGTATGCATCTCATGTGTGGGGGGGCTCCACTCACACAGCTCTTCTGGACAGAGTGGAGGCTAAGGCTCTTCGTCTCATCAGCTCTCCTCCTCATACTGATAGTCTTCTACCTCTTAAATTCTGCCGCAATGTTGCCTCTCTTTCTATCTTCTATCGATATTTCCACGCTGACTGCTCTTCTGAACTTGCTAACTGCATGCCTCCCCCCCTCCCGTGGCCCCGCTGGGACTTCAGGTCTCCTGGGCCAAGACCAAGGTACATGTGTTCGGAGGCTTGCTGGATGACACAGTACAGTCTGTTCATGTGTGTGGCGAGGACGTTGAGATCTCAGAAAATTTCATGTATCTTGGTAGCGTAGTTCATAACAACGGTGAGTCTGGCCAGGAAACCTTACGGTGGATTGGCCTGGCCCACGGTGTTATGAACTCGCTCAACACGAGTATATGGCATTGTCGATACCTGTGCAGAAGGACAAAGATCTGGATCTTCAAGTCCCTTGTGCTCCCTGACTTACTCTATGGTTGTGAGACATGGACACTAAATGGGGACTTGGAGAGGCGGATTGATGCCTTTGGTAATAAATGTCTTCGCAGAATCATGGGGTATTTCTGGAATGACTTTGTGTCAAACTGGTAACTACTCCATGAGACTGATTCAACATATATCACGTACTGCATAGTCCATCAACGCCAACTCCGGCTATACGGGCATGTGGCACGTTACCCTGAAGCTGATCCTGCTCATCGGGTTGTCTTTGTAAGAGACAGTCTTGAGTGAAGGAGGCCAAAGGGATGCCCATGGAGTTCGTGGCATGAGCAAGTCCTGCCGGGAGGTACTCGGTTGGGAAGGGGGCCTGCATGGAGACTCGTCCAGAGGGACCCCCGGGCTTGGCGTCGTAGGGTGGGCGAGGCGACACGCCCCCCGGCGTATGCCCCCACTGATTGATTGATTGATTTCTGTACTTTATTTTCATTTTCCTTTCTGGCCGATCTATCCCCATTGTGGTAGATGGTCATTGTTCTCCCCTATAGTCTTCCAAATATGTCAAGGCCGGTCTGACGTAGGCTCCCGCGGGTCCTTTCCTCCCCTCTGCTCTGCCACACAGTCCCAACACTTATATCTTCCTCTCATATATAAGCTATAGGTAGCATGTGAGAGGAAAAAATAGGTGTTGGGACTGTGTGGCATAGCAGAGGGGAGAAATGGACCGCGGGAGCCAACGCCATAACGGACTCGACAATTTGGTTACACTATAAACCTATCAACAGAGGTGTCCAGCAGGGCTCTGTTCTATCTCCCAGGGCCTTCAACATCCCTGAACTGTCTTTCTTTCTCATTCTTCTCTTCCTGTTTATGCTTTTTCTTTGGGTAACTGGGGGATTTATCCTCTCAGGTTGTGCGTTCCTGCTGTATGGTTAGCAGTCAGACCAGCCCCTGATTTGGTTTGGCTTGAGGGAAGGGTTTGCACCCCCTCCCCCACCCAAAGAAAATCATAACTATAAAAAAAAAAAAAAAAAAAAAAAAAAGAAGATTCAAAAGGTAGAGGTCAGGGTCGTGGCGAAAGCCTTGACACCGATCCAGATTTGCTGGGGGGCCCAACTTTGCAGCAGTCTACCTCGATTCAGCCACATCAGGGGAGCCTGCTGTTAGTGATGGGTGCTGGGCAAACCTTATACAACCCCTGAATCTCAAAGAAGGAAGAGACCCCTAGCCCCCCTTTTTGCTTTGGGGGGTGGTCCTGGAGATATAGAAGCAGTTCCCATCTACAGAACCAGGCTTGGGATTAACCTTTAGAGGGGTCTGCGTGTGGGCTCCTGGAGCATCCTGATCCTCTTGGAAGATTACCAGCTACCTTACCTATCTAGTGAGCTCAGAAGGCAGAGCGTGGACATAGTGGAACTCTGAGATGAGGAGGCCTGGCAGTGGTGAAATCAGTAGTGGGGGATATACGGGTAACTCGATTTACGCGAGTTTGTTTTACGCGTTTTTGAAATAACGTGGGATCCAAAATCCAAGCAAATGTTTAATTTACACGCTTTTTCCACTTATACACGATATTTATGGAGTGGCCACCATATGTCTCACGCAACTGGACTCACACGGCGCCGCGGCCACACAGCTGAGCTCAGTTCTTCCCACGCGCCAATTGAACAACAATATAGTACCCACGCCGCCACGCTACTCAACGATAGGGGTGGGCAGGTAACGGTACCAGTACCGGTACTAACGGTACCAGCTATACGGTACGATACTGGTACCAATACTAGCCAGGCGCTCATGCTGTCCCTCATCTCTTTCTCAGACGAGTGAGGCTGAGACTGAGTGCCTGATTGGATATCTCGGTGATATGGATATTCTCTCTCTCTCCACTGAATGTATAACGCGCACCTTTTTCACATAAAAAATGCCTGAAAGTTTAGCTCTGCGCATTATGTGCCGAATGTACAAATTTTTAATGATTTTTTTCTTCTTTGGAGTGTTTTTAAGGGTCTGTGTTTCGTCTTATCCAATAACAACTGCAAACTTACCTTTATTATTGTTAATGATCCTTCATAGTCCATAGCTGTCTTATAATATGTTACCATAGAATATAGGGCGATCAAATAACTACTATACAAAAATTAAATCGGTGGAGGATCGCCCATGCCTTGCTGTTATCCCGTTTTCCCATTGGGCGCCACTTGTATGATCTTGATCTTGATGTCACAGCTGGCTTACGACTGTATGACTAAGGAGCAGTACAAGCTACATAAAAGAATCATATTGGAAAAAAACATCCACAAAACAAACAGCTGCATGCCGCGTGTCACCAGAACTGCGTGAATTGTGTCTTGCCTAGTTGTCTGTCATAACCTATGAGTGACTGTGAGAATAATATGCTTATTATGATCTCAGAAGCTGTACATAATCAGTGTGTATGAGGAGATATTTCTCGCAACACCTGCCCGGCCCCCATTTGCATTGTTTGAAAACCACACAACCACACCCAAACAGCTGCATGCCGCGTGTCGCCAGAACCGTGTGAATTGTGTCTTGCCTAGTTGTCTGTCATAACCTACGAGTGATGGTGAGAATAATATGCTTATTATGATATCAGAAGCTGTGCATCATCAGTATGTTTACGGGGATGTATTTCTCACAACACCAACCCGGCCGCCATTTTCATTGCTTTACTCAAGGACACTTGTCAATTCAAGCAGTAAAGATTACACCAAAAATATATAAATTTCGGGAAACTGTACATTGTCAATGTTCTTTAACCCGTACATATTTCTGAGCATTTTAAGAACTTTTTTTTTTTTTTTTTTTTTCAAAATTGTTGTCTTAAAGTTTGGGGTGTGCGTTATACGCCGCAAAATACGGTATTTATTTTTCCACAGAAACCTACCTCTTGTTTGATTTACTTTTTTTTATATTTATGCGACCTCTTCAAGGACGCAATACTCGCGTAAATCGAGAGTTACCTGTACCTACTACTGGTCTGGCATGAGCAATGGTGCCTGTCTTAGAGGAATAGCCAACTGCAGCCATTTGTGGTTTAGGTTACTTGGTTGATGAGCATTTAGTGTGAATGAGGCTGAAGCACAACAACCATCTAATGGGGAGCATAATGGGAGAGTGAGTGGTGAGTCGCCGCGCTGATCGGATGTGCTGCGCCTTGCTCGCGAAAGCGCTGTGTTGACATGGCTGGCCGAACCAAGAACTCGGTGGAGTTCTGTTACGTTTGTGCGGATCCCACAGGCGATAAGTGGATAGGGTGCTGTCTGTGCCCTAAATGGTGTCATGTGAAGTGTGCTCATCTGTCTGGAATTAAGTCGGAGAATATACCTAAAATAAATTGGATTTGCAACCCATGCCTTTATAAAGCATCTCTGGCTACCAAAATTGTGGAAAAAATGGAAGAATTCAAGCTAGAATTATCTAAGGAAATATCAGAAGTGAAACAAGAAGTTGAGTCACGAGCAGTGAGCGTGAAGGAGGAGCTGGGGGAGGTGGCGCAGGAGGTGGCGGACGCATTGCAGCGGGCTGAGCATGTGGAGTTAGCAGATGCAACTTGGGTTGAGGTCATCAAACGTAAGAGGAAAGTTAAGAAGAATTTACTTGTTGTCAAGGCCTCTACACAGGAAAAGAAAGCAACAGACATGAAGGATGAAGTCTCCCAGGCATTGAATGGTATTCAAATAACTGATTCAAGATTTACAAATAGAGGTAACATTGTCATGAACTTTGATAATGAGAACACAAGGGATGAGGCTGCTCAAAAACTGGAGTCTGTTGAGCAAATTAATACCAAGAGTGTTGGAAAGATGAAACCAAAGATCATGATATGCAATGTGCATAAAGAGGAGACCAAGGAAAAAATAAAGGAGACCATCTTAGACCACAATGAATTCTTACACACCATTGGGGGTGTTGAGGATAAGATTGAGCTGGTTTTTAGCAAGCCTGCGGCTGGCGGCACGATGCACTACATTTTGAGGTGTGACCCAACTGTAAGAGAGCTGATTCACAAGAATCACGACAAGCTAAAATTAGAATGGGGATTATACACAGTGAGAGACAGATACCATGCAATTATATGCTATCATTGTCAGAGATATGGCCATCTTGAGGCCAACTGTACTGCCAAGACCAATAGAGACGTCCCAAATTGTTTCAAATGCGCTGGCAATCATAAATCACAGGAGTGCATCATGGCTGAGAAGAAATGCATAAATTGTGTGAAATACAGGAAGCCTGAAATCAACCACTCAGCAAATGACCAATGTTGTGTAGTTCTCCAGACTGAAATTGAGAGAATTCGTAACATGACCAATCATGGCTATTAATTATTGTCTGTACTCAAAGATAAATTGTGTGACGAATGTTCAGTGTGCTTGAAATAATTGTTGAATATTTAATTGTGATACTATAATGAAAATAGCAGACATGAACACTGAACTAAGAAATTAAGACACTCACTCACTCACTACGATGTTTGAGAATAAGTGCATCGAAGACTATTATTGAGGCTAACGTTGAAACTGTTGATGGCCCTCGTAGAGCGCTGCATCAGCGGCGGAGCAGGGCCTGAAACCTCATCAATGGTAACAGTAACGGTATAAGCCAGGAGGCATGTCACTTCACCCACCCACCAACTCTGCCCCAGATGGTCTACCCAGGCAATCCTCCACACAGCTGCCCTTTCCATTCTAAGCCCCTTCAAGGATCAGTCGACTTGCCCTAGTCATGAGTTACATTGCCATCCCCATGGTCTCCACTCATGGTTCTTTCATATAGAAACAACCCTATGACAGGATTGACACTTTGGCCTCCTAAAGATACTGGCCAGGGGTCTAGAGTTGATGATGTCAAAAGAGTAGGTGGATTTTCAGTTTTTCAGCACACTGAAATGTCATACTCTTAACCAATATTAGCAAACTACCAGATAATAATTAGGAAAGCTGAGCCTACCATTGTGCTCATGATACATTGTTGTTTACCGTATTTCCCATATGTCACTTTATTTTAAAAGAAGATTCGAAAAATCACCTTGCGTCTTATACCTCGATGGTTAGATTTTGGTAGGCCTAGGGGTTATTGTTACTGGTATGAGACCAACACCCAAAACACCTCTGTTTGATACTAGTTCCCAGATGTCCCCAGAATGAAATATATATGTTTGTAAATTATTACATAACAATTACAAATGAAAATAATGCTAAAATATAAAATTTACATAAAGTCTGTAAGATTGTTGTCTTGATGCTGTAAATGTGAGACGGCCATTGTTGGTGTAGATTCAAAATGGGCATTGTTGTTTTTGGCACTAACACCTTACACAGACAAAACATGGCATGATACACTCTTCTTGAAGGAGGTGAAGTCACAGGCAGGAGGAAATGCAGACGAAGGAAGGCTGTTCCAGAGTTTACCAGTGTAAGGGATGAAAGAGTGAAGATGCTGGTTAACTCTTGCATAAGGGGTTTGGATAGTATAGGGATGAGCTAGAGTAGAAAGTCGAGTGCAGCGGGGCCACGGGAGGGGGGGAGGCATGCAGTTAGCAAGTTCAGAAGAGCAGTCAGCATGAAAATGTCGATAGAAGATTGAAAGTGAGGCAACACGGCGGCAGAATTTAAGAGGTAGAAGACTGTCAGTATGAGGAGGGGAGTTGATGAGACGAAGAGCCTTAGACTCCACTCTGTCCAATAGAGCTGTGTGAGTGGAGCCCCCCCACACATGTGATGCACACTCCATATGAGGATGGACAAGGTCCCTGTATATGGACAGCATCTGTGCGGGGGAGAAAAACTGGCGGAGAAGATACAGAATGCCCAACCTCGAGGAAGCTGATTTAGTGAGAGAGGAGGTATGGAATTTCCAGTTCAGATTTTGAGTTAAGGATAGACCAAGGATGTTTAGTGTAGGAGAAGGTGACAGCTGAGTGTTGTTGAAGAATAGGGGATAGATGTTTGGAAGACTGTGTCGAGTTGATTAGGTGAAGAAATTGAGTTTTTGAAGCGTTGAAGGACACCAGGTTCTTCTTGCCCCAATCGGAAATGATAGTAAGGTCTGAGGTTAAGCGTTCTGCAGCCTCCAGCCTGGAATCATCTAGTTCCTGTGGAGTTGGCCTTCTATCAAAAGAAGTTTAGAAATGCAGAGTAGAGTCATCGGCGTAAGAATGGATAGGACAGTTCGTTTTGGAAAGATCATCAATGAAAAATAGAAAGAGAGTGGGAGATAGAACAGAGCCCTGAGGAACACCACTGTTGATAGGTTTAGGGGAAGAACAGTGACCGTCTACCACAGCAGTGATAGATCAGTCAGAGAGGAAACTGGAGATAAAGGTACAGAAAGAAGGATAAAAACCGTTGGAGGGTAGTTTGGAAAGCAAGGATATGTGCTATACCAATCACTTGTTGATGCAGATTTTCAGCCAGCCACTGAAGTTGCAAAGGCCTGACCAGTCTTGGCTCATGCCTGGTAAATCAACACTGACCATATCCTATTGCTTCATGTAATGCTGGAGTGCTGGTGTGAGCTTCAACAGGGGATGCTTGCAGACAATGTTGATCTCAAGAAGGTGTTTGATTCACTGCATTGTGAGGCATTCTGGGATCTCCTGCAATTCTGCAATATTCTTGCAAGAACCATTGGTCTGTTGACTTGACTGCTTTCCAGGACTGAGAGTGCTGTGAAGTATGGGCTGGGGTGGGGAGTCCGGCTTCTTTTCCGTGAACATGGGAGTAAGGTTGGGTTGTGTCCTTGCCCCATCGCTTTTCAACACTTGTATGGACTGGGTACTAGGCAGAGTCAAGGACTCAGTCATTGTGGAGCATCTGTTGGCAATACCAGGGTCACAGACCTTGTTTTTGCCAATGATGCAGTAATCCTTGCGAAGTCACTGGTGATGGCTCTCAAGACCTTGCACGAGAAGGCGAAGCCCTTGAGACGCCAGGTCTCCTGAGTCAAGACCGAGGTACGAGTGTTTAGAGGCTTGCTAGATGAAATAGTACAGTCTGTTCATGCGTGTGGAAAGGACATTGATATTTTGCAAAATTTCACATACCTTGGTAGCATAGTAGAGGACAACAGCGGGTTTCACCAGGAAGTCTTATGGCAAACTGGCTTGACCCACGGTGTTATGGACTCACTCAGCATGAGTATACAGTGATGTCAGTACTTATGCAGAATGTCTTCCCCAAAGTCTGTGAGACATGGACACTAAATAGTGACATGGAAAGGCAGATTGATGCCTGGTAATATGTGTCTATGCAAAATCATAGGATATTGCTGGAATGACTGTGTCAAACTGGCGATTAATCCATGAGATTGATTCAACATGTATTACCTGCATAGTCTGTCAACATCAATTCTGGCTGTGTGGGCATGTGGCACACAACCCAAAAGCTGACCCTGCTCATCGGGTTGTTTCTGTAAGAGACAACTCTGATCGGAGAAGGCCAAGTGGACACCCACAGAGTTCATGGCTTGAGCAAGTTGATAGATCCTGCCAGGTGGTACTTAGCATGAGAGGGGACCTGCATGGAGACTTGCCCGGAGGGACCCCCATGTTTGGCGTCGTAGGGTGGTAGTTTATGCCCCCATTGATTGATTGATTGATTTTTCCAAAATAAACTGTCCTATCCGCTCCTATGCTGACTACCCTATTCTACATTACTCAACATATTTTAACAGAAGACCCTTCCTTCACAAACTACATGACTCTAGGCTGGAAGTTGCAGAACACTTAACCTCACACCTTGCTATCATTTCTGAATGGGACAGGAGGAACTTGGGTGTTCTTTAATGCCTCAAAAAATCAGTATCTTCACCTGTCAACTCGACACAGTCATCCAAGTATCTTCACCTGTCAACTCGACACAGTCATCCAAGTACCTATCGCCTATTCTTTAATAACACTCAGCTGTCCCCTTCTTCTACGATAAACATTCTCATGATCTTAACTGGAAACTTCATAGCTCATCTATTGCTAAATCAGCTTCCTTGAGGTTAGGCATTCTGTATCATCTCCACCAGTTCTTTTCCCCCTCTCAGATGTTGCCCATATACAATTACCCTTGTCTGCCCTCGTATGGAGTGTACATCTCGTGTGTGGTTGGGCTCACACGAAGGCTCTTTATCACATCAACCCCCCTTTTCTTCCTGACAGTCTTCTACCTCTTAAATTCCATTTCAGTGTTGCATTTCTTTCTATCTTTTACTGTTTTTTTCATGCTGACTGGTCTTCTGAATGTTGTGGCCTGCTGCTGGGCTCTCAAGGAGATTTAACACAAATTTGTACTTGCGACAAATGACATAATATTCTTATATACTAGACAGGACCACTATACACAATGGACTAGTGCGCTTTCCTTTCTGGTACAACACTTCACTTTCTACTCACGACAGCGTAGATGAACACACGACACATGTTGTGTCTTGAAAAGAGAGGGACACGTGAGTGTCGGTCAGAATTATTTATAGTTCTGCCTCGAGTATGCTGAGGGAACCCCTTATATGGGCGGTTGTCTACGTCACTATACGTCACTACTACGTCATAACTGTTGTTTGTACACATAAGGCTTTTCCTCTGAGGGTGCACCCCTAACTCTATGATATGGCTACATCCTTTATGGTCATAGTACATAAGAGTGAATATTCATGAGTAGTCTTATTATACATGGCTTCAGTTTACATGATTCTCGTCCTTATAACCTGTGGCGCGGTGCTGTCGTTGGGTGAAGTGGGTGGTTTCGGGAAGCCGGCAGAGCGCCGGCTGTATGGTGGCCTGAGACGCCCCTTTTTACTTCCTGTGTGTTTCGATAATGATTTGTTCTTCACACTGTCGCCTCGCTGTTCTGTTCTTCAAATTGTTCTTATTATTAAATGAATTCTAACGTTCTACATCGCTTTCTTCTTCTTTATTTATTTGTGATGCTCGTACTGGGTCAGGTGATGTTACTGCATCTGTGTTGGTAGATGCAGCGCCCTACGGGGCACCACATGAACTTGCTAACTGTATGCCTCCCCCCCTCCTCTGGCACCACTGCACACAGATTTTTACTCTTGCTCATCCCTATTCTATCCAAATCCCTTACGCAAGAGTTGACAAGCATCTTCATTCTTTTATCCCTTCTGCTGGTTAACTCTGAAATAGCCTTCCTCCATATGTATTTCCTCCTGACTTGAACTCTTTCAAGAGGAGAGTATCAAGACACCTCTTGTTTGGACTCTTGTTCCTTTTTCCTTGCTGGAGCAGTGCTGATGGACTTTTGTTTTTCTTTGCATTTTACCACTGCCTCCCTTTCTGTAAGAAAATAAATGATTAGAAAGTTGTGTACAATATTCTTTTGTTAAAAAGCCCAACATACTCCTCACTTTATTTGTTGCCTCAGTGCATTGTTAGTTGAATTTTAGGTTTGACAAGATGGTAGCACCAAGATCATTAGTATACTGTACACTTTTGGGCTCTACGCTGCATATATCATAACTGAACATCGTATTCTCAGTTTCAATTTGAAGAATCTAGCATTCATATTGAAACCAGATTGCCCAGATCATTTTTGTGTTGGTTCCTGCAGGTCAGTTCATTCTGCCACACAGTCCCAACACCTTTTTCATCCTCTCATATGACAGCTCTTTACTACTTCTGAATGAATTTACTTAATGATTTAATAATCTAATAAGGGTATATATTGCTAATATTGATTTGTTTTTAAAATAATAACAATGGTTTTGTATAAATACCACAACACAACACTGTTTTCCGATGTTGTCAGTGTACTGACGGTCTGACTCCAGGTCAGTTTCCTCATGGCAGCCCGCCAGGATGGAAGCCGCTCATGCTGTCACTCTGCCTGTTGCCAACATTTTTGTGCATGTGTGTGTGTGTGTGTGTGTGTGAGAGAGAGAGAAAGATAGGGGGGGGGGGGGGGGATGAGGCGGGGAAGCAAGGCAATTAATATACTGTTCTTTCATTACAGAAACTTTTTGATGAATACAAGCAAAAGCTGGAAGGAGAAGGCAAGAAAGTTAAAACAGGTGGTGGTTTTCATGGTAAGGGTTATAAGTTTGATGAGTCTGAAGCTAACTTTGCATCAGAAAAGAAGAAGTTCGAGAAGGCTGCACTTGGATTGGCAGACTCTGATGATGAAGATATTGAGCAAGACATTGACCAGCAGATAGAGAGTATGCTCAACACAAAGAGGACTGTCAAGGAAATCAAGGTAATCCTATTTTGAATGAGATTGTTTAGTTTCTGTATCAATTTGAAAATTAGCAACTGAATGTGCTCCAATGAAACAGTATTGTGGCCAGCAATTCTTTTCTAGTCAGTTTTTGTGTCACTAGGTTTGACAGGCTTAAGGACCATATTTACAAATTTCGTTAATATTCAACTTACAAGGTTGGCTGACACATCATTTTGTTGGTAATGAGCATACATTAATTCAGTATTCTTTTTTTTTTTTTAAGTTAGTCCTTTCCATGCTTTTGTTGATGTTAAGAGAAAATGCCAAACTTAAATTTGCTAAGGCTTCGTCAATAACAATATCAGTTTATTTTATTTACCACAGTTTTGTTGTTTATCATATCTACTAAGCACAGCCGCCAGAAAATTTTGAAATTGTAAATATTAGGCCATTGATGATTTTTTTCTTTTGCTCATTTTTTTTGTAATTGAACTTTCATTATAATCCAAGATATTAACCCCTTCACTCCGGTGACGCCGACATCGGCGTCCGACGGCGTCACCGTATGGAAAGGGTTAGTCCTCTTCTGAACCTCTTAATCCTCTTCTAAACCTCTTAGGAGGATTAAGAGGAATTTAGAGGAGGATTGAGAGGTTTAGAAGAGGATTAATTCTCTTCCATTTCCTCTTGACCCTTTCCATACTGTGACGCTGATGTCTGCGTCACGGATGGAAAGGGTTAAGATAGAGTAATATTCTAGCGCCCAGGTCTTCTCCTTTGACTCTCAAACCTAATGGCCAAAACTAGTTGCTATTCGATTGGCACTATCAGAGCCTTTACACGTTGAAGTTAAAAAATGTTGGTTTTGAGAAAACACTTCAAAAGTTTTGAGTCCCTTTGTTATGAAAAACACCTGAGTATATTTGGGTAATAAGGATTATTACATATCAGGACTCATAGACAACACATTCCAGTCTCTCAAAATATAGCAAATATTACTTATTACACAATACATTGTGCCAGATTGGTGTATGATGTACGGGTGTGTATGCGTGTTAGTGGTGCCAGTTCTCCCCTGGTTGGTAGGACTCACTCTCCATCAACTTTTCGTCTTCTCCTATGTTTAGCTTTTCTACTTCTTCCTTCCTATCCTTCCATTCCCATCCCTTCCATTGCTGCCATGCTGAACATAATTATTGTTGATGTATCATCTACTTCACATGATACTGCTTGATAAGGAAGTAGAAGCGATGAAAACTGATTATTTGCAGGTTCACTACCTGTGACTAAAGTACAGTGGAACCTCGGAATATGAGTAACTTAGTGTATGAGTAAATTAGAATACGAGCATTTCAACTCGTAAAAAATCGATTTAGAGTACGAGCGATAAACTAGAATACTAGCAAATGTGAGGAAATGGCAAGCATCCGCCTGTGACTGTTTTGAAAATCCCACGCGACGACGGCAATCTCGTGGCAGCCGCCCAAGTTATTGGTCGGCCAAGCACATGTACACAGTCAGTGTACATGTTGGGCGGGTGAACTGACGTTCTTTCTGATCACTTCTTTGAGTATTTTCACCCACATAACACACAATGGCGCCCAAGAGGAAGACAGGTGCCACTGAAGGCAGTGAGAGAAGGAAAAAAGGATCAATAACAATTGAAGATAAGAAAGAGATCATTGAAAAGTCTGAAAGGGGTGTTTGTGTGTCTCAGCTTGCTATGCAGTACGGTCGTTCTACATCCACAATTTGCATTCTAAAAAAATATACCTATATATTTAATTTTTTTCAAAATTTTTTGGGCCTGGAACGAATTAAGTGGAACTCCATTAATTTCAATAGGAAAAGTCGTTTTAGAATACGAGTAAATTGGTTTACGAGCTCGGTCTTGGAACGAATTAAACTCGTATTCCAAGGTACCACTGTATTTGGTGCATGCTGTTCTGCTGTTACTCTGGACATAATGGCTGTGGTTTGTAGGTAGATGTGGAAGCTTATTGAAACGGTGGCATGAAGGATAGATAGGAGACAGGCTGAGGGAATAACAGGGCTACAGGCAGCACTGGAAGAGGGGCAGACTGGACATATGGCATCTCGTTCTCTCTTCTTTCCTTCTCTCCCACGCTGCTCTGGCATTCCTAGCATATCCAGTTCTTTCTTAGTGTGTCTGCTTCTTCTTGGCATTGTAAAAGTATGTATGATAACGAGTGAAGGACAGCGAGGCGTAAATATTTTCCCTCATGACAAAACAATGGGCAGCTCTCGTACTATACTCTGTTCACTCGACCGTGCTTCTGGCTCCTAGAGGGTTTTTAACGATGCACATGATAGGCTATCTGATCATAATCCTCGCTCATGGGCGCTGCTCGTGATTGGCTGTCCAGTTATGTGCTCAGTCACGGGCCTCTCTGGTGTTATGGTTCTATATTATTTCCTGTAGCTCACCTACACTATTGTGGTAGAAAGAAAAAAAGACTCAGTAATCATTGTAGAGCATAAATACATATGTCACAACTCAGTAAAACAAAACAAAAAAAATAATGGCAAGTATAATTGAAAGAACAATTCTGGAATGTTTATGAGTAGCGGCGAGTATCGTGTACAGCGAGAATCACTGCTGTGGAATGCGAGATGTTCGGTGTTTCGCTTATGTCATGGTTTTATCTATAATCTGTTTACACTATCGTGTTCAGAATGCTTTTCTTTCTACCAAAGTACTGTATCTTGTACAGTAGGTGAGCTACAGGAAATAATATAGAAACATAACACCAGAGAGCCCCGTGACTGAGCACACAACAGGACAGCCAATCATGAGCAGCGCCTGTGAGCGAGGATTGTGATCAGATAGCCTATCACGGGCATCGATACAAAACCATGCTAGGAGCCAGATGCATACTTCGAATGAACAGAGTATAGCTTAGCTCTTGGCTTATCACCCTATCCAAATGGGTCCATTTCCTTTCACAGTGATACCACATCATCGTAGTTTCCAAGTGGAATGAAACGTATACCATTATTCTACCGCAAAATCTCATAGCAAATGCATGAGGATTTTGAAATCACCAGAGGGGCCACCCAAGCACATCAAAAATAACTAAAAGCTCTTTAAAACAGAAGGAACTAAACCTTGTTGGAATATTTGAGTTACACCACCAATTTCTACACAAGTTCCTCTTTAATCTATATGGATGAAAACAGAAAATGAGCAATTTTTGGATAAACTCATAAATATGGTCCTTAACCCGGGAACTCAAACCTTCAGTTTTTGTCACACATACACAAACCTGGGGTGTAGCTAACCCCATTTTCGGATCGAGAAAAAACACGTTTCCTTTCAAACAATTGTATTTTTGAAAAATTCCACAGAAATTAGCCTCCTTCCTCTTCATTTTGGTTGTTAAAGTTACTTGACTCACTAAATTCTTCTGGTCTAAAAAAAAATAAAGGAAAAATACTGAAATTTCAAGTTTTCCCAAAAATTCGAGATAAAAATTCAAATTAAATAAAAAAAAATTCTTTAAAGAAACAGGTAAAAAAAGAATAACATCAACAACAGAAGGGAAGAGCTGTGAGCTAATGTTAAACAGGCTCAAAGTACTTAATAGTTAGATGTACAAGGAGTAGGCTGGTAGGCACCTGCTGAAATGGGTGAAGCCACTTCCATTGAGGTATAAATGGGATGCAAGAAGGTGCTACAAGCCCATCAAAGACATTATCATATCCTCACTTTCCATATCCCTATTGTCTCATTAACACCTGAGAGTAGTTCAGCATACTCTCTTAAGACAAATTTTCTTATTTTTAATGACAAACTACATACATGCAACTCACACACTATTTCCTCAAAATTTATTAACCCTCTTGTGCACCGTAAGTTTCCAATAAGTTTCTGTTCTGCTCATCATACATTTCTCAGGCCCGACCGGCCTTTTCTTGCCACCGCAATACTCTACATTCCTGGACGTATTTTACCCTCACAGATATATCGTACCCCAATAAATTTGGTATCAATGGCTTCATAAAGACTTGTAGTAGAACATGCGCAAATAAAAATAGAGTAAAATATATATATAAACAATACAAACTTGTTTAAAGTCTCCCTATAGAGTATTGTAGACAATAAATCCGAAGTACCAACTCTTTCCCACTCGCTAGCTTGAAATTTTGTGGGCCAACTTTTTTAGCCAAATATATGTTTCGAAGTGGAATTTAGTAAGGATTCTTGTGGTATCCTCAAATTTCTCATACACCTATTAGTTCCAGAGTTACACTGAGAAAACTGTATTTTTTCCTCTCCCGTCAGAGTAGGATAACAAATAAAAATCGCTCAAAGCTCCTCATCTACGCTCCTTAGAAAGGTTGCCATATGTTACCATTAAGAAACTTATCCCAACAAATGACGCTCCCAAATTTGATGCACTTTCACCGAAAACTTAATTTCTAATCAGGACCTTTTACCCTTTGATGACGCGAAACACATCATCGTGCGCGAGAGGGTTAATTTATTATGACGATGAAACTAACAGCCTCTGAAGCACCTGTCTGAGAACCACAAAACTCTGAGAATCATGAGTCACTAGAGTCTGTAGGCTATGGCCCATTCCCGGACATTAAGGGGAGGCGACGGTAGTTACTTAGGAGGTGACATTCATTCTTTTCAGATTCTCATGGATTTGGGTATGTATGTCTTTGTACCTTAAGTATAAGATCCCCAAATTCCATTGGGATACAATCAGTATTTAGCGGAAAAAATATATATACCATATTTCCCGCCGTATAAGACACTTTTTTAAAAAAAGAAGATTCGAAAATTCATCCTACGTCTTATACCCCGGTGGTTAATTTTTGGTAGGCCTAGGGGTTATTGTTACAGGTATGAAAACAACACCCAAAACACCGTTTGACACAATAGTTCCCAGATGTCCCCAGAATGAAATATACCGCATTTTGCGGTGTATAATGCGCACTTCTTTCACTTAGAAAATGCCAAAAATTTACCCCTGCTCAGTTTATGCCGAAGGTACAAATATTGATTGATTTAAATAATGAAGTGTGATGCAATAGAAAAGGAAAGTGTGAATAAGCAGAAGAGAGGAGAAGGACATGCAAAGCGATAAAACCATACAGGTCACAAGAAGAAGACGCGCCACACGTTGGAGCCGAGGCACGGAGTGAACACGAAACACAAACCACAACACCGCCATGGTGCGCCAGTCACCAGTGTGCTGGGTTCCTTGGTGATAATGGTTAAAGCAGCTATTACATGGGAAACAATTTGGCGGAGCAGGGTGCTGCCCGACGTGGCTGGCTCTGCTCTGCGCCCACGGGGCAGACTTGAGCGAATTAGGCTAAAGCTATTTCTGCTGTGCAGCGGCCCGGTCAGCTGATGTTTTCTGTGTGTGTGTGTGTGTGTGTGTATTTACCTATTTGTAGTCTACCAAGCCCGAGCTAAGCTCTAATAGTCTCATCTCCATATCTGCATTTATCCAGTCTTTCCTTCATTTGTTGGACACTGTTCGCTTCCACCACCTCTTCCCGCAAGCTGTTCCATGTGTTAATAACACTTGTATTTGAAAAACTATACTTTTTTAGGTCACTCCAACAGGTTCCTTTATTAAATTCCTTTCTATGTCCTCTCTGCCCCTGTGTTCTCACAGTTAAGAAGAGATCATCTCTATCCACTTCATCAAACTCATTTACCAACTTATACAGCGTGATCAGATTTCCTCTCTCCCTTCTTTGTTCCAGTGCCGTCAAGTCTATCTCCTTCTATCTGTCTTCATACGTCATATTCGAGAGTTCTGGGACCATTCTAGTTGCAATTGTCTGCATCCTTTCCAGCTTTCTGATATCCTTCTTTTTGTGAAGCGACCACACAACTGCAGCATATTCAAGCTTTGGTCTTATCATTATTGTTATTATTTTCATCATTTCTTTATCATTAAAATGGAATGATACCCTTATATTTTGCATCATCTTGTAGGTTTCTCCAAACAGCTTGTTTATGTGCTTTTCTGGGGATATTGTGTCTTGCATCGTTACTCCCAAATCTTTTTCTTCATGTACCACTTTTAAGTTTTCTTCTCCCATCCTGTATGTTTTCCTTGGTCTTTTTATACTTTCCCCATTTCCATAACATGGCACTTGTTTGCATTAAATTCCATCTCCCATAACTGTCTCCATTTATACACTCTGTCCAGGTCTTTTTGCAGCTCCTCACGATCTTCCTCCGTCCTCACTTTTCTTATTAATTTTGCATCATCTGCAAAAAGGCTCATATAACTTTTTATACCCTTTGGCATATCATTTATATATATATATATATATATATATATATATATATATATATATATATATATATATATATATATATATATATATATATATATATATATATATATATATATTATGAACATTATTGGTGCCAGAACAGAGCCTTGGGGAACTTCACTCTCTGCTCCTCCAATTTGATTTCTCCTCTCTAATCACTGTCCTCATTTCTCTACCCGTTAAGTAATCCTTCATCCACTCAATAACCTTTCCGCCCATTCCTCCCCACTGCTGTAGTTTCCAGATTAACCTTTTGTGCGGAACCTTGTCAAAAGCTTTTTTTTCAAATTGAGATATACACAATCAGCCCACCCTTCTCTCTCTTGCACCATGTCTATTGCTCTTGAGTAGAAACATAGTAAGTTAGTGACACCCGATTTCTCTTTTCTAAATCTAAACTGCCCATTTATCATGTTTTCTTTTTCTAAATTTTCGACCCATTGATTTTTTATTATACTTTCACAATCTTGCACATTACACTTGTCAAAGAAACTGGTCTTTAATTTAATGGTTCAGTTGGTGTGTGTGTGTGTAAGAGAAAGCAGTGGCAGAAGTACTCGTCTTGATTGAGTTCATTTTTATTTCAGATATATATTAAAGTTCTGTTCTTTCAGGCCCCTGAAGTGTCATCAAACTCAGATAGTTTAGCTGGCATGCCCTTCGGTGGTCCCTCAGCCTCAGACAAGTTAGAACTGGCACGCAGACTGGCTCAGCGCATCAATCTTCAGCACAATATTGGCAAGGAGGCAAAGGGTGCCAGTCAGCAGGCTGCTGAGTTTATCCTAAAGGGAGGAGCTGCTATGCAACCCACTATATCAGCCAAAACTGTTGCAGAACAGGTAGATTGATGTTACTCATACTTGTTATATCACTAAAAAAGTTTAAAGGGATTCAAGGGGGGAACTCTATAGGGTTAAATGGGATTTCGCCAACATGGATTTCACTACTGCAAACCAGTTACTATCTATCTAATACATATTTCTTGGTAATTTTATTCAGATGGCCCAGAAACTCAACAATAAACTGAACTATCAGCCACGTGATGACCAGGAGGAAGAGGAGGAGACAGCAGAAGAAACTCATCATAAGTATGAAGAAGAACTTGAAATTAATGACTTCCCTCAGCAGGCAAGGTAAGTGATGGTCATCAGTGACATCTTGCTGTACATATCCTGCAACATGCCAAGGTGTGGAGTCAAGTAAAAGTATTAAGAAGAGAACACAAGATTCTTGTCAAAAAGACTTTCACTGGTAGACAGAGATTGCCAGGCTGTTGTGCAAACTTGGCCAGGGTGGCTTTAGCTTTCATTCTTGACTCTTATGGAATGGTTTCACTGTTGTAGAAGCAAATATTACTGATAAATATGTAAGGCAGCAAGTATTACATAGAAATGTGTCAAATTATCATTTTTGTCCTTATCTGGCACTTCTTAGACCTTTTTGTAAAATGACAGATTAGTGAAGATTTACTCTGAGTGAACACATGCTGGGAGCCATTGATCAGATTATGCTATCTAAGTGGCCACAAATATTTCTAGTATATTTAACTCAATTTTCCTGCAACAATTGTCAAACTAATGGGGGGACAGTGGATGGAAGGCAGTGCTGTGCCATGTGGTCCCTCAGCATCAAGGAGATGGAAATACAATACCTCTAGAGTCTAAAAGGACTGTGAGGGAGGGAAATTGCTTCAATATTTCATTGAAACCACTTTAAATAAATTTCGATGAAAGTGTAGCGAAGAAGCATTGCTCTCCTTGCTTTATTTCTTGCAAAACAAAGCTATTGATGGGAAAACCTGGCAACATAAGTTGCCTCATCTTTTTATCAAGCTAATAGAAAGGGAAGTACAGTACCCTCTCGAGGTATAGCGCTAAACTCGAGGATCACGAAACTCGAGGTATTGAAATCCATGAAAAGCACTTATTGGTTCCGACCCGTGGAAAAAACTGACTTTTTTTTCGACTTTACTCCCTTGTTATCACAATTTTGTCGACTTTACTCCCTTGTTATCTCAAAATGCGTACGGTAATTGGCAGCAAATGGGAAGTGAGAACAGGTCGTTTTGAAGCCGCAGTTGAAGGCGGCTGCCTTACAATTGACTGGCAGTTCTCAGAACACGTTTGTGATCCACGTGGTGTCGTCTGCTAAAGTAAGGGCGGTAGCTCGCAGTACATTTGGACAAGCCTATAGCTTCTGGTAGTTTTGTGTGTTATGATATAATCTGCTAACTTTCTGTTATAAATCATTAAATCACTAATATCATGATTGACTTTTCAATGCCTATGGAACGTAAACTGCCGCCGCAGCCGCAAAATAGCTCGCAGAGAGGTTCAACTTGCTTACCGTTTCCATATTTCCCTCACCGCTCACAAAGATCACAAATGGACAAACTAGAACACAACCAGGCAAATTAATACTTTTAAAAGCTGTGTATTCCTACAACACGCATGCGTGGTGGACACAAGAATGAATAATTTCCGCGGGGAGATATTTCTCGCAACACCGGCCAGTGTAGTGGACCCCTCCTCCAAGGTGGACCCGACCGTTGCTGCCATGTGATGTGATGGTGTTGGAGGTACAGGGGGGTCGTCTAATATGCGAGAATATGGGCGGTTCAAAGCCTCGCATATCGCAAATTCGCATATTAGGAACCTTAAAAAGCATGTAAATAATGGTATATGGGCGGTCAGCCACATTTTTTTAACTTAGTTTCCAATGTAATAAACTGCTTTTTCGAGTTCTTTGGAGGCGCCATAATAACAACAACAGCAACAACAATAGCCCACAGGCTAGCTTGCACACAGCACAGACACAGCTTGTGAGAGCAATGGCTGCTTTAGACGTACTGATGAAGAGAACACGTGGAGCCGTCTCACAGAGTAGAGTTGCCAGATTGCGCCATTGTTTATTTCCCTTCCTTCGGGAAGTGAGTAACAGCAAGTTCATTATTTGGTAGGAAATGGATGTTAGCGAAGTCGGGAACATGAAATGAATGAAAAAAAACTGCTTTAGACGTACTGATGAAGAGAACACGTGGAGCCGTCTCACAGAGTAGAGTTGCCAGATTGCGCCATTGTTTATTTCCCTTCCTTCGGGAAGTGAGTAACAGCAAGTTCATTATTTGGTAGGAAATGGATGTTAGCAAAGTCGGGAACATGAAATGAATGAAAAAAAAACTTTTCTCTTACTACCGAGTCAAGTCACCGCTCCCACGTGCTCCACCCCCCAAGGGGGGGAGGGAGGGAGGAAGGAGGTCGCATATGAGGTGGTTCGCATATCCCAAGTTCGCATATCAGGCGACCCCCCTGTATTGCCATTACAACGGCACCAGTGTAGTGGAACATCTTCTTCTTTTGACTTGTAATGCTTTATATCGCTTCTTAGGTCCTCTTTCTCCACACTTTTATACTTCACAACATGCACTTAGTTACTTCGCAGTGTGCACTTATTCACTTCACCCTGAACTTAGGTGTTTTTCTATCCTTTTCTTTCCCTGATTTTGTTTTTCTATGCCCTTTTGCTATTTTCCACTATAACTTTTCACCGTCGCTGCTATGCATTACAGGTCAAAAGAAGAAGAAAAAGAGGAAAACAACACCAAGAGTTCTACAATTTTCATATACTGGAGAAAAGTTTTTTGGACTGTGGTTCCACAGCACGGGGTGTTCTCTTATCTTGTTAATCAAGAAGTAAGCAAACCAGCTCTGCCAGTCCATTTTACGAGTCTATTGGTGGACCATCTGTCATGCCCCGAGAGCATATTTTTCTATCTATTTCCCAACACGACCTCTGCGTGTATCGTAACAACACACGAGAAATTAATCAAGACAAGGTGAGGGTATTCACCGGCTGCCTGGGCTGGGATTGAACCCGCGACCAACGTGTCGGGAGAGCCACTCCTTACCGAGTCGGCCAAAGAGGTACCCCACTGGCTAAGTGGGTTATGGGAGGCTCGTTCATCAGGCATAGTTGCCGCACTACACGACTTCCCCTCTATATAGATTAATTTCTGTGTGTTGAGACCTTTAGACTGTGACCCATTTTGGTGCACTATTTCACAATGTCCCCGTAGAGACATACCTCCAACACTTCCCATTTTCTATTACTCTCGGAGCATGGGCCATCCTACCTGTCACCCCTTCAGGGAAACTCAACAGAACTGCAGGAGAGGATGCCCACTGCTATGCCACCACTGTCATGCCCCGAGAGCATGTTTTTCTATCTATTTCCCAACACGACCTCTGTGTGTATCGAAACAACACACGAGAAATTAATCAAGACAAGGTGAGGGTATTCGCCGGCTCCATGGGCTGAGATTGAACCCGCGACCAATGTGACGGGAGAGCCACTCCTTACCGAGTCGGCCAAAGAGGTACCCCCTGGCTAAGTGGGTTATGGGAGGCTCATTCATCAGGCATAGTCGCTGCACTACGCATCTTCCACTGCTCCTCACTCCTCAGCCACTGCCGTCGTCTGGTTGTTTACATACAGCAGTGAGGTACCCACTTACCCACGCTCGTACCCACAACCGTTTTCCATTCATACGGACACCCAACAATTAACTCGCTCCCAGTTGGGCATACGGGCAACCGCGGTTACTCTTAGCCCTAATGGTTGGGCACCGCCTTTTAAGGCAGCATGTATGACGCTGACAGTAGGTAGACGCGACCCATACATGTCAAAGCACCGTGAAACTCAGGGTGGCAATGCTCGAAAGTCAGGATGGTAAGAATTTAGGACCAAGCGCTAAACTCAAGGATCGCAAAACTCAGCGCAAAACTCGAAAGGGTACTGTAAACTCAGGCTTTTAGTGATAGAAGATACATACTATACTCCATCGACTCTAACTTGAGCCCTGCGGCTTGGCCCAGGGAAACACCCATTGTTTACAGATCTAGCGATGACCTGCACATGGCGATCTGTCTCACTGTTAGTCTGTATATTATCTATTTATGGAATATATACATATTCATAATACGACGCATGGTGTTATGAATGGCTTGGGATTAGAGGGAAAGACAACAACTTAGTAAGCCTTCCATATCACTTGGCAACATGGCTCATGCAATGAGCCATGTTGCCGCCTGACGGAACTTGGCAACAGGCGCCAGGCCGCACCATTCAGCGTTACGCCACAATAGACAACTCAAGTAGATCTCATTCAACTCAAGTAGATCTCACTCGTACCCTGCACAGCCATGAGAGAGAGAGAGAGAGAGAGAGAGAGAGAGAGAGAGAGAGAGAGAGAGAGAGAGATAGCAACCCTCTCTGAGGAGAGTAATGGAGTGATGTGGCACCAGCGCGGTCTGGTGGGGAATGCCTGAGTCGCGCCCAAGGGCTCAAGTTAAAATCGATAGACTATAATGTTTTAACTAAACACAGTTTTTGTCTGTGCCAGCTTAATTTTGAGAAAATTAATTCAGAATAAATGTTGGGAGGTAATACTCAATAACACCGTCGTTCAGGTGAGAGTACCAAATGTTAATTTTATTTGTAGCACATGCAGAAAGGCAATTACATAGTTACTGCAAGTTGCAATATCTCAAAGAAAAATCTGCTGGCTTGGTAGCCTGCAAGTGCCATCTGCTGGCATTCTGAATGAAGTAAACATGATAGGCTGCTCTCACCTGACACATGGTGTCTATATATATTACATACCACTCCCTCCCAGTGAAACAAGCTGTCTGGTGGTTCACAGTTTTTTTCTTAAACAGCAGCAGGTTGCTGACCCATGGTATAGCACAGGCATGATAGTGCCATGTGTTTGAAGATATTACTGCACAAACCTAAGCACTTTTATGTTTCGGCCTATAATGCTGGTAGGCTTTCTCAGTGGGGCCTGATAGTTGGGTAGTTGGGCCCCCCAGCCTGTTATGGTGCAGGCAAGTGTTTATAGTGGCCCATCTTGCTTGGCTCATGCTGCCCCCAGAGCTTATCTTTGAGCCTCTTTTAGAGAGAGAATCTGAGTCCGGGTTGGTAGGTGGTCTTCAGAGCAGCATGTGGGTAGTCTTATGCCACTTGGCAGTGCCTGAAAAATCCCATCTGTGGCAGCAGGCAAGACTCGATCAAGATCAATCATTCAAGAACAATTAATATTTTTGGGCAGCTCCTGGGGGCACTATGAATGGCAAAATATCTTGCTGGAAAACAATTTTTTGTCTCATACAACCCAAAAAAGACAAGTAGAGCACTGAACGATGTAAAAACAAACAATTCGTTTACTTCATGTGGCAATGCTGGGTGGATGAAAGTGTTCTTGGGAGCAGGGCCATTGATGCGGGAGTTGGGTGGGTATCAGAGGGAAAATAATACACTTTACAATCATATGTGAACATTATCTTACAACTTATCATCCATGGAGTAAGCATTGCCTTATGCATCTGAGGCTCCTGTTCTCCCTCTGCCTCCCCCTCCTCCTCTCTCACTCCAGTTGACAGCACTCCCTCACTCAGTACATCAGCTGAGTCTTCTCCATATATCTACTGTTGCTTTCCTGGTCTTCCTGCCACTGTGGACCATCAGAGAGTGATGAGAGTGGTTGCTCAGTTTACAATCAATGGTATACTTTCTGAAGGTGTCAATGACTTACAAGTTTGCTGGTAACTTTACATTTGGCAGCAAGTCTGTGACCTTGAGCACCAGGAGCGTGTTTACACGTCACGCTTCCTCACACCGGTATAAGTTGATGGTTGCATGATTATAATTCGGATCATGTCATTTTGAACACAGTCTAGTACAATCTTTCTCTTCACTAACACCTTTTTACCACCTCCAATTCCTCCCCCACAGCCACGAACATGGGAGCCAGGGGGCTGGCTAGTGTCAAAAAATTATGACAAAGTAAAACCTTCCATGACTGCTACAGGCTGATTAATCTAATGATAGATTGTGGTGTGAGAGGGGCATGATGTTGCAACAGGAGGTTCATTGGATTTTACCCTGGCGTCGCAGGAGTTTTTGATATGCAGCTTGGAACATCTGTCATCTTAAGATGTCTGGTACAGTTTAAGGGTTAATGGTGATAAATTTGTCATGCTCTCTGAAATTGCACAGATTAAATGCAGGTTAAAAGCAAACAAGTAATTTAAAATTTATAAACAGTATGCAATATACTGTGAAGCACAGTATGTTTTTCAGTGTGATATCTATGTAAAGAAGGAAATATTTTTTCAGGTGGCGAGTTACCAGCAAGGAAGCCTTGGCACAGATCTCGGAATATTCTGAAGCAGGAATCACAGTGCGAGGCACATTCTGTCCTCCGGTAAGTTCCTCTGCAAACCATACTTTACTTTCTTTTCCAGCACAGTAAGTATGGAAGCAGCTCAAGGAAAAGAAAAACACTATAGTATGGAAGCAGCTCAAGGAAAAGAAAACACTAAGTAATGCTTATGTAAAAGAAAATAGAATTGAGTAGCCATAAGAGAGGATCAATTTCCTATGAAGAGGTGTCATGATACTTTCCTCTTGAAAGAGTTCATCACAGACAGGAGGAAAATATAGATGAGGGAAGACTGCTCCAGAGTTTATTAATGAAAGGATAAAGATTTTTGTTAACTCTTGCATAAGGAATTTGGAATATAGCATAAGGATAAGCCAGAATAGAAAATTGTGCACAAGAGGGATGTGGGTGGGGTGGAGGCATGCAGTTAGCAAGTTCAAAAGACCAGTCAGCATGAAAATATTGATAAAAAATATTGAGGCAACATTACGGCAAAATTTAAGAGGTAGTAGTCAGTAAGAGGGGAATCAATGAGATGAAGAGCCTTTAACTACACTATCTAATAGGACTGCTTGTGTGGAACCCCCACACAGGATGTGTGGTGGGCAAAGCCCCTGTATATGTATAGCATCAGGGAGGGAGAAAAGATACTAGTGCAGACAATACAGAACGCCTTACCTTGAGGAAGCTGATTTAGCAAGATGAAAAATTAACCCGGTAGCAGCGACGGGCCAAATTTGTGCCATGATTTTAACCCCCCAAAATAGATGATACATAAACTGATCACAAATGCTTTGATTATTATTATGAAATGGTTTGTGTGAGGGGTGATTTTTTCTCATTTTTCTCGCTTAGAGGGACCATTAAAAATCATGATCACTGCTGCTACTGGGTTAAATTTCAAGAGATTTTGAGTTAACCCTTTCGTTGCTAAATCCTCACGGCGAGGACTAACGTAACTTGCCGTTGGTGCTAAATCCTTGCTGCAAGCTCCAGTTGCATTCAAATTTCCCACGTATGAGAGTGTTCCAACACTATTTATCACCCCACAGCATTGCCAATTCAGTGGGTTTTCCACTAAATTTGGTGGAAAATCATAACAGCCTAGCGCTGAAAATCTTCGGATGAGTTACTGGTGGATGTTGCTGTCCAATATAGCGGCATTTTTGCATAGCTTCACCTATCACCTGACTGATATTTTGACGGAATAGTTGTAAATTTTGCAGTTGGCAATACCCTGCCAGCACCCCATCATGATATCTACTCAGTAGTTGCCTCAATACGGTTGACCGTCGCGCACGTATAAATGTACGTCTTCACAGGCAACACCCCCTGAACATGCCTGTATGTTCGCAGGAAAGGCTTACATGACCATATCTTATAGATCTTGGTCTCCTCTTTCGAATGGTGTTTTTTGTTTTGTAGCTGTGGTGAGTAGTTTTTGAGATACAGAGCTTAAAAGAGCGACCACTATGTCACTTGCTGGTGGTGCTAAAAGCTCGCTGCAAGCGCCAGTCGCACTCACAGCAAAACACCCCCTGAACGTGCTGTACGTTCATAGGAGAGGCTTACATAACCGAATCTTATAGATCTTGGCCTCCTCTTTCCAATGGTGTTTTTGTTTTGTAGCTGTAGTGAATAGTTTTTGAGATACAGCGGGTAAAAGAGATCCCCCCTGCCCCCGCTGGGCTGCCCGAGTGCGCCTGGGGGCATAGTCTCGTTGTGAGCGATTAGCAATGAAAGGGTTAAGGATAGGCCAGAAATGTTCAATGTAGAAGAAGGGGTTAGCTGAGTTTTATCTAAGAGCAGAGGATAGATATTTGGAAGTTTGTGACAAGTTGACAGGTGAAGATACTGAGATTTTGAGGCATTGAAGGATGTTGAGTTTTTCTGTCATCAGACGTGGGCAACAAGCATGACGTCAGCGCCGGAGAGTGAGAAGCTATCCGGAATTTAAAGGGCGTGCGTAACTAGGTCTCTGTCGATACTAAGTGACTAACTGGCACCTTTTTTGTGCCTTGCCACCACTCCGTGCTAAAAATAGTCTACAGTTCCTGCCTACGCATCATGGCGTCTGCAGAGCAATCTTGTTCCCTCGCCCGTCCTGTTTTGGCGGTCTTCCTTTAGTTTCTGCTCATTGTGTGCGTGCTGAGCATAGTCTTGACACCTCCACTGATATACGTGATGTTCTAGATAACCAATATCTTGTTCACAGGAGTGATCAGAGGAGTGGGAAGCAGAAGTTGGATTTTGGGGGGGAATCATGGAATTCCAGCTAAACGGTCTGTCCAGATCATAATCTGATTTCACTGTTGAGTTATATGGATGATTTTCTACAACTTTTATTCGATGAGATTCATTCCAGAATGAAACAACTACAAAAATTATTTTCTGCGTTTCACTGCAACTTTGGCTCTCTGTAGGCAGTAAATTTCCGGGTCAAAGATTTTAAACTATATTTTACAGATTCCATCGTGATAAAATGAGGAACTTTTCTACAATAAGTTTTCCTGTACGTTGCACCAGTAAAAAGTTGGAATTTGGGGGAATCATGGAATTCCAGCCAAATGGTCAGTCCAAATAAAAATCCCCCATAAATAGTGAGACAGGTGTAGTTAAGTTATAATTTTTTGTTGGAGCAGTAGTTTTATTGCCTTGGATACCATTCTTTACAGGCAATGCCCTCATTTATCCAGGTTTGGGACCAGTTTTTAGTTGGGTTGGCTACCCCCCCCCCCCCCTCTCTCTCTCTCTCTCTCTCTCTCTCTGCATGCATGTGTGTGTTTTTTTAAGTATATATATATATATATATATATATATATATATATATATATATATATATATATATATATATATATATATATATATATATATATATATCTATCACACATATCACTATTGTAACCTTACTTTAAATTTCAGGGTAAGAATCCACCCGAGGGTGAGCGGAAGCTGTTCCTGGCTATTGAATCTACGTCTGAGCTGGCTGTGTCAAAGGCAAAGGCTGAGATCATTCGGTTAATAAGAGAAGAACTAGTGAAGCTCCGTACCAGTGCTGGACCTGCCAAAGCTCAGGGACGGTACAAGGTTCTGTAAGATAGTAGGTCATGACTGCAAAGAAACTTGAACTTTGCTCTACCTGTATAATTTCCAAGTAATTTTATGCTCAAAATGTTAACCTGACGTAGATAAAACCTAACAAAAAGGTTTGAAACATGTTAAAGTCCATGAGCTAAAATCACAGGGAAATGGCATGACAGTTGTATGGAATCGATACCTAAGCTTCAAGTCAATTCTGTATATGATGTGAAATGTGTTTTGTATGCATACATTTTAGAACTGGATTGTCAGTTATACCATCATTCAGACAAATTTAAATAACATTTAAATGATTAACATTAAGAAGGTTGGGTACAAGGTAGAAAATTCAAAATATGATGAGTAAATAGAAACAGGTTTTATATGACGGTTTCAGTTAAGAACATGAAAATGCTTCATACCTACATTCTGAATTCATCTTGTGACTCAGTTTGTAGCATTTTGCTTCAACAATGGATGTATATGTCTGTGGAAGAAAACTGGTTTATAAGCAGGCAATATCTTTCTATAAGTCAGAAACTAGTGAACTCCTTGAATGTATAAGTAATGGTAAGTATATCACAGTAAACAAACAGGCATATAAATGTAAAGGACAAAAGTATAAAACTGCTTATCATACAGAGAAGTCAATGTAGAATGGTAGAAGGCTGTCTTTTCTCAGAAAGTGTAATGGGATGTTAGTGCTGCCCTACATTGGTTTATCAAAATCATTGGAAACCTTTTATTTGTATATAATGGTGGGAGAAGGAGCTGAGAGTGATTCAAGAGCTGTCTGTTGTTAACATCACCCATCCCTAAAAATATTGATTAAAGGACCGCATTAACAATATTCCCCTGAATCCTTAAGCCACGTCCACACGGTCCAGCACTGTCTGGGGGGCACTGCCCGCTGAGTGTATTTCTCCCACTTTTTAGCATGGTTACCAGATGGGGCAATTCCCGGCAGGCTCCATACTATTGGGCAGTGCCCGGCGGGCCTTGCCCTCACCAGGCAAGGCCTGCGGACTTTGCCCGTGGTTTTGTCCACGGCTGAGCTGCCGGTTCAAACTTCAACTGGTTGGTGGGTAGTCGGCAGTAACGAGGGGTTATGAGCGGGCTGTTTGTAGTGCTGTACGATCACCATGGTTTGCGCCATAATTCAAAAGAAGATTGCACTCTATACAATCATAATTGGTGCCTGCATAAAAAAGAAACTGAAGAGATCACAGAAAAGTGTATGGTGCAGGGAGCGGTTGCAAAAACGAGGGGTTTTGGGTAGTTTTGTGACTGTCTTGCGTGAACTACAGGATAAAAAATAGATTCTTTTTGTCAGTTACATGAGGATGGACATCAACACCTTTTATACACTCCTGGCGAAAGTGGAACCTTACATAAAGAGGCAGGATACATATATGAGGCAAACATTGCACCTGCAGCACGTCTGGAGGCAACTCTCAGATTTCTGGCTAGTGGGTGTTCGTACACATCCCTCCAATATAGTACGAGGATATCTAAGCAGAGTTTATCCGCCATCATACCAGAAACTTGCCAAGCTATATATGAAGTTCTGAAGGATGATTACATGAAGGTGAGATAATATGTAGTGAGCCTACGCACATTGTGCATCTGGCAGTGTCGTCGCTCCATACCGACGTCAAAACTACGGCCACTGCCCGTGCCCTGTATGAGCTGCGGGCACGGGCAATTCGATGCTTTGCCCGCTAAATGTACCCGCTGACAGCCAAAGCCCTCGTGCCCGCTGGGCAGTGCTCGACCGTGTGGACGTGGCAATACCCCACAGTGCTCGCTTCTGATGTCATCAGCGCTCATTCCCGCTTTCTATCGTGATCTGGTAAGTGTTTGCCCGATGGGCATTGCTCGATCGTGTGGACGCACCTTTAGCAATGTGTGATTATTGCATTATATAAGTAATTTTATGAAAATGAGTTAGAATAGTATCTTGCAAGGAAAAGCTGTTCAAGTGCACAGATATTTTTGTGTATTTCATCATGAAACACTAATCATGGTCTCATGAAATATGGAAAAAAAAAAATCATCCTATGCACCATTGTCATTATGTTGACACCTTTGTATCAGATGAACTCATGATTGTGCAAGGAACTGTGCTGCTGCTTATCTAGGCAAGGAGTAGCCTAAAGCCCCGTTCACACTGTGCCGACTCTGTGCCATGACTACCCACGACTAGGGTACACGAGGTCTTGGGTGTTGATGTGAAAGGGTCTAGTCTGTTCACTTAAGTCTGACCCAAGCTGACAACATAAACCTAAGCGTGTTCGTAAGCACAGTGCAGATTAGCAGAAAGTGCTGTGTGAGATAAACACAAACGGAGGTTAAAGAAAACTTTGAAGCCATAGCATTAGCCAATTAGCACTCAGCTTGCTAACATGCTTAGGTTTATGTTGTCAGCTTGGGTCAGACTTAGGTGAACAGACTATAATTGGCCGAATGTCCCAGAGAGTCAGCAAGACACCAAGACCCCAATAAAACCTCCACCCCCTTCTTGGAGTGTGGGAACCAACTTGTCAAATGTAAAAGTCGCTGGGTTGTCGTGGCCCAGAGTCAGCACAGTGTGAACAGGGCTTTAATGTTTGCACCATGGCCATGCCACTATTTTTAACATGACATATTCATTGGAAAGCCTCATGGTCTGAATGCCCATTACCAATACTGTTGCTAGACAACAAGATTAAAGATATAAGAAATCTCCAAAATTGTATTACAAACTGCCTCATGTTACATTGTTTTCACCTGATAAAAGATTTTTCATGACAAACTGAACAGATTCCATTAAGCTGTGGTTAAATCTGTAAAATATAAGTAACAAGTTCAGTAGATGAATAAAAAATAAAATGTGTTCATGAGGTACAAATTTCTAAACTAGACCAGTGTAGCAATGCTAGGAAAGTCTTGATGCTGACTAAGCTGGAGTTCAAGTTTACAATGTATGCAAGTTTCAATAAAAAAGTTACACACCACTATTGAAATGGTACAAGAGTAACATGTGCAGATAAATGAACACCAAGGAAAAATATTTATTTTCACCTTTGAAATCTATTATACCCCTCACAAAGCAGTAACTTACCAGTTTCACAAAATGTTCAACATAGTCATCCTAGAAATTGTTCCTCACATGAAATTGTTTTCATCATTAATGCTCACACTATCAGTCCCATATCACTTGTTCACAGTATGTAAGTAAAGCTGACTTGGAATTGTGGTGTTTTCTTGTCATCCTTAAATAAATAAAAAAATTCCTAAACATCATGAAAGGGTATGAGTAAAAGAAAAATGCCTGATTTCCCTTTCTCATTACTAAAAATTGTAGCTCAAAACAACAGTGAGTCTCGCCAGGAAGTCTCATGGCAGATTGGCTTGGCCCACGGTGTTGTGGAATCACTCAGCACAGGCATATGGCATTGTCGATACCTTTGTAGAAGGGCAAAGATCTGGATCTTCAAGTCCCTGTCTTACTCTATGGCTTTGAGACATATAAAATAGGGACTTAACCCTTTCATTGCTAAACGCTTGCTGCGAGCTCCAACCGCACTCAAATCTCCCACATATGAGAGTGTTCCAACACTATTTTTCACAACACAGGATGGCCAATTGAGTGGGTTCTTCACTAAATTTGGTGAAAAATCATATCAGCCCAGCGCGGCAAATCTACAGACGAGTAACTGGTGGATGTTCTTGTTCAATATAGCGGCATTTTTGCATAGCTTCACCAATCACCTGACTGATTCTTTGACCAAATAGTTGTAAATATTGCATTTGGCCAGAATCTCAAGGAAAGATGTCCACAGTTCCCTCAATATGGCTGATCATCCTGCACACACTGACGTAAGTGTTCACATTCATCATTCCCTAAACGTGCATGTACGTTCGCAGGAGAGGCATACATTACCAACTCCTATAGATCTGGGCCTCCTCTTTCCAATGGTGTATTTGGGTTTTAGTTGTGATGAACAGTTTTTGAGATACAAAGGTTAAAAGAGACCCCCATTGGGCTGCCTGACTGCGCCTGAGGGGACAGTCGCGTCCCGTCCAAAGAAAGGGTTAAGAGAGGCAGACTGATGCCTTGGGTAATAAATGTCTACACAGAATCATGGGATATCGCTGGAATGACTTTGTGTTAAACCAGCGACTATTCTATGAGACTGATTCGACATATACAGTAGAGCCCCATTTAGCGCGAGAATTAGGTGGATGAACGCGGTTGCGCTAACTGAATTCGCGCTAGTTGAATAAAGTAACCAATATGAAAAAAAATTATTTGGTGCACATGTGGGTCTGACTTTTGGGTTTGATAATTACTCAAAATAATCACTCACATTAAAAAAAAAACCTACGATTGGCTGAGCTCTGAAAACACACTTGTGATTCGCTGGGAGTCCGATGACGTCATCGCTGGCGCTCACCCGGTCAGCGGCCTCGTTGCCTTAAAGCAGTATCACACTGGCCGTTTTCTTCTAACCGTTGTGGCTACTGGCAACGCCCGTGCGCCCATCCGGGAGCAAGTTGTCGGTTCACCGTAACCTGGTGTCACACTGAGCTCTTTTCTTCACACCACGTTGGCGGCAGCTTGGACAACCGGCAAATCCAAATTTTCCGGGTGTGCGTCACACACGGCCAAGGTCAGTTGCCTGTATCCACATCCACAACGTAAACAAAGCACTTGCCCTGTATCAACATGGCATCGTCTGCTAAAGTAAGGGCTCTCGCGGCTTGTGCCGCGCATCATGGCGGCTTGGCGCAATTTTCAAAATTCAGTTGTGGTGGCTGCTCGCGCTAACTGAGGCTTTCGTGCTAATTAATTTTTTCCTTGGTAGATGGTGGCTCACGCTAATTGCGGTTCGCGATAATTGATCTCGCGCTAAGTGGGGCTCTACTGTATTACCTGCATAATCCGTCAACACCAACTCCGGCTATACAGGCATATGGCACTCTACACAGAAACTTGACTCTGCTCATTTAGTTGTACTATCTGTATGAGACAATCCTGAGAGGAGGAGGCCAAGGGGACACCCACAGAATTTTTGGCTTTAGAAAGTTGATAGATCCTGCCAGGAGATACTTAGGATGGGAAGGGGGCTGGCATGGAGACTAAGAACATAAGAACGTAATGAGTGCAAGAGGTCAGTTGGCCTGTACAAGGTAGCTCCTGTGAACCTAACAACACTGTCCATGAATTTAATCTATTTTTGAATGTGACTATTGTATTGGCACTCACAACATGACTGCCCAGCCTGTTCCATACATCTAGCACTCTGGTTGTAAACTAGTTTTTGCCTATGACCTTATTGAATCTGAATTTTTCCAACTTTAGCCTGGATCTCCATTATTCCTGTACAGAGAGCAGAATATCTCGTTCAGGATTCACCTTCACTTGGTGATACATTGCTTCTATGTCACATAAAAAGGCCATCACTTCTTGGCGGAATCTACACAGAACCCCAACCAGATTGTTAGGTCTGGGCCCTGTAACAGGCGACCATTTAAGGAATGACCCCTGTTGTGAGCACTACAGTCATATACAACTCTTATCTTCTCTGGTTTCTTTGGGTGGTAAACACTGTGGTGAGGTATATACCACACCTGACCATCTGCTCGTCGCAAATCCCTTGCTGGCACAGTTTCTGCAAAGCCCTTGTCGATTAAGTCTTTCATAAATTACTTGTAATCTTGGTAGTACTTCCAATCTCTCATAAGCTTTGCCTTTAACTTCATGAGCCTATGCAAGGCCATGTCCTTGTTGTTTGGAAGCCTGATGAAAGAGGCAACCCTCTCATTCTTTTGAAGAATCTCTTGTCATCATAGGAAAAGGGATGTTGTCTGTTCCTTTATCATTAAAATCAAGCTTAAACATGTTCTTGACTTGTGCTGGGTTTAGTAACTTTGTTGAGTAGGAACAAGGAAACTAACTTTTCTTTCTTCACTAATGACAACTTCATGAGCTATTGTTCTGTATGCTCACACTACATCATCTGAAACTGTCTTAGTTTCTTTAACTGCTTGGCCCACAACACCCCATCCTAAATTTGTTTAATCTTCAGCTCCCACAATAATCTCTTTGGGTTTAATGGCTCTGATGCAGTTAGCTCCAATAAGAAAGGCCACATCTACATTTGAGTCATAAGGCATTAGTTTGTTTGAGATACTTGCTAAGTGTGGCCAAGTTTGGGATGTCTCAGGGCATGGTGTCTGAGCATTAGCAGGAATATCTTCCTTGGAATATGTAGATGGAAGCTCACTGAATCCTCGTACCACAAGTCCCCTGATTTTTGTGCAGGGCACAATCTGTTCTCCTATTATTGTGGAGATGAACTGGTGAGCCTCTAACTTCTATTCTTTCTACGGTACTTTCTTTGATGAAACAGGCATCAGACTGACAATCCAACAATGCATACACCAACTTTTTACAGTGTTCATTGCTACTGTGGTGTAACCACTTTGGCACAATCATGGTGTGCATATCTCCTGTCATAGACTGACCGGTGTTAATCTTGTTAGAAACAACTGAGCTTTCATTTATCTTCGGTTGAGTTGCTCTATCTGACTCTCCTGCCTTGACATTCTGAGAACTGGTTTGTGCGAGAACATTATTGTGAAGAGATGTTGGGTGGTATCGTTGACTTGTACTACATTTCTTAACCCTAGAACTGTAACACTTAATTTGACTAACACAGAGTAATGTGGGTCCGCCAGACCCACTGTAGAAAATAATGAAAATTTAAAAAAAAAAATTCATATTTCTTGACCTCCAAAGCTACAAATCTCTACAAATAGACATTCCTGAATACAATCAGTATTTAAATCAAAGTTTTTCCGCACATTTTTTGTGAAAAAATAAAATGTAAAAAATAATAGGTAATGCATATAATATATATATATATATATATATATATATATATATATATATATATATATATATATATATATATATATATATATATATATATATATATATATATATATATATATATATATATATATATATATATATATATATATATATATATATATATATATATATATATATATATATATATATATATATATATTAAACCCTCAGTTATCCGGGTGCACCATATCCAACCTCGCCCATATCCAGGAGTTTTCAAAACTATTTGATTTTTTTCCCCAAAAAAAGTTAAAAATTGTAGCACTCCACCAAAAGTCGTTCAAATTGCCTGCGCGATGCATCTAAGCTCTGCCCAGGCAGCGTACAGCACCCGTATGGCGCGCCCCAGCTTGAACGTAGCAATGATATTGACATCCTGGTGCGAAGGTTTGCAGGAAAGCTGTGTGCTTCGCAGTACAACTGGCACGTAAACGTTCTTGCCGAGTGCTACAGACTATATCGAAGTGACGAGAGTCAAGGCAGTGCAGGTTTAAATGGTGGGAGTGTCAAAGGACTTTAAATGAAACGCACAGTGCGAACCCTAGCTTAAGCTTTGATGGCTGCCTAAATCCAGACTGGACTAGGTGAGTAGGGCTCCATCCCCGTGGAGAGGGCGTGCGGGTCCGCTAGCACTCCTGTGGGTGTGAGGGTGGAATAAGAAATGCGGATAAGTACCACCCACTGTCCAACTTGTGAAAGAAGGATTTTACCATGCTTACGGTAAGGCAAGTAAAGGGGCCCGCAGGGGTTCGGGAGTCCTGTGGGCCAGCCCGATCTGGAGGTGCGGGCTTGCCATAAATCGTGGTTACTTCTTGTGGCTGGCCTCCCCGTGGTCCCGCTGGATGCACTGTGCTCGCAAGGGCAACACAGTGTAACTAAACAGCCACAGATCACCGAGCAAACGGATGCACCAGGTTGTCATTGACTCCTTGGTTATCTTCCCCATTCACACTCAGAGTGGGGCGGCCTGGCATACTTGCCCGGCACCTGTGGGCCTTTGGGCTCATTACCGGGCTCAAAAGGGTAGCACCCTGGGGTGCCTGCCCGGGCGTCCATATAGAAGCCTGCTTTGAGCAATTGATGCCTGTTGCCGGCCCGGACCGCTTTGGGTATCGCTCCGGTATGCCTTCTGGTTGACCCAGGTGATAAAGCCTGCGGTGCTCGTAGCCACGATGTTGCTATCGCAGCTACGCAGCAATAAAGCCGCAGGCGCGCACCTAAGAACAGCACAGAGCGTCGGCCTTCCAGTTTTGTAAAACTGGACCTGTAAAAAGTTTCTTGTGTCATTGCTGGGTCTGCTAGAAAGCCTACGTGGTAAACACGATGATGC
This sequence comes from Eriocheir sinensis, assembly GCF_024679095.1. NCBI lineage: Eukaryota > Metazoa > Arthropoda > Malacostraca > Decapoda > Varunidae > Eriocheir > Eriocheir sinensis. The sequence goes on along the minus strand of NC_066512.1, from coordinate 11,428,121 downwards.
AGACTTGGGCGGTTAAGCTGCCACAAATACCTGGGCTTTTCTGGGTTGGGCCCAGGCCCTGCCACTGTGATTGGCCAGGCAGGGGAACATAAGCTGCTGCCTGTGAACACGGGGCTAGGCACCTCAGCAATGGGTTAGCGGCTGAGGTTGTTGTGCCTAATTGCCGAATTCCAAGTAACAGATCCCCCCAAGGTGCAGCAGGACTGCGATAAGCCAGGAAGAGATTGCCGCGAGTGTTAACCGTGACGACGCTGCTCGAACCCTTTTCTCAGCGTTCGGAGCACGTCAATCGCACGCATTTCACTCCCTGGTGCAGACTGACTGCTACAAAGCCAAGGGGCATACCATATTATGAGTATGGACAGAAGCACATTTTGCAGTACCCTGTCGTTGCCTTTATGGCAGGCCATGATCGAAAGTTGGGTTTTCGGGTCCGTAGACTTAACCTTCACCATATCCGGGTGCCCCCGTGGCTCTATTAACCTGGATACCTGAGGGTTTAATATATATATATATGTATATATATATATATATATATATATATATATATATATATATATATATATATATATATATATATATATATATATACATACATACATACATACATACATACAGTACCCTCTCGAGTTTCGCGATCCTTGAGTTTAGCGCTCGGTCCTAAATTCTTCCCATCACGACTTTCACGCATTACCGCCACGAGTTTCGCGTTCCTTTGACATGTACGGGTCACGTCTACCAACCGTTGGCGTCATGCATGCTGCCTTAAAAGGCAGTGTCCAAACACGGTTGCCCGTATGCCCAACCGGGAGCGAGTTGTTGGTTGTCTGTATGAATGGAAAACGGTTGTGAGTACGAGCGTGGGTACGTGGGTACCGAACGGCTGCATGTAAACAAACATACGACGGCAGTGGCTGAGGAGTGAGGAGCAGTGGAAGATGGCCCACCAAGAGACTCGTAAAATGGACTGGTAGAGCTGCTTTGCTTACTACTTAATTAACAAGATAAGAGAACACCCCATGCTGGGGAACCACAGTCCAAAAATCTTTTTTCTCGAGTCTATGAAAATTGTAGATCTCCCAGTGATGTTTTTTTCTTCTTCTTCTTCTTTTGACCTGTAATGCATGGCAGCGATGGTGAAAAGTAACAGTGGAAAATAGAAAAAGGGCATAGAAAACCAAAATCAGGAAAAGAAAAGAACCGAAAACATTTAAGTTCAGGGTGAAGTGTATAAGTGCGCACTGTGAAGTAAATAAGGGCCGCTTTCACAGTCACTTTGTTTATTTTGATCGTTACCAATGGCGGCAATCGACGCTATATTTTTCGACATGAAATTGGGCTATGGGGTAGTGGTGGCTGCAGAGAAAGCGACAGGTGTTGAGAGTGTGTGGTAAGGTGCGGGGCGAGGCTAACCCCGCAGCCGCCACGAGGTGCCGTTGTAAAGGCAATACCTCTGACACCATCACATCACATCACTACCCGATCGGCCAGTTTCATGTGGAAATACTAGAGCGGCGATTGCCGCCATTGGTAACGATCAATACAAACAAAATGACTGTGAAAGCGGCCCTAAGTGCATGTTGTGAAGTATAAAAGTGTGGAGAAGGAGGACCCAAGAAGCGATACAAAGCATTACAGGTCAAAAGAAGAAGGTCCATTACACTGGCCGGTGTTGCGAGAAATATCTTCCCGCTGAAATTAGTCATTCTGTTGTCCACCACGCATGCGCGCTGTGGGAATACACTGCATTAAGTGTTAATTTGCCTGGATTTGTTCTTTTTTTCCGCTTGTGGTCTTTGTGAGCGGTGAGGGAAATAAGGAAGCAGTAAGCAAGTTGAACCTCTCTGCGAGCTATTTTGCGATTGCGGCAGCAGTTTACGTTCAATAGGCATTGAAAAGTCAATCATGATGTTAGTGATTTGATGATATATAACAGGAGGAGTTAGCAGATTATACCATAACACACAGAAAACTACCAGAAGCTATAGGTTTGTCCAACTGTACCACGGGTGACCGCGAGCAACCACCCTTACATTAGCAGACGACACCACGTGGATCACAAGCGTGTATTCAGAACTGCCAGCCAATTGTATGGCAGCCGCCTTCAACTGCGGCTTCAGAGGCTAGATTCACAAAGGCTTAGTGCATAGTTTGGGCCCTTAGTGCATAGTTTTGAGAACATTGCAATACACAAAGCTCGCACGGTAATAACTACCAACTAATCGATGATGTCACGGGTTAGCGTACAGATTCACAAAGCTTTACCGCGCTCTGTGTGACGCTAAATTTGTTGTTAAATAACTACTGCCTCGGGGTGTAGTAAACGCTAACAGTATTATTATATTTACGTATAAATGCTTATAAATCATGTTTTTCAACTTGAAATATAACTTTGCGAGTAGAGGAAGCCCATTTCTTTATAAAATGATGAGATATACACACTTTGAGAGGCATATGATAAGTGTGGGCAGTATGGCAACACCTGGCCGGGGGATTGCCAGACCTCCCTCCTCCTTCATCCATTCGATCATCCATCCATCTCTACATTTGTCCCTCCGTGGGACCATGGACCTTTGTCGGGTGACAGCCCATGAGTTGGGCTGCAGATATGGCAAGACAGTCTTACTTTTCCTCGTTCCTTCCTTCCGTCCTTGTCTGCCTCGGTATATATATGTGCCACATTATTTTTAATTTGCTCTCTTCCTGCCTCAATCTCCTCCTTATCTTCTTTTCTTCCCCTTAAGCATGTTCTTAGATAACAAGACATTGAACAGCAGAGGTACCTTGACGTAAATGTGCAGCAAACAACGAAATAATTGTTCCTAGATTATGATTTAGTACAGTTTACCTTAAAAGAAAGAAAATAGGAAAAAAGAACGGGTTCTTTTGAACCAGCAGCTGGAGGGGCCTCCCTAGGATTGGCTGACGATTTTGTGAACATGTTTGTGATTCGCTGCAAGGGCAATGACGTCATCAACCAATCAGCGGCCTCGCTGACTTAGCGCACCTCTAACTATCATCTAAAGTTAGCTTTGTGAATCTGATGCTAACGTCGGTCGCTAGATCAATAGTGCGTAGTTATGTTACTTCGTAGTTAGTGAGTATGTTTGTAAATTCCTGCCCAGAACAATCTGTTCTCACTTCCCATTTTCTGTCTATTACCAAGGTACGTATTTTGAGATAACAAGAGAGTATATATATATATATATATATATATATATATATATATATATATATATATATATATATATATATATATATATATATATATATATATATATATATATATATATATATATATATATATATATATATATATATATATATATATATATATATATATATATATATATATATATATATATATAGTAATTCTTCGAGTTTCGCGCTTGCTTCATTCCGAAGGTATAGCGCTAAACTCGAGGATCGCGAAACTCAAGGTATTGAAATGCATGAAAGCGCTGCGATTTCAACGTTTGCGACCTGACTCGACCTATTTATCATAATATATATATATATATATATATATATATATATATATATATATATATATATATATATATATATCTATATATATATATATATACAGTACTGTCTCCAAGTTTGCGATAAATAGGTCGACGTTGCAGGTCGCAAACGTTGAAATCGCAAACTTTGAACCATTATTCTTACAGGAAAAATTGAAAACCGTCGACATATCATCTGAAATGCCAGCCCAAAAGCCGGCGATAGTGAGAGCCAGAGCCCCTGTGCCCACGCAGCCTAGCGCGTTCCAACGAAGGGCCGGAGACAAGCCGGTTCAAGCTCTCGGCACGAGTGACGAGAGGGCTCGACCGCCACCGCGAAATGCGAGCCGCATTACACCGGGCCGTTGGCCCCACACCGCATGAGCATGTCCCGCCTGCGACCAGCGCTGCGTGAACCTTGTGATAGATCCCTGTCGCTGCCCCGCCGCGCCGGCTTTAGCGTGAATGGCGGAGGGGGACCGTGAGCGAACGGAGAGTGCCACGCCGGGGCTTTGAGGGCCCAAACGACGTGGGGGTTGAAGCGTGGGTGGGACCAAAGATGCGTGACATATAAAGTATAGCTCGCTAAGCATTTGTTTTTCGTACAATGCACCACGCTCATGACGTCACATGTAAACAGAGACGTCACTGGAGACCCACACGTGTGGCCGCAGCGCCACTGGATTGAAGTTTCAGAGAACACCAAACTTCATAATATGATGTGTAAATCCTTAAGTAAAACCAAGATTCAAATGAGACTCTTGCTGGTGAGGGTCTCCAGCGCGCGTCACCGCCGTGACGTCGTAGAACACGTGAGGTCATGGCTGAGTTGATGACGTTTCACTGAACTATTGGCCGCGGCCACGTGTGGGTCACCAGTGACGTCATGGTTGAGTTGATGACGTTTCACTGAACTATCCTTAGTTGAGTTGGACGGGGGGTGAGGTGAACAATGGCAGTAGGCGGCAGAATACAGTGTTGTGGTGGTGACGCCGCAGTGCGCCCTGATGTCACAACCCCCTCCGCCCTGTTAACTAGAGCAGAAACCACCACTTTCTCACGCGCGCCACCCACAAAGTTCAGGTCATATCGCAATTTCAGTTTTCAATAAAAATCAAATCTTTTGGGTCCCTATCGCAAACTCGGTGGATCACAAACTTGAAACTCGCAATCCTGGAGACAGTACTGTATATATATATATATATATATATATATATATATATATATATATATATATATATATATATATATATATATATATATATATATATATATATATATATATATATATATATATATATATATATATATATATATATATATATATATATATATATATATATATATATATATATATATATATATATATATATATATATATATATATATATATATATATATATATATAATATATATATATATATATATATATATATATATATATATATACAGGTAACTCGATTTACACGAGTTTGGTTTACGTGTTTTTTAAATAACGCGGGGTCCAAATTTTTTTTTCACTTATACGCGATATTTTATGGAGTGGCCAGCAGATGTCTCACGCAACTGGACTCACACGGCGCCGCGGCAACACAGCTGAGCTCAGTTCTTCCCGCGCGTCATTTGAACAACAATACAGTACCCACGCTGCCACGCTACTCAACTATAGGGGTGGGCAGGTACCGGTACTAACGGTACCAGTACCGGTACTAACGGTATCAGTACCGGTACTAATGGTACCATCTATACGGTACGGCTACAGTACCAGACTGCTCGGTACCGGTACCAATACTAGCCAGTCGTTCATGGTGTCCTTCATTTCTTCCTCACACGAGTGAGGCTGAGACTGAGTGCCCGAGTGGATATCTCGGTGATATGGATACTCTCTCTCTCTCTCTCTCTCTCTCTCTCTCTCTCTCTCCACTGAATGAAGTGAATATTTACTTTTCGATAGAAACCTACCTCTTGTTGATTTACATTGTTTTTGTTTTACGCAACCTCTTCAAGGACACAACGCTTGCGTAAATTGAGTTACCTATATATATATATATATATATATATATATATATATATATATATATATATATATATATATATATATATATATATATATATATATATATATATATATATATATATATATATATATATATATATATATATATATATATATATATATATATATATATATATATATATATATATATATATATATATATATATATATATATAGTCGTCCCTCAAATAGTACGTGGGTTAGGGACCCAGGATTCCCGTACTATTCGAAAATCCGTATAAAACTAGTGCCCCCCCTAGAAACACTCCTGGGCTGTGTTTGAGAGAAGGAATTGGGACTCTCAGAACATCCTGAGTGCTCTCAAATGCGTGACGAGGCAGCACAAGATGCCAACTCAGCACGTCTGCTGGCTCCCAGCCTTCGTGCTGTGATGACGTCATTAGCAAATATGGCGGCCCAGCAAGAATTTCTTTTACATTATGATTATCAGGGTGTTGGCCCTGAGGGAGTAAGCCGTTTCAAAGGCTGTAGTTGGGACCGAAATTGACAACTACCTCCCGAACCAAGACTAAGACCAAGGGAGAAATCCCAGGTCACCTGTGACATCAAGACCAAGATCAAGATCATAGATACAGCGAACACTGCTCTCATTCTCGTGGTATGCTCTCCCTACGGCAACGTAACTCATCCCAAAACGTAACTTATCCTAAATCTGAATTCTTTTGCAAGGTGAACACCTATCTCGAACGCTTTTGGGGTGCTTTCAGCAGGTGTTTTGTTACAAGTGTTGCCACTCATGACATAACTACTTGGTGCAACGAGCGGGAAATTAAAAAATCCTAAAAAAATTCTTCCATGACAATCCGTATAAAGCCGAAACCGTACTATTGGAAACCGTACTATTTGAGGGACGACTGTATGTATGTATGTACATATATATATATATATATATATATATATATATATATATATATATATATATATATAAATATATATATATATATATATATATGTACAGTACTGTCTCCAAGTTTGCGATAAATAGGTCGACGTTGCAGGTCGCAAACGTTGAAATCGCAAACTTTGAACCATTATTCTTATGGGGAAAATTGAAAACTGTCGGCATCTTGCGCTTGGCCACCCGCCCGGGTGGCCAAGCGCATGTGTGCTGACGGCCCCAGCCGCGCGCTGGGCCCGAGCAGTTGACGGGCGGCTGATGATGGTGATGGTGATGATGAGTGTCGGTGGCGTGGCCTTTGCATCGGCGCCGCCTGAACGGTGCTTTTGTCGGGGTCCGTGTGTGTGTGGCTGTGTTTGTTGTGGGTTTAGGCTTCTCAATTTGCCGATTTTTGTTCTCCACATGTTACATGAGACCCCTTTCTTTTCTTCCATCTCTTCTTTTTCAAAAAGAAGAGATGGAAGAAAGGAAAGGGGTCCCGCGCAACATGTGAAAAGTGAAAATTGGCAAATTGAGGAGCCTGGGACCACAATGGGCACAGCCACACACACGCAGGCCCCAGTGAAATTGATGTTTGGGTGGCGCCGATGCCGGGGCCACGCCGCCGACACTCATCATCACCATCACCATCATCAGCCGCCCGTCAGCTACTTGGGCCCAGCGCACTGTCGGGGCTACTCGCACACATGCGCCTGGCTGCCCAGACCCCACTCACCATGCTTTCCGCAGCCAATGGAAAGGCCCAGGGGTTGGGTAAGAGCGAAAATGGGAGTCAAGGACCACAGCAAGGTGTGAAAAAAACGGTTTTAGCAGCCTTTGAATTTTCCTTTTGGGTCATATCGCAATTTCATTTTCAATAAAAATCAAATTTTTGGGGTCCCAATCGCAAATTCGGTGAATCGCAAACTTGAAACTCGCAATCCTGGAGACAGTACTGTATATATATAGTCAAACTTCACCATTTGCGCACATATGGGCGGTCTGAAGGTACGCAAATGGCGAACTTAACCCTCTCGCGCACAGTAAGTTTCTGTTCCACTCATCATGCATTTCTCAGACCCGACTGGCCTTTTTTTGCCGCTGCAATACTCTACATTCCCGGACGTATTTTACCCTCACAGTTATATTGTACCCCAATAAATTTGGTATCAATGGCTTCATAAAGACTTGTACTAGAGCATGCGCACATAAAAATAGAGGGAAATATATATATATATATATATATATATATATATATATATATATATATATATATATATATATATATATATATATATATATATATATATATATATATATATATATATATATATATATATATATATATATATATATATATATATATATATATATATATATATAAACAATACAAACTTGTTTCAAGTCTTCATATAGAGTATTGTAGACAATAAATCCGAAGTACCAACTCTTCCCCACTCGCTAGTTTGAAATTTTGAGGGCCAACTTTTTAGCTGAATATATATGTTTCGAAGATGAATTTAGTGAGGATTCTTATGGTATCCTCAAAATGCTCATACGCCTATTAGTTCCAGAGTTACACCGAGAAAACTGTATTTTTTTCCTTTCCCGTCAGAGTAGGCTAACAAATAAAAATCGCTCAAAGCTCCTCATCTACGCTCCTTAGAAAGGTTGCCAAATGTTACTATTAAGAAACTTATCCCAACAAATGGTGCTCCTAAATTTGACGCACTTTCATCAAACTTAATTTTTAATCAACTTTTTTAACTTTTGTAATGCATTTCGCGTCATCGTGCGCCAGGACCTTTTACCCTTTGATGATGCAAAATGCGTCATCTTGCACGAGAGGATTAATAATAACCTATGAGGAAAATTACATATGGGCGGTCATGGCCCAAACCCCCCCCTACCAGCAAAAAAAAAAAATAAATAAATAAATAAAATAAAAAATAAAAATAAATTAAGTAAAACTGGTCTACTGGCAGGAAACACGTCATACTCATGGCCAATCTTTTGCTTTTTTCTTCCACTGTCCACCTCTTTAATCACTTCCACCTGTGCTATGGTCATTATTGGGTTCTTCCAGGGTTTAGGCTTCAATGACGCTGCGTGCAGCATGATGGTGGTGCAAAGGTGAGGCAGAAAACATTGAATAATCAGTCACCACGAGACCAGGAGAGGCAATCGAATTATGGCGGAAACAACATGTTGTGTATGTTGGCAGTGTTCTTCACTGGTGGCAGAAGGCGCACGGGTTGCAGACATCTGTAGCTCGCCAGCGGATGCCATTTTGCTGACAGAAACAGCTAGTAAATGTCATCAGAAGATCAGTGGACGCCATTTTGCTGCTGCTGTTTTCCGGCTTCAATAAGGTTGAAAGTCTTGTAGTAGCTAGTGAAGTCACGACTTAATCGACTTGGGAAGCATGTGTTGTGTTTGGTGGTTGAGCCCAATGGTGCGTCCGTTCAAGACCAGAGAGACTCAAGTTCAGCGAGAGGGGCCAGCCAATGAGAGCGTATGATGCAAAGCCCATAGCCATCTCTCATCCAACCAGCGATTTGTTTCCATAAGAAACGCGTCACCCTGGGCCAATCACCGCGCTGCTAACTAGCCTTCCTCACCCTTCCTCCCCCAGTCCTCCTTAAACCTCGTTGCAGTCGGACGCGCTGGTTCTTGTGTTCACAGAATCTCGTTGCCTTTGACTAACCAGTGCCACCTGTTAATCCTTTGTTTTACCATCATTACTAACTTATTTTCTTAATGACTTCCTCTAACATAGCATTAGTTCATCCTTCAATTTGTTGCTTTCTTTTAAGTAACTATTGTACTGTAGTACCAATACTCGTATTTTCTCCTATTTTTCAATACACTGAGCCTATGATACTCTTCCTTCATGTAGTTTATTGTATTGTTGTTATTATTATTATTATTATTATTATTATTATTATTATTATTATTATTATTATTGTTGTTGTTATACTATGCTCTTTTTGCTGTTGTGATACTGGGAAGGTGTTAAAAACTTCATTATTTACTTCAGGTAAAACATTTTATCAAGGTTTAAATCCCAAGTCATGCAATGAAATGAACAAAAACTTAAAGGGGGGTAACATTTTATGTGTCAGTGCGCAAACGCACCATACATTTTTTTTCATTCTTGGTCAATAAAATTCTGAAGAGCAGGGCTTTCATCTGAAACTTGGTTGAAATCAATACCTTTCCTATATATATATATATATATATATATATATATATATATATATATATATATATATATATATATATATATATATATATATATATATATATATATATATATATATATATATATATATATATATATATATATATATATATATATATATATATATATATATATATATATATATATATATATATATATATATATATATATATATATATATATATATATATATATATATATATATATATATATATATATATATATATATATATATATATATATATATATATATATATATATATATTATATATATATATATATATATATATATATATATACACACACACTCGGCCCTCGACTTGACGGACCCCGATTTAACGGATTTCGGATTTAACAGACCACAAAATCTCAATGGACAAATATCCAGCAACGGACATTCTGTCCGTTGCTGGGTAGATTTGTCCAGTGTGACATCGGCTTTAGAAACGTCAAAACCATAAAATAATAACAATATCACAGAAAGTGATATTTTTCATCCCCCTTCCCATTAGGTTGGTTAGATTAAGTTAAGTTTGGTTAAAATTATTTGGCTCACAGTTTGGGGCGGCAGAAATACGAAGCACGGGACGGGACATGGCGGCGGCGTGTGAGGTCCAATTCTTGAGCCTGTGTTGCAAGAAATACCTCCTTGCAAAAACAAGTCGTGCTTTTGTCCACCATGCATGCGTACGGGGGAAATACACAACAGGAAAACATTAATTTACCTGGTTTTGTTCAATTAGTGTGTCCACTTCCGAGTGTGAATGGTGAATGAAATGAACAGACAGTATGCATGTTGAACCTCTCTCTGTGAGTTGTTTTGCAGCTGCGGCGGTGGGCGGCAGGGGGTGCAACAGCCATTGAAAAGTCAGTCATTTAATGATTTGTGACAGAAACAATTTTCAAATTATTTCATAACATACTGAAAACTAAAAAAAAAAAGAGGTTTGTCTGCCCACGCAAGACTGTAGAATTTTACCCATACGCGTAAACAATATCCCCCCCCCCCCCTCCTGCAGGGCCCCACTGTCAACCCTTGATCACTGGAAGGCCAATAAAACAATACGTGTCGGTGGAGCGGACGCGAAGGTGGAGATGGCTTCTTCTGGAGTATTCCATGGGGCTAGTTAGGCTGTGCCTGTCTTACTGCACCAACGCAGAACAGGCCAAACGAAGAAGAAGCAGCGCAGTTTGTTTTGTTGGTCCTCTAGCAGAGCTCGGACAGAGAGACCTTCAACGGGACGAGTTGTGAACACCACATATACAGAAAACGTGCAGACAACATACAAAATAAAAGAACTAAATACAGTAAAACCTCACCATTTGCGCACTCACCATTTGCACGGCCTTAATTTATGGCCATCATCCCACCATTTGTGCAGGTGGTCTTGCCATTTGTGCACCTCGCCGCTATGGTAATGGCGTCTCACTGGCAGCAAAATGGCGTCCGCTGATCTTTTGAGAACATTTAGTAGCTGTTCTGGCAACAAAATGGCGTCCGCTGATCTTCTGAGGACATTTACTAGCTGTTCTGGCAACAAAATGGCATCCGTTGATCTTCTGAGGACGTTTACTAGCTGTTCTGGCAACAAAATGGCGTCCGCTGATCTTCTGAGGACGTTTACTAGCTGTTCTGGCAACAAAATGGCGTCCGCTGATCTTCCGAGGACGTTTACTAGCTGTTCTGGCAACAAAATGGTGTCCACTGGCGAGCTACAGCTGTCTACCACCCACGCGCCCTCTGCTGCCAGTGAAGAACACTGGCAACGCACACGTCGTTTCCCGCCATAACCCGATCACTTCTGGTCTGGTGGTGACTGCGATTATTCGATGTATTCTGCCTCATCTTTGCAACACCATCATGCCGCACCCAGCGTCATCGAAGCTTAAACCCAGGAAGAACCTGATGATGACCATAGCACAGGTGGAAGTGATTAAGAAGGCGGACAGTGAAAGAAAGATGTGGGAGATTGGCCGCGAGTATGGCGTGTTTCTTGTCAGCAGACCAGTTTTTTTTCTTGCTGGTAGGGGGTTTTGGGCCGTGACCACCCATATGTATTTTTCCACATAAGTTATTAAGTTCGCCATTTGCGCACCTTTAGACTGCCCATATGTGCGCAAATGGCGAGGTTTTACTGTACCTATGTTTATTATTAGGTTTGTCGGTATCAATTTAAGTTTTTTTTTAACAGTAATTTTATTACATAGCGGTATTTATCGTATGTAAGTATTTTCAAGCAACGGACCTTTTCAAGCAACAGACCATCCTTCCCCCCTTTTAATCCATTAAATCAAGGGCCGAGTGTATATATATATTTTCCATCAGCCACACCACCACCATTTTAAGTTATTCTTACCCATTAATTTTCATATGAGATAACTGATCTCGCCGTTGTTGGCAACTTTACATTCCCCACTTCCCGTGGCGGCTGTAACCCCAGCTATAGTGCACACTCGCCTCTGAGACAAGACATAAGTCAAACGCCTAATTTCTTTATAAGTATGGGCCCTGGAGCAGAATGAGACACTGACCGCCTTTCTGACGGTATCTTTCCGAGAGTGATGGTTTCAAAAGTATTTTACAACATGAAGCACAAGTTCTTTTATGTTGCCAATTTCCAAATCATGAGCCAATACATTTATAATGTGTGTAGTGCAACCATGGGTTAGCAACTTCAGTTCATTTCCTTGTTGTAACTGCTTTCTCATCTTGTTGACAATGGCTGCATTAGATGCTTAAGTCTGACCTCATATAGCAAGTTTCTCACCCCTTGGATAATTTTTTTTTTTATGCCTCCATGGTCTAGTGGTTAGCATGCCTTGATACAAACCCGCAGTCTTGGGTTCAAATCCCGACCTGGGCAGTCAGCATGCCGCTCACCCAGCTGCTCATCCTTCCTTTCAGGCTGTTCGATAAATTAGTACCTGGAGAAACCTGGGGAAGGTAGACTGTGGTAACCTAGATGTCATGCTGACCCTGTCCTGGGATGATGGGTTCTTCCCACCAATGGTCAAGGGCTAGTGCCACGAAGATGAGCACAGCGGCCACATTCAGCTGTAGCGTATGCCCCCATCTTTACTCTTTTGGTTGGTCTCAGCCAATTGGTAGCGCAGGCAACTGTTTTACAGTGCCACCATCTTGCTTGGCTAATCTCCCCCCGGGCTTCACTTGGTCCTCTTTAGAGAGTTTCGCTTGAGTCCGGTTGATGGACAATCATGAAGACAGCATGTGGGTAGTCTTGGGCACCTCCAAACACTAAAATTAACTAAAGAAGAGCTATTAAAAGGGACAAAAATCACCAACTATAGGAAGTGGCAGTAAAGGAAATATTTGAAATACATACCCCTATTTTTCAAAGAATCACTTCACATACATACATGGATCATCCACAGCCTTTTCTGATACTTTCATTTGAAGCTGCATCATCTTTCTTTGTGCAATTCTAGTGAGGACATGTCCAAAACATGACATGATCTGGTTAGACTGTTAAGAAACTAGACAGAGTTGTGGTGTGGTGCTGGTCAGTGGCTGGCTCTCTGCGGCTGGTCAGTCTTAGGACTGGCTCAAACAGCCAAAAAGGTTGCTTATGATGATGGAATAACCTACAAGAATACTCCAAAAAGAGTTTGAAACTAATGTAGGGAAGATAGAGGTTTACATTCATTTAATTATTTTCACTTGATTTCATTTCAATTTGATATAAATAAAAAAATCTGATTTAATTTTTTTTTTTTAAATAAAAAATCAACAACCCTGATATATATATATATATATATATATATATATATATATATATATATCTCTATATATATATAGATATATGTATATATATTTATATATATATATATATATATATATATATATATATATATATATAATATATATATATATATATATATATATATATATGAGGCCCTGCGAGCGAAAACGTACAAAGCGCCACCTGGCCAAAAATGCGATTTTGTGGTATAACACTATTTTGACCCTTTCTTTATAAGCGAGGAATGTTAGTTTGTACAAAACTGCACTGGAAATAGGCCTGGGAGTCCTTCAAAGTAACCCAACAATAATCACCTACGCAGTTGAGAGTGAGATAAGAAAGCAGTCGCAAGCGAAAATGTACAGTGCGCCAATAGCATCACTGCAAACGTTCAAGCTTTTCCGTCTAGCACGTTGTGCAAACTATTAGCGTTTATTGTTTATTAGTAATCTTTACGTTTTTTTAACTTCCCTCATGTTCCAGATTATTATGAATATCATTAACTGTGTATGACATGTTAAAAAGTTAATGTAATTCCTGATTAATGAATAAACCTAGACAGTAATGATTTTCCTGTTACATAGCGCTACCAGTTTTCTTGTTGGTAATACTGACAATAACAAAGCGACGTGGTTCTTCAGCTGCTTCTTCAAGCTCACGTGGTTACTCCCGTGTTCTGCATTATTAAAGTGGAAAACCCAGGCACACTATTGTTGATGACTATGGACTGGAATAAGGATAACAGCTTACGGATTTTTGTTACCAACACCACACAATGTGAATCTTAATATTTTGGGTTAAAATACTAGTAATCTTTTTACATCAGCATGATCTCCATTAAAAACATTTTATTGTGTGCAAACTTGATGTTTCTAGCATACATATTACCCAAGTTATAAGCGATTGCTACTCAATAAAAGTTGTAGTCAAATTGCACATCATGGATGTTTTAGAAAAACCTACTTTTTGGGCCTATATTTATTTTTTTCATAACTGAGTACATGGCAATATTCTACATACCTTAACCTTCATTTTGGTCTTTGATTGAAGTGTCTACCTTAAAAAACAATGAAGTTATGATAATTTAAACATTGCAAAACTTTAAACGCAATTTCCCGCTTTTTAAAAAATGGCGCCTTGTACGTTTTCGCTCACAGTACCTCAAATATAAAATCATCAATTATTTGAAACACTTAAAATCTCCCTTGACTAATGAACAAAGTTCTATTCTTAAGGTGAAATTTATAATGGTTAACAAAAATATAATAAACATCCTGCAAGACACATAATTACATAAGACTTTAATTTATTATTCTAATCCTTCCATACACTGCTCCAGCATGGCAGTTTCAATTTCATTATCAAAGTCCGTTTCCATTTCTGAGACAACTGAATTGTCTGTTAACAACTGGGTGGACTGACTGGAAGCCTGGGAAGAATACATGATAGAAGGTGTAGTTTTCACCTCTGGCTGCTTCTTTCCTGGAAAACAAGTGGCATATAAATAAATAAATAAATATATATATATATATATATATATATATATATATATATATATATATATATATATATATATATATATATATATATATATATATATATATATATATATATATATGAAAAAATACAGTCTTCAATATTATCTTTAATCATCTTTGA
Source organism: Eriocheir sinensis (assembly GCF_024679095.1). Taxonomy (NCBI): domain Eukaryota; kingdom Metazoa; phylum Arthropoda; class Malacostraca; order Decapoda; family Varunidae; genus Eriocheir; species Eriocheir sinensis. Next base: position 11,412,997 of record NC_066512.1, on the reverse strand, counting down.
CCATGGTTCAAATTTTTCTTGGCATTCTAAAGATTAGTAAGAAAAGTATTGCAGTTGCAAAGACCCCCATGACTTTTATTGCAGACAAAAATCAGAAAACAATATCAAACAAGGTTTACTTTATTTTGTGATGGCCCAAACCATAAGAATAATACTTTAATTAAGACTGTGATAGTTAATTGTTAATTAAATATTGGAAACATTTTTCTAGACTAACGGATATGAACATTAAAAAAAAATTCTACTAGTAGGTAACAGAGACAACAGAAAGAGGGAGTTCCCTCAAATGAGGTTCATGCACTTACCAAGCTGCCATCACACTACAGTACCCTCTCGAGTTTCGCGATCCACGTGTTTTGCGGTTAGTCCTAAATTCTTACCATCCCGACTTTCGCGCATTATCACCGCGAGTTTAGCGCTGCTTTGACACGTACGGGTCACGTCTACTTACCATCGGCATCACGCACGCTACCTTTAAAGGTAGTATCACACTGAACGTTTTACTCCAAACATTGTGGCTATGGCAAGAGAGAGAGAGAGAGAGAGAGAGAGAGAGAACGGGTCGTTTTGAAGCCACAGTTGAAGGCGGCTGCCTTACGATTGGCTGACAGTTCTGAAAACACGCTTGTGATTCGCTGGGAGTCCGATGACGACATCGCCGACGCTCACCCTATCAGCGGCTTAACTGCCTTAAGGCGGTGTCACTATGGCCGTTTTCGTCCAACCGTTGGGGCTACGGGCAACGCCCATACGCCCAACTGGGAGCAAGTTCACAGTTATCCGTAAGCTGGTGTCACACAGGGCTTTTCTCTTCCCACCGAGTTGGCGCAGGCTAGGGCAACCAGCAACTCCATCTTTTCCGAGTGTACGTCACACACAGCCAAGGTCGGTTACCCGAATCCACATCCAAAACGTAAACAAAGCACTTGCCCTGTAGCCTATCAACTTGGCGTTGTCTGCTAAAGTAAGAGCTGTCGCGGCTTGTGCTGCCATTACCCAAGTTATGGAATTGTTGCTGCAGTTAGATGAAAGGAAGAAACAGTTGTGGGTGTGGCATGCTTGTGTTTCCTCCATGCCAGTTTTCATTGTCACCACTGCGCGTGCGCGGCTAACCCACCCATCTTGACTCAACCACATAAACACATGAATCAAATAACAACACACACACATACACACCAGACTCAGTAGGAACCATTGCAGATGTTTCTGACAAACAAAAATGACTTCACCATTACTTGAGTATGTTAGAACATATATGAGGAGTGGCTCACATGAACCAAACCTGGCTCTTGGCAAGAAGAGAGCAGTCGTCTTTAACACTGCTCTCTTCTTGCCTTTTGATATGTTTGGTTTGTATGAACCACTCACCAAATAAGTTCTAACACACTCAAGGAAATAGCAAAGCCATTTTTGTTTGTGAGAAACATCTGCCATGGTTCATGATGAGTCTGGTGTGTGTATGCGTGTTCACCTCTTGGTTTGCTGCGGGTCTCTCTCAAGACAGCCCGCCGTTCCCCTACGGAAGAGCACAGAGCTTGTAGTACCGATCTTTGGGTAGGACTGAGACCACTCACACACAACACACCGCGACAACGAGGTCACAACTCCTTGCCTGACATCACGTACCTACTCACTGCTAGGTGAACAGGGGCTACACGTGAAAGAAAATAAACCCAACTTATCTTCACCCGGCCGGGGAATTGAACCCCGGTCCTTCTGGTTGTGAGCCAGACGCATGTGTGTGTGTGTGTGTGTGTGTGTGTGTGTGTCTTTGTTGTTACTCAAGCCACGTGTTTATGTGGTTGGAGTCTAGTTGGGTGGGTTGGCCGCTCATGCACAGTGGTGACAAGAACTGGCACGGAAGAACCACAGGCACACCACATCCGCAACAGCATCTTCCTTCCATTTAACTGAAGCAACAAGTCCATAACTTGGGTAATTACAGCAACAAGCTGCGAGAGCCCTTACTTTAGAAGATGACGCCATGTTGATACAGGGCAAGTGCTTTGTTTACGTTGTGAATGTGGATACGGGCAACCGACCTTGGCCGTGTGTGATGCACACTCAGAAAAGTTGGATTTGCCGGTTGCCCAAGCTGCCGCCAACGTGGTGGGAAAAGGGCCCAGTATGACATCAGGTTACAGACAACTGACAACTCGCCCCCGGATGGGCACACGGGCGTTGCCAGTAGCCACAACGGTTAGAGGAAAATGGCCAGTGTGATACTGCCTTAAGGCAGCGAGGCCGCTGACCGGGTGAGTGCCAACGATGACGTCATCAGACTCCCAGCGAATCACAAGCGTGTTTTCAGAGCTCAGCTGATCGTAAGGCTTCATCTGTGGCTTTAAAATGACCCGTTCTCTCTTCCTGTTTTCTTCCTTTTTCCAAGGTATGTATTTTG
>NC_066512.1:11370596-11408096 GCF_024679095.1 Eriocheir sinensis | reverse complement strand
GAGCAATCCAGGCACATGAATGGACTATCCTCACAGCCAGCACAAAAGGCTGACACTCTTTGCTCTTTTTGCTGCAATTTTCCATCCTTCATTCAATGAAGTCATAATTTGAAAATGGATTGTAGGATTCACCACACAAATCTTCATCACCAGAGCCATATTTTGGAATGACTCTTCGCCTTCTCCGCAGTAGACAAATTGATGGGTTCCATTACCAGTAAAAAATACAAGTAGAAATGGTTAATTTACTGTATTGTAAGGCAATCAGTTGAAAAATTGTAATAACAAATCATATACAGTAGCTTATATTCATATATATGCACAGAAAAGCCATCTTGATGGCCTGCCCCAAAATGGGTCAGGCCGCAACAGATTCATAAAACATCATATTGTTGCGGCCTGCCCCCATGTGGGTCAGGCTTTCTGCCAGGCGCAATTACGCTCTACAAGCCGCCAGCATAACACCCACCTCTTCTCTGTCCGATGGCTACCAGCAAACTGTAGATATTCACATTCAAAGCATCGCAACATCGTGGCGGCGGGGTTGCTGCCAGCCGCAAGATATGTCATAGCTTTGCACACTCTTCGCCGATACTACATCCTAACTTAGTCTGTTCCAAACCTCTATATTTCTTTGCGGGATGCTATATTTGTTTATGTCTCTCAAGCATCTTCCCTTCCTCAATTTTTTACTATGTCCTCTTGTGTTCCTGGTGTTTATTCCTTCTTTTAGTAGCAACTCCTCATTATCTACTTCTTCCACTTTATTCAATAATTTATAAATTTGTATTAGGTCTCCCCTTTCTCTTCTTTGTTCTAGTGTTGGTAGGTCCATTTGTAGTGCAGCGACTATGCCTGATGAACGAGCCTCCCATAACCCACTTAGCCAGAGGGGTACCTCTTTGGCCAACTCGGTAAGGAGTGGCTTTCCCGTCACGCTGGTCGCGGGTTCAATCCCGGGGAATACCCTCTCCTTGTTGTGATTAATTTCTCGTGTGTTTCGATACACGCAGAGGACGTGTGGGAGTGAGAGAGTAATAGAAAAAGAGAATAGAAAATCTTTTCATTAAACATTTCCTTTAATCTTTCTTCATATGATGACTTCAACTTCCCAGGGATTAGAGGAGAGGAGGAAGGTGAGGGTAAGGAGCCAGATAGGGTGACGGCAGATGGAAGCACTGATACACAGTAACAATTTACAGCCTTATATCAGCATACATCAACACACACTCACAGGTTGGCTTTATGTAATTTAGCTCATCTATCCGATAATGACATAATGACAATGAAGTAGGAGAAAATGTTGATGATGTGACCAGCAAAATGAATGAGTTTGACTTTTTGTTATTCATAGGAGAGGAAAGAGAGGAGTGATGGTTGAGGGAGAGTTGGCACACGGCAGGGAGAGAGCAGTGGTGTTAAGTGGAGGCAATGCTTATCTACCACAACTTGTTTTTCACAGGCATCATGCTAATTAAAGGATGAAGATTAGAAGAGTGATGGTGAAGGGAAAGATCGGTGCACGGCGGAGTGAGCAGAGTGGTGTAGGTGGAGGCACTGCTTGGTTAGCGCCACTTGTTTCTCCCACATACCATATTAGATAAAGGATGTTATTATTCATCTAACCTTTTTATTACCTTTTGCCATCTGATAATGAATGATTTTTCCAATTAATTTAGTGACTTGAATTTGGCAAACTTTTTCTAGAGGTGGCTGATTGGTAAGTGTGTGTGTGTAGTGAGCCCAAGGACCTTGGTGTGAGTTCCACTAAAGCACACTGACAGTTTTCAACCATCATCCAGTGGTGGACGATTACCCACATGCTGCCCAGATCTTCAATCAACCCAAACTTCAGTGACTTCGTTCAAATGGAGCACCAGTGGGAAGCATGGGCCAAGCAAGTCACATATCAAGGCAGCCACTATAAATAAAATTCGCCTGAATCACTAACAGGCCGGGGTCATCCAAGAGGCCCCTCAAGACAGCTTACCGGTGCTTAGGCACCGGTAAATAAATACACACACACACACATATAGATGCTGCTTCACCCTTGAGGTGCCTTTGTTGTTTGTTGTGGTGCCTTTACATCTTGTAACCACTGTCCTGTGCTTCTGAATAGCTGGCTGTAGCACGAGTCACACACCCTGCATCAAATAGCGCTTGTGAAAAACGTTTAACTTCACCGTAATAGATAATTAAAAGGATGGATATCACAGGTGTTGACAAACAGTTTTCTTGGTGTAACTCAGGAACTAATAGGCATATGAGAATTTTGAGGATACCATAAGAATCCTCACTAAGTTCTGCTTCAAAACATATATTCGGCTAAAAAAGTTGGCCCACCAAATTTTGTGCTAGCGAGTGGGGAAGAGTTGGTACTACGGATTTATTGTCTACAATACTCTATACGGAGATCTGAAACAAGTTTGTATTGTTTATACACTTATTTTCCTCTATTTTTATTTGTGCATGTTCTAGTACAAGTCTTTATAAAGCCATTGATACCAAATTTATTGAGGTACGATATATCTGTGAGGGTAAAATACGTCTGGGAATGTAGAGTATCGCGGCGGCAAAAAAAGGCTGGTCGGGCCTGAGAAATGTATGATGAGTGGAACAGAAACTTATTGGAAACTTACGGTGCGCGAGAGGGTTAATCGGGAGTCTGATGAAGTGGTGGTGGAAGTGGATGGGTTGGCTGGACGAGTCCCCTGCACGTCTTCGGGTCATGGACCATATATACTCCACGCTATACAGAGCATTTCAAGTGGAACTTATGTACATATTTGCAATCCAAGAATTAACTGTAAAGGTGGTGAGAAGGTGAGAAGGTGATTTGATTTGGGAGCAGAATGTGTTGAGGGCTACTGTTGAATATAAGAGTGAAGCTCCAGTGCCTTGACAGACGTTGTCACTTGCTGCCACGTCAGCAAGGGATCGCTGGTATAGTGGCTTCTCCCATTTAGCATTTGAAGTGCCGCGCGTAGAAAGGGAGTCACGCACCACAAAAAAAAAGTCAGAAAATGGCGTCAAAGTTTGGCAACCTTCAAACATGTGTAACTCAAGTTATTTTTCAAGCTATCTCGTTATTTTTTTTTTTTTTTTTTTTTTAATGAAGCTTATAACAAGTACAATTCAGTGATGTGTGTGTGTAAATCCGTTGCTATACGTACACAGAAAATCAGTAGCATCACAGAGAGCACTTATTTACCACATGTTGCACGGGACCCCTTTCTTTTCTTTCATCTCTTCTTTTTCAAAAAGAAGAGATGGGAGAAAAGAAAGGGGTCTTGTGCAACATGTGGTAAATAAGAATTGGCAAATTGAGAAGCCCAAACCCATAATAAACACAGCCACACACACACAGACCCCGATAAAAATACCGTTCAGGTCGTGCCAATGCAAACGCCACGCCACCGACACTCAACATCACCATCACCATCATCAGCCGCCCGTCAGCTGCTCAAACCCAGCGCGCAGTCAGGGCTGCTCGCGCACATGTGCCTGGTTACCCAGATTCCACTTACAATGCTTCCCGCGGCCTATGGAAAGGCCCAGGGGATGGGTTAGAGCGAGAATGGGAGTCAAGGACCACAACAAGGTGTGAAAAAACCCGGTTTTAGCAGCCTTTTCCTTTTCCTTTTGGGTCATATAGCAAATTCATTTTCAATAAAAATTGAATTTTGGGGGCCCGGATGGATGGCCAAGCGCAAGATGTCGATGGTTTTCAATTTTCCCCATAAGAATTATGGTTCAAAGTTTGCGATTTCAATGTTTGCGACCTGCAACGTCAACCTATTTATCGCAAACTTGGAGACTGTACTGTATTTGCCTCCCATACCATTATAAAAATGCAAGGGGCAGTAATCGTGTATCTGGCAGCGACATACATCTTCTTCCCCACCCACTGGTATGAGGGAAGGAGGGTCTCCTTCCCTCCAGTAGGGGTTGACAGTTTGTATGGCACTGAACAATTTAGCCTGAAATTTACCCTACATCCTAAAACATACGGTACACATGGCAATATAATTTCAGCAATTATTGAGCTTTACATTGCTGGGCATAGTAATAAGAAAATTTGCAAGCTAAAAGGATTGAGGTTTAGAATGCAAAATTTGATCCACTGATTTAAGGCTGCCAGAGAGGGGATGGTCATGCTTCCTAAGAAACAACCAGGGAACCCAATTTTTTAATTTTTTTATTAAACCAGAAACGTGTTAAGATGATAACCTGACGTCAATCTTTACCTTAGAAATAGAAAACTGAAAGTACAAACCCATAATCTTCTTGGTTATGTGTCGCTCCGGAGTTAAAAAAAATAAGCAACGTGACCTTGGGTGCAGGTGTTATTGTGTGCAGAAGAAGCAACTGATAAATAACCTCCAAAGGAAGAGGAGGCTTCATTTTGCCCAGCAATGTAAAGCTCAGTGATTGCTGAAATTATTGTACCGTATATGTGTTTTCCAACCATTACGTAATCCTGCCAAAATGGGCGGAAACACAAGGATATAGAGGAAATTTCAGGCCAAATTGTTCAGTGCCATAGAAACTGTCAACCTCTACTTGAGGGAGGAGAGGGAGGGAAACCCTCCTTCCCTCATACCAGTGGGTGGGGAAGATGTATGTCGCTGCAAGATACGCGATTAATGCCTCTTACATTTTTATAATGGTATGGGAGGCAAATATAAAGTTGCGCTGCAAATCTCCATGCGAGGACTCTGGCGCAATGGTCATCCGCACAAGCTGTATAAGCTGTCCTCAAGGATATGTAAAAAAGTTACTGATCACGCTTTTAATGGGTTCGTGCATGACAGGTAAATCTGACAGTATTTGCTGTATCTGACACAAGAATGAATGCACTGAATATTCTCTACAATACATCCTGATGCAAAGTTAAATGATGCTTGCAGATGGAAGCAGTCTAAAGCCTGTGCACTTTTCTTAGCAGATGATCATGTCACACTGTGCTTGTAGTTATTGTATGGGTAGAATATTTTGGTTCATAAAAAACAGATGACTCTAATACAGAAATACACTCATTCCTAAATTCAATATAAGTACCGTTTCCAATGAAGAATATCCCAATTTTCCATCAAAACAATGGGACATTCTCTATCAACTTGAAGAGATGTAGTGTTGCTAATTAAGAGCAACACATTAGGACTGTACTCACACTTGGCCAACTCACCTCTTGTTATAGGTAGATCACCCTGGTAAGCACTCACTGACGGTTAAATCACTACAATAGGGCCCCAGCAGAGAATTAACCTGTGAATCACTTAGCTTAGGATGTTGAGGGATTTCAGAGTTAGTAGTCCGAAACCGGTCGGCACTGTGTGAGGCCGATCCCTTGTTGTAGTAAGTTGTAGTTATAACCGAGGTACTGCAGAGATGGAACAGGGAGGTCCGTACCGGGCGTCTGTTGCTCTGAGACTGAGGGGAGCGACTTACAGGTTGCCAACTCATAATTTCCAGAACGACCCCAGATTCTCTCGCTCGAGCTCGTTTTCTTTGTTAATAATACTTAGTTTTTGCTAGCGAACTACCCTCACTTCCCAAACAACCCTTAATTCCTAACAGTAGGTTGAGATGAGTGCTTTAATTTTTCTCAAAGATGAATGTTGGGGCACATAGTAAACTCTGGTGGAATAAAATTATCTTGGCTGCGTCCAGGATGCAGCTCATGCGACCTCTGGTGGAGATGCCTCACATCTGTTGTGGTCCCTGGAGCCAACTCCAGGTGGCACAACAGGTGCAGGGGGAGGGGTCCAAGTTTATGAAACGGCAGGGGTAAACCAGGATTGCTGAGGACTAGTTGTGGATGTGACCTCCAGCTAAGCTGCCCGCACTAGTCCCTCCGTGCGGTATGGCTGTGAGGGACCCGCCCTTCTCCGTCAGGGGCCGGGGGACTAAGATGAGTGAATGCATTGTTTGTGTGTGGTTGTGAGGGTGTGCGCCTTGTCGTGGGTAACCATGTTACTGGGGATCCCAGCCTAGTATATAGATAGATATTTTTAACCAGGGGTGAAGAGTCAGAGTCAGAGTTGGAGTCACTGGAGTCATCTACTTCTGGTCGGAGTCAAAGTCGGTAAAAATATCTCTGACTCCTTTATGAGACGTGATGTTGTGCGGCTGGGTGTGGTGTGGTGTGGCGGGGTTTGATTTGACTACCACAATACTGAATAAGAAGGGAAGGGGGAGGGAAGTGGAGCCAGAGTCGCAACCTTTAAATTTCCTGGAGTCAGAATCAGAATCAAAACTTTTTATATCCAACTCCACACTCCTGTTTTCAACTTGTTTCCATCTAATCAGACATTACTTCTGTGGTGTATATCACTGATCACTATTTCCTTTTTTACTTGATAAATCAACAAACCAGCAATTGGCAATATTGTGGTCATGTGACTTGTTGAGGTCTCCCACTCATGGAAAAGCTTGAACCTCAAGGGAGAAGAGAGAAGGTGACTCATGTGGAAGGATAATCTTTCAATGCAGAGGAGGAAGGAACTTAGATACAAGTTTGGGACATAAAAAATCTAGAAATCATCCTTGTCTTTTCTTTTCCTTCCCCCCTCTCTGACTGTAACTCCTATTTCTACATAATAACCCTAACATACTAATCTCACTCTCTTGATCATTGCTGAACTTTAGGTATTCAGTCTCAATGTGTTTACTTATCAAGCTAAGATCATGATGATTTCAGTTCTGGCTCATTTCATAAATAAACTGCTGCTAAAATAACATAAAGAATCCTGAACTTAACAAAACAAAGCCTTCAATACCTTGTCAACATCCATGTTGTGTAGAAAGTGAGACCTCCAGAAGGTCAGAGCATCCTCCAGACTTAATCCAGCAGCCTTGAGGAACAGTCCATAGGTGAGGCGGCCATTATACTTGAGGTGATGGGTCGATCTCAATGTGTCATTAAGCTGACGCATACAAGGTGGAAAAGACTTGTTGGCCAAGCTGTCGATCATGTCTGGAGTGATATGAGTGTCATCTGGCTTCCTGGATGAGTAATCTTTGCCCGTGTAGCGCTTGTCAAAGTCTTGCAAGAGACTTACCAGACGCTCATCACTTTCCAACTCAGGCAAATATCTATATGCAGTCTGTTGGAAGAAATAGTATATGTTTGCCTTGATGACAAATGGAATATGCTCTAAATTAGGCATATTTGATAGAACTACGAAGCTACTGCAAACACAAATAGTTGCATGTGATAGAAATTTCTCTTGAACACAATGGTATTATCAGATTTTAGATCAGTTGGAAAGTGAGGTATACAATGCATGAAAAAAATTTAGAGCTACTTTGCTTCATTGTACTTACCAGAAATGCCTATAACTATCGTATAATTCGTATTCTCTTTAGTTATCTATGTGCTTTAAAGTTTACAACTTTGTCTTCTTGTAACCAACTGTATGTATACAAGGGTGTACGTGTCTTTGATCTTATTCAAATACACTTCATTAACATGGAAAAAATTGGAACTAGTTGGTTATAATTGACAAAGTAAGCCTCTTAACCAGGGACTCCCCATCAGTGAACTCTTATGAATTAGCCACTTACTGCTAGAGCACGAGACAGACTGGTCCTGAAGGAACTTGTGACTAGGGTGGCCAAGTCACCTTCTGGGACATAGGCAAGACCAGCTTTCAGGAACACTCTTCTCTGTCTTACTAGTTCCAATGCCTCTGTAAATGGGACCTTAAAAAAACAAAAGTAAATAGCATAATATTGTCTGAGCAATTTTCAAGCATCTTAAAAAATAATGCCGGTTGATCCCTGATGCATAACATGTTGCTGTATTCAAACACCCAGTCATGCATGAGATATGAATTTGAAATATGATACCATTAAAGTTAAAAAACAAAACACAACAAAACAAAAACAAAACAAAAAAAAATCAAATTGGATATAATTCACTGGTGTTTCTAGCAGTGAAATCTTATGTATGTTAAACTTGGGTACACATGTTTACATGTTCAGAGCAAACAAAAAAAGGACAATGTAGTCTAGTCCATATTCTGAAGGCATACTTTATGGGTATTGTCAGATACTTACCAACATAATTATTTGAAAATCAAGTTGGAAAGACATACAGAAAACAATGAGCAAGTTAGTCACATCTATAACTTACAGCTGATTCCTTTAGGAACTCATCATGAAAGTAAAGCTACAGCATAACTCACCAATTTCTAGTGATCATACACTGCTTTACAAAACACACAATCCCCTATTCTACAGACATACCATGCACACACACACACACACACACACACACACACACAACACAACCTACCAACACTCGAAGAAAGAAGAGAGAGAGAAGACCTGATAGCATTGTACAAGAATACAAGTGGAATGGCTGTGATGGATAAAAATGATTTAATTGAGATGGAAGGGAGGAGGCAACTAAGAGGACACAGCAAGAAATTGAGGAAGGGGACTTGTTTGAAAAACATAAAGAAGTACAGTTTTCCATACAGGAGTTAGTGAAGAGGAGAGTCAAGTACTGCAACAGGACCTGGACAGGATATAGGAGTGGAGCGTGGAAATGTGGATTATTAATCCGTAAATTATTGAGATAAATTGCTGGATGATGTCACTGAAGACAAACCCAATGACACGTGCCATACTGGGCGAGTCCGATTCCTTCAATATACATGTGTTTGTATCCACTCTCATTGCTGAATCCATGCTGGGCTGCTCAGAGCTCAGCATAGGGTTACCAGGGCTGTCCTTTTTAAGATATGGATGTCCAATTCATGCTAAACAAAAAAGGTCAGGCTAAATTTGTGGTCATGTGTGAATCGAAGTGTAGTGTGAACTATCTGAGTGTAGCTGATGTAGTGCAGTGTGGCATGGCATGGATGGGTGTTATGTTGTATGCTGTGGCTGGGTGGTGTGGCTGGATGTGATGTATGGTGTGGTTGGGCTGGGTGGTATGGTGTAGCTGAGTCTGATGTGTGATGTGGTGTGACTGAGTATGGTGTGGTGTGGTGTGGGTAGGTGTGATATGTGGTGTGGGTGAGGTGTGATGTGGCTGGGTGAGGTGTGATGTGGCTGGGTATGATGTGATGAGGTGTGGCTGGGTGTGATGTGAGGTGTGGGGTGGCTGGGTGTGATGTGAGGTATGGGGTGGTTGGGTGTGATGTGAGGTGTGGGGTGGCTGGGTATGATGTGATGAGGTGTGGCGGGGTGTGATGTGTGGTTGCTGGGTGTGATGTGGCTGGGTGTAATGAGTTGTGTTGTGTGTCTGGGTGTGGTGTGGTGTATGATGTGACTGGGTGTGATGTGTAGTGTGATGTAACTGGGTATGATGTGAGGTTAGGTGTAGTATGGTGTGAGGTGTGATGTGGTTGGGTATGGATGTGTGCAGTGGCATGGCTAGATGTGGTGGGTAATGTGGCTGGGTGTTTTGTGGTGTGTGTTGCTGGATATGATGTGTGGTATGGTGTGGTTAAGCGTGATTTGTTATTTTGTGTGGGGACTGTGGGATGTAGTGTGGCTTTGTGTGGTGTGGTGTGGTGTGGTGTGGTGTGGTGTGGTGTCTGGTGTAGTTGGGTGTAATGCTTGACATGGTGTGGCTTGGTGTAATTTGTATGGCGTGGCTTGATATGATTTGGTGCGGTGTGGCTGGATGTCTTACCCATTTATTGGTGTGGTGTGGTTGAGTGTTGGGTGGTGTAGCTGGGTGTGATGTGGTGTGCCTGGGTGTGCTGTGGTGTAGCTGAGTGTGATACGTGGTGCTGTGTGACTGGGTGTGGTATGTGATGTGGTGTGGCTGGGTATGGTTTGGTGAAGCTGAGTGTGATGTGGTGTGTGGTGAGGATGTGGTGTATGGTGTGGTGTGGCTGAGTGTGATGTGGTGTGGTGTGGCTGGGTGTCATGTGATGTGGTGTGTGGTGAGGATGTGGTGTATGGTGTGGTGTGGCTGAGTGTGATGTGGTGTGGTGTGGCTGGGTGTCATGTGATGTGGTGTGACTGGGTGTAGTATGTGGTGTGGTGTGGCTGGGTTTGATTTGCCCACCACAGTAGTTCAGAAGAAGGGTGGGAGGAGGAGGAGGAGGTGTGGATTCAGAGTCGGAGTCACAACCTTAAAATTTCTCGGAGTCGGAGTCAGAACTTTTTATATCCAACTCGATACCCCTGTGTGCATCTGTTAGTGATGAGCGACACTCGTGTGTATTATCTACACATTTACTTCCTTTAGAAAATTAATAAGCTTTCCCGATCTCTGCATTGTTATATAAATGACAGTAAAGAAGTTGTACAAATTGTAACAAACCACATAGGTGCTAATATTTGCCGGTAATTATTGAGAACCACTATGCGCCTCCAAAATACGATATTACGCCTCCATATTATACTTAAGGGATAAAATACATGTCCCTTAACAATAATATGAAGGCGGAAAAACTCATAAGTAAACATAAAGTGGTAAAGGTAGTGAAAAGACATATTATACATACGCGCGATGTGTTTTGTGGCGGCCATTGGGAAGTGAGAAGTGTTGCCAACGACCCAGTTAGCGATGGTACGCTAGGTTAGCGATGGTACATTTAGTTAGCCATTAGCCCATGCAAGTGAGACCAGGTCCACCACACATGGTTATTTTTTTTTTTTTTAGAACACGCACCTTTACCCAAAGGCTTTTGTGAAGGTTTGGGCTGGGTATAGTATTAGGCAAAGGTGCATGTTCTAAAAAAATAAATAACCACGCGTGGTGGACCTGGTCTCACATGTGTGGGCTAATGGCTAACTAAGCGTACCATCGCTAACCGGATCATTGGCAACACTGCTCACTTTTCAATGGCCGCCATCAAAACACAGCGGCGCGCGTATGTATAATATGCCTTTTCACTACCTTTACCACTTTTTCTTTACTTTTAAGTTTTTCCGCCTTCATATTATGGTTAAGGGACATGTATTTCGTCCCTTAACTATAATACGGAGTCGTAATATCGTATTTTGAAGGCGCATAGTGATTCTCAATAATTACCTATTTGCCTAAATACTGATATATTGGGTGCCAGCACATACAGCTGCCATCACAAGTTACATGCGCACCACTTGAGGCACCACCATCACCCCGGTTACAAGTTTCCCATAGGGAAACGCGCGAGTGTCCCCTCTTTATTATCTATGCTCTTTTGTAGTACAGTAGTAGTAGTAGTACTGTAGTTGGTTCACCTAAATCTGAAGTGAGCATTATCGTGCGCTGGCAACCTGCTGTCACACATCGCGTCCGATTTTGTGGATACTGTATGCTAACCTATGCATAGTAAACAGTCATCAGTGTAAGCAATATGTAGACAGCAATAACAAATACTGTCAATTATATATAGTCAATTTTGAGTTAAAAATATAAGTGATGTCGCTAATAGCTGTTTTATGAAGATAAAGCCTGCTAATTTTCTCAGTGGCAGACAATGCCAAGGCAGTTTAATAATCATAATCAGCAATCTAGTAGCTATATTAACAAAACAGCTATTTGCGACATATCATATTTCGCGGTGTATAACGCGCACCCCAAACTTTATGACAACAATTTAGGAAAAAAAAAAATAGTCCTTAAAATGCTCAGAAATATGTACAGTTAAAGAACATTGACAATGTACAGTTTCCCGAGATTTATACATTTTTGGTGTAACCTGTACTGCTTGAATTGACAAGTGTCCTTGAGTAAATCAATGAAAATGGCGGCCGGGCTGGTGTTGTGAGAAATACATCCCCGTATATACTGATGATGCACAGCTTCTGATATCATAATAAGCATATTATTCTCACCATCACTCGTAGGTTATGACAGACAACTAGGCAAGACACAATTCACACGGTTCTGGTGACATGAGGCATGCAGCTGTTTGTTGTGGGTGTGGTTGTGTGGTTTTCAAACAATGTAAATGGCTGCCGGGCTGGTGATGCGAGAAATATCTCCTCGTACATACTGATGATGCACAGCTTCTGAGATCATAATTAGAATATTATTCTCACCATCACTCAAAGGCTATGACAGACAACTAGGCAAGACACAATTCACGCGGTTCTAGTGACACGCAGAATGCAGCTGTTTGTTGTATGGGTGTGGTTGTGTGGTTTTCAAACAATGCAAATGGCGGCCGGGCTGGTGTTCCTCAAAATAATTCTTCGTACAAGACTCATGATGTAGTACAGTTTGATACCATGTATATTTACCCAATTATTCTCACTAATATTAATAATTAAAAATGAACACATGGATATTTTTTTTCCAATATGATTTTGTATGTAGCTTGTACTGCTCGAATTGGCATCAGTGCTCCTTAGTCATTCAAAACAATGCAAATGGCAGCCAGGTCGTGTCGGCGCCCGGGCCCTGACGGAAAACAGGGATAACAACAAGGCATGGGGGATCCTCCACCGATTTCATTTTTTATACAGGTAACTCTCGATTTACGCGAGTATTGTGTCCTTGAAGAGGTCGCATAAATCAAAAACAATGTAAATCAAACAAGAGGTAGGTTTCTATCGAAAAATAATTATTCACCTCATTCAGTGGAGAGAGAGAGAGAGAGAGAGAGAGAGAGAGAGAGAGAGAGAAAACCATATCACCGAGATATCCACTCAGGCACTCAGTCTCAGCCTCACTCGTGTGAGGAAGAAATGAGGGACACCATGTGCGACTGGCTAGTACTGGTACCGGTACCGAGCAGTCTGGTATCGGTACCGTACCGTATAGCTGGTACCGGTACATGTCCACCCCTATTGTTGAGTAGCGTGGCAGTGTGGGTACTGTATTGTTGTTCAAGTGGCGCGCAGGAAGAACTGAGCTCAGCTGTGTGGCCGCAGCGCCATGTGAGTCCAGTTGCGTGAGACATCCATAGAATATCGCGTATAAGTGAAAAAACGTATAAATTACACATTTATTTGGATTTTGGACCCCGCGTTATTACAAAAGCGCATAAACCAAACACGTGTAAATCGAGAGTTACCTATAGTAGTTATTTGATCACCCTGTATTCTATGGTAACATATTATAAGATAGCTGTGGACTACGAAGGATCATAAACAATAATGAAGGTAAGTTTGCAGTTGTTACTGGACAAGACAAAAAAAAGACCCTTCAAACTCCCCAAAGAAGAAAATAAATCAATAAAAATTTGTACATTCGGCGTATAGCGCGCAGGGGTAAACTTTCAGGCATTTTTTTTGTGTGAAAAAGGTGCGCGTTACATGCCACGAAATACGGTACTAATATTTTTTAACTCATGATTAACTATAATATATATAATTGATAGTATTTGTAATTGCTGCCTGCATATTATTGACACTGACGACTGTTTACCATGTGCAGGCTAGCAAACAGTATCCACAAAATTGGACACGCTGTATGAAAGAAGGGTGCCAGCGCACGATAATGCTCACTTCAGACTTGGGTGAACCGACTATAGTGCTAACAATAATAATAATAATAATAATAATAATAATAATAATAATAATGATAAGAAAAATAATAATAATTAGTAAGAAATTACAACAATGACATTAACACTAATAACAAGAGTAATAGTAGTAGTAGAAGTAGTAGTAATGATAACAATATAAATAAAAATAATAATAATAGTAATATCAGACAATAAAAATAAAACCAAATAATGTATGAAAGTAAATAAAATAAATTGATTCATTAACTGAATAAACAAAATAATAACAAAAATAAAAACTTACCTTGTAAAATGTCATTCCATCTATACTGTCACCACTGACGTGTAAACTGCTATCAATTAGGTTTTCCCTTTCCCTCTGCTTCTCTTCTTCTGTTATCTGATGAAGGTAATAGTCAGAATCAAGCACAATAATCAGAAAACTCTAAATGACAAGGATGTTTGACACTGGAATTATCAATGGTGACCAAATATCCTGCACAAGCAGGGAGTCAAAAAAGCCATTTGTTCATATGGACAAATTCTCTCAGGAAGCATTGTCCACCCATCTGTCATCTGAAGCCATTCTCAGAAACTGATAACAGAAATACATGACTTAACCTGCTAATCAAACAATAACAGGCAATACTCACAGTGGGATAGTGAAGATTGTTGGCTGTCAAGAAAGTTTTGAAATCAGAACCAGATTTGGAAGCATGAAGGAAGCGAGCCTTGAATAGGTCAGTCTCATGAGCAATAAACCACCGACGCAAATCTTCAGTACGGCAGTAGGCAAGCCGCAGGATGAAATGAGACACATGATCATGCCTTCTGGCTTTCTGAATTTCGTCCATTCTCTCTTTGGAATCCTTTTCCTGTATAAAGTAAGAGAACAACAATTTAAATTAATCCTGTTATGTTGAATATATAGTAAATGCTGTGAAATAATGCAGAGTAAAGTCATCGACATATGAATGGATTGCACAAAACTATTTGCTACATATATGCTGAATAGATTTTGCTTATACCTTAAGTGCACCAATCTTCACATCACAAACAGAGTTTAAAATCTAATTTCAAATAAAGTGTTTACTTCAAAAAGGGAAAGAGGCCTTAATTAAATAAGTTCATTACATAAAACAATGTACCAAACATTTGACCCTATTTTCTACCTCAATCAAGAAATAAAAAAATTCACTAATCTCTTGAAGTATTACTGAATTTACTGAAGGTGAATGAGAATTCTTTGCAGTACTAAACATGCAAAAGAAAATGGAATAAAAAGTAATCTTTTGATACTCAGTTTTGACACTTGGAAATTCATATGAAGCAATCATATGGAAACAAATCCTAGTAAAGAAGGCCAGGGATCATATCTCTGGCAAAATAGGCAATATTCAAATCATCTGGAGGAACTTAGAAAGTGAAATAAATATTCACAAGAAATGAAGTCAGCCACCTTGGTGGAACCAGCAAAAATTATAATTATCAAAGCAGTAGTACATGAAACCATACTCCATTAGTAATCAACCCCATCATATTAATTAAATAGTATAGTATATAACAATCAACTATTACAACATATAATTCACATCTTACTTCTTGAATTCGTAATAAACCACGTTAAAAAAAGATATTCTCATTTCTTCCATTCATAAGAGTGCTATTCTGATGCAAAGCAAGTTTCATGATTAAGCATATTCCTCTTGTGACTTACAGCCATATAGATGAAAAACTTGTTCTTTGCAAATTCTTCATACAGCTTATTGAGCCATTCATCTGAATTTTTCATATGACCACTCAGATTCAAACGCTCCACAGCTCTCAAAACTGAAAAAAAAAAAAAAATATGAGATCACATCCACAGCTATAAATACTTGGAAAACTGTACAAAGCTAATATAGATCTATGAGTGACCTCTGTGGAAACAGGCTTTTCGATGATAATCTCTCAGTATAGGGTAAATCTTTCTATATCATTCAACTTCCACTTATATTTTTGAGCTAGTTCAAGTAGTATTCCCATCAAAATCAAAAGATATATAAAGAAATTTAAAGAGCAGTGCACTTACTTATGGAATTTTGATCTTCAGTGTGTGCGTGTGTATTTACCTATTTGTAGTCTACTGGGCCCGAGCTAAGCTCTAATAGTTCCGTCTCCATATCTACATTTATCCAGCCTTTCCTTCATATGTTGGACACTGTTTACCTCCACCACCTCTACCCGCAAGCTGTTCCATGTGTTAACACTTCTATGTGGAAAACAATACTTTATAGGTCACTCCAACAGGTTCCTTTATTAAGTTTCTTCCTATGTCCTCTCAGCCCCTGCGTTCTTGCAGTTAAGAAGAGATCATCTCTATCCACTTCATCAAACTCATTTACCAACTTATACAGCGTGATCAGATCTCCTCTCTCCCTTCTTTGTTCCAGTGCCGTCAAGTCCATCTCCTTCAATCTGTCTTCATACGTCATATTCGAGAGTTCTGGGACCATTCTAGTTGCAATTCTCTGTACCCTTTCCAGCTTTCTGATATCCTTCTTTTTGTGAGGCGACCACACAACTGCAGCATATTCAACCTTTTGTCTCATTATTGTTGTTATTATTTTCTTCATCATTTCTTTGTCCATAAAATGGAATGATACCCTTATATTTTCCATCATCTTGTAGGTTTCTCCAAACAGCTTGTTTATGTGCTTTTCTGGGGATATTGTGTCTTGCATCGTTACTCCCAAATCTTTTTCTTCATGTACCACTTTTAAGTTTTCTTCTCCCATCCTGTATGTTTTCCTTGGTCATTTTTTACTTTTCCCCATTTCCAAAACATGGCACATGTTTGCATTAAATTCCATCTCCCATAACTGGCTCCATCTATATAAATGTGGATGAAGGATTACGTTAAGTAATCTTTCATCCACTCAATAACCTTTCCGCCCATTCCTCCCCACTGCTGTAGTTTCCAGATTAACCTTTTGTGCGGAACCTTGTCAAAAGCTTTTTTCAAATCGAAGTATACACAATCAGCCCACCCTTCTCGCTCTTGCACCACGTCTATTGCTCTTGAGTAGAAACACAGTAAGTACACGATTTCCCTTTTCTAAATCCAAACTGTCCTTCATTTATCATGTTTTCCTTTTCTAAATGTTCGATCCATTGTCTTTTTTATTATACTTTCACAAATCTTGCACATCACACTTGTCAAAGAAACTGGTCAATCATTTAGTGGTTCAGTTTTATCTCCACTTTTATAAATTGGTACAATGTTCACTCTTTTCCATTCTAAGGGCACTTTTCCTGTATTTATAGAGCATGTTATTATGTCATAATAATGTGTGTGTGTGTGTGTGTGTGTGTGTGTGTTTAACTATCTGTAGTATACAGGGCCTGAGCTCAAGCTCAGACAGTCCCATCTCCCAATCTATATTTGTCCAGCTTTTCCTCCATTTTATGGACACTGCCCACTTCAACAATGTCTTTGCTAAGTCCATTCCATGTATCCATGTGTGTGTATGTGTGTGCGGTATATATATATGGTGTGTGTGTGTGTGTATGGTGTGTTTTTTTGTTTTTTTTTTCAGCTAAGGAGACAGCTCAAGGGCGCAAAGAAAAAAAAGAAAAAAAGGCCCACTACTCACTGCTCCCGAACAGAGGTTAAAGGAGTGTCCAAAATCAGAGGTCAATTTCGGGAGGAGAGGTGTCCTGATACCCTCCTCTTGAAAGAGTTCAAGTCGTAGGCAGGAGGAAATACAGATGAAGAAAGATTGTTCCAGAGTTTACCAGCGTGAGGGATGAAAGAGTGAAGATGCTGGTTAACTCTTGCATAAGGGGTTTGGACAGTATAGGGATGAGCACGAGTAGAAAGTCGTGTGCAGTGGGGCCGCGGGAGGAGGGGAGGCATGCAGTTAGCAAGTTCAGAAGAGCAGTGAGCATGAAAATATCAATAGAAGATAGAAAGAGAGGCAACATGGCGGCGGAATTTGAGAGGTAGAAGACTATCAGTATGAGGAGGAGAGCTGATGAGACAAAGAGCCTTTGATTCCACTCTGTCAAGGAGAGCTGTGTGCGTGGACCCCCCCAACACATGAGATGCATACTCCATACGAGGGCAGACAAGGGCCCTGTAAATGGACAGCAACTGTGCAGGGGAGAAGAACTGGCGGAGACAGTACAGAACGGCCAGCCTCGAGGAAGCTGATTTAGTAAGAGATGAGATGTGAAGTTTCCAGTCGAGATTTTGAGTTAAGGATAGACCAAGGATGTTTAGTGTTGAGGAAGGTGATAGCTGAGTGTTGTCAAAGAATAGGGGATAGTTGTTTGGAAGATTGTGTCGAGTGGATAGGTGGAGAAACTGTGTTTTTGAGGTGTTGAAGGACACCAGGTTCCTCATGCCCCAATCGGAAATAATAGTAAGGTCTGCGGCTAAGCGTCCTGTTGCCTCCAGCCTTGAATCGTGAAGTTCCTGTAGGGTGGGTCTTCTATTAAAAGAAGTTGAGTAATGCAGAGTGGAATCATCAGCGTAGGAATGGATAGGACAGTTCGTTTTGGAAAGAAGATCATCAATGAACAACAGAAAGAGAGTGGGAGATAGGACAGAACCCTGTGGGACACCACTGTTAATAGGTTCAGGGGAAGAACAGTGACCGTCTACCACAGCAGAAATAGAACGGTCAGAAAGGAAACTGGAG
This sequence comes from Eriocheir sinensis, assembly GCF_024679095.1. Classification (NCBI taxonomy): domain Eukaryota; kingdom Metazoa; phylum Arthropoda; class Malacostraca; order Decapoda; family Varunidae; genus Eriocheir; species Eriocheir sinensis. The sequence goes on along the minus strand of NC_066512.1, from coordinate 11,390,002 downwards.
ATAAAGGTACAGAGAAAGTGTGTGTGTGTGTGTGTATTTACCTATTTGTAGTCTACAGGGCCCGAGCTAAGCTCTAATAGTCCCGTCTCCATATCTACATTCATCCAGCCTTTCCTTCATTTGATGGACACTGCTCGCCTCCACCACCTCTTCCCACAAGCTGTTTCATGTGTTAACACTTCTATGTGGAAAACTATACTTTTTCAAGTCACTCGAACAGGTTCCTTTATTAAGTTTCTTTCCATGTCCTTTCAGCCCCTGCATTCTCACAGTAGAGATCATCTCTATCCACCTCATCAAACTTATTCACCAACTTATACAGTGTGATCAGATCTCCTCTCTCCCTTCTTTATTCCAGTATCGTCAAGTCCATCTCCTTCAATGTCTTCATACGTCATATGTGTGTGTGTGTGTGTGTATTTACCTAGTTGTGGTATATGAGAGAGGAGCTACGCTCGTACTGCCCCATCTCCACAGCTATTATAATCAAATTTGGCCTTAAATTCATGAATCCTCTCTGCGTGGACCACATGTTTCTCCATGCCGTTCCAGGCCTCCACCACTCTCTGTGGAAAGCTGTTCTTCTTTATGTCTCTTCTGCAGGCTTCCTTTTTCATCTTCCTTCCATGGCCTCTTGATTCTCTTGTATCCATAATTAAATCTTTGTCCACTTTTTCCATCCCACTCAACACCCTATATACCGCAATCAGATCTCTCTCCCTCCTCTGTTCCAGTGTCAGTAGGTCCAATTGCTTCAATCTATCTTCATATGTTAGATCTCTTTGTCCTGGAACCAGTTTTGTTGCTGCCCTCTGAATCCTCTCTACTTTCCTTATATTTGTTTTTGTACTCAATGACCATACTAATGCTACATATTCCAATCTAGGACATATCATGGTTACAATCAGTTTCTTCATCATTTCCTTATCCAGATAGTGAAAAGAAACTTTTATATTTCTCAACAGGTTGTGTCTCACCTACAATTCTATTTGTTTCTCAGGCGACAAATTATCTGATACAGTAACTCCCAGGTCCTTTTTCATTGATGTTTTCTTAATGCTTTTATTTCCCAATGTATAGCTGCCTGAAATTCTCTTTTTACTCTTTGCAAATTCCATCACACTGCACTTTCTGATGTTAAATTCCATTTCCCATCTACAACTCCACTCCCATATCTTTTCCAGGTGCTGTTGCAGTGTTTGAAAGTCCTCTTCACTTCCAATCCTCCTCAGTAATTTAGCATCATCTGCAAACAAACTCATATAGCTGTTCACTCCCTCCGCCATGTCGTTGATGTGAATTGCAACCATAACCGGAGCCACCATCGATCCCTGGGGGACTCCACTAATTTCTTTCCCCCCCCACAAGGACCTCACACCCCTTATCACCATCCTCATTTCCCTATTTTCCAAAAAGTCCTTCATCCACCTCAAAAGTCCTCTGCCCAGTCCTCCAATGCACTCTATCTTCCACAGCAGTTTCTTATGTGGCACCTCATCAAATTTGTGTGTGTGTGTGTGTGTGTGTGTGTCTGCATGCATGTGTGGGTGTGTGTGGGTGTCTGTCTGCATGCATGTGTGGGTGGGGAAAAAGAATCTTCCACAGCAGTCTCTTATGTGGCACCTCATCAATCGTGTGTGAGAGTGTGTGTGTGGGAGAGAGAGAGAGAGAGAGAGAGAGAGAGACCTAACAAAATGGATAGATGTTTAATAGTAATTTGCAAAAGAAAGTGAAAAAAATAATACAACAAATCATTTTTTTCTTCTTGAAGTACTTACTTTTCAGCCTTTCAGAGGCAATTTCATCAAATTCAACCAGTTGAATATCTCCTGTTGGTGGGTCTCTGTAGAACTGAATGCCACAGGGATAGGAAACATCAATCAGAATTTCTCTTCTTCTGCGTATCCTTCTACCCTTGAATTCCATCTTTAATTCTGCTCTCTGTAAAAACAAGAGATTAGGACATAAAAATTAATGTCAGTGAACTAAAAATTTATCATAAATTTTCACACAAAAAGAAATATAATATATATATATATATATATATATATATATATATATATATATATATATATATATATATATATATATATATATATATATATATATATATATATATATATATATATATATATATATATATATATATATATACACAGTACCCTCTCGAGTTCCGCGCTTGCTTCATTCCGAAGGTATGGCACTAAACTCGAGGATCGCGAAACTCGAGGTATTGAAATCCATGTAAAAGTGCTTATTGGTACCGACCCGTGGAAAATAATGACTTTGTCCGACTTTACTTCCTTAAATGTTATCACAATTTTCCGACTTTACTCCCTTGTTATCTCAAAATACGTACCTTGTTAACAGGCAGAAAACGGGAAGTAAGAACAGATTGTTTTTAAGCCCCAGTTGAAGGCGGCTGCCTTACAACTGGCTGGCAGTTCTGAATACACGCTTGTGATCCACGTGGTGTCATCTGCTAAAGTAAGGGCGGTCGCTCGCGGTCACTGGCCGTGGGGCAGTTGGACAAACCTATATTTTCTGGTAGTTTTCGGTGTGTTATAAAATAATCTGCTAACTCTTTCTGTTAAAAATAATGAAATCACTAATATCATGATTGCCTTTTCAATACCTATTGAACGTAAACCGCTGCCGCCGCCACAAAATAGCTCACAGAGAGGTTCAACTTGGTTTCCTTATATCCCTTACCGCTCACAAAGATCACAAGCGGACAGACTAGAACAAAACCAGGCAAATTAATACTTTTAATACTGTGTATTCCCACAGCGCGCATGCGTGGTGGACAGCAGAATGGCTAATTTCATCGGGGAGATATTTCTTGCAACACCGGCCAGTGTAGTGGACCTTCTTCTTCTTTTTACCTGTAACACTTTGCATCGCTTCTTAGGTCCTCCTTCTCCACACTTTTATACTTCACAACATGCACTTAAGGCCACTTTCACAGTAATTTTTTTTGGGGGGGGGTATTTCATTGGGGATATACCCCAAGGGAGGAAGGCGGTGTATGCCGCACAACCACCCAGACGGCTGGTAGAGAGATGCCCAATTCTTTCAAGGAGGAGGCCCAGCAACGGGGCTGAGGGTGTCGGAAAGAGCCCACCTTTCCACTCCCATGGCACCGGATAGGTCTTGAACCCATACGCTCCCAGCACCCCGCCAGAACGCAAGGCGCAGACTCTACCACGGGACCATGGGAGCCCCCCCATTCACAGTCATTTTGTTTGTTTTGATTGTTACCACTGGCGGCAGTCGCCGCTATAGTATTTCCACGTGAAACTGGTCGGTCAGGTAGTGGCGGCTGCGGGTTTAGCCTAGCCCTGCACTTACCACTTACTCTCAACATCTCTCGCTTTGTCTGCAGCCGCCACTACCCCATCGGCCAGTTTCACGTGAAATACTAAGCGGCGATCACCGCCATTGGTAATAATAAAAACAAACAAAGTGACTGTGAAAGTGGCCCTTAGTTACATAACAGTGCGCACTTATACACTTCACCCTGAACTTAGGTGTTTTTCTGTCCCTTTCTTTCCCTGATTTTGCTTTTCTATGCCCTTTTGCTATTTTCACTATTACTTTTCACCGTTGCTGCCATGCATTACAGGTCAAAAGAAGAAGAAGAAAAGGAAAACAACACCGGGAGATCTACAATTTTCATAGACATGATAAAAAGATTTTTGGAATGTGGTTCCACAGCACGGGGTGTTCTCTTATCTTGTTGATCAAGTAGTAAACAAAGCTGCTCTGCCAGTCCATTTTACGAATCTCTTGGTGGGCCATCTTCCACTGCTCCTCACTCCTCAGCCACTGCCATCGTCTGTTTGTTTACATGCAGCCGTTCGGTACCCATGTACCCACACTCGTACTCACAACCGTTTTCCATCCATAAGGACAACCAACAACTCGCTCCCGGTTGGGCATATGGGCAACCGCAGTTGTCCATAGCCCCAATGGTTGGACACTGCCTTTTAAGGCAGCACGCATGAAGCCGACAGTAGGTAGACGTGACCCGTACATGTCAAAGCAACGCGTAAGTCATGGCAGTAATGCACGAAAGTCGTGATGGTAAGAATTTAGGACTAAGCGCTAAACTCGAGGATCGCGAAACTCGGATAGCGCGAAAATCGAGAGGGTACAATATATATATATATATATATATATATATATATATATATATATATATATATATATATATATATATATATATATATATATATATATATATATATATATATATATATATATATATATATATATATATATATATATATATATATATATATATATATATATATATATATATATATATCAAAGCAGTGCTGTCGACTCTATAAGACAGACCAATTCTGGTAGGTCCCAGCAAATATTAAGTGTTTTAAATGTATTTATTTGAGTGATCTGGCCACAGGGCACAACATAAACCCATAAACATGCAAAAAAAATATGAGGATATTGGGGCCTGGAACGGATTTCTTTTTCTACATAAATTTCAACAGGATAAATTGCTTCCTAATTCGAACATTCCCAATTCGAACAGCCCAAATGAACCAATTAAGTTTGAATCACGAGGTACCACTGTATATATATATATATATATATATATATATATATATATATATATATATATATATATATATATATATATATATATATATATATATATGGGTAGGCGGTGGCAGTGGTAGCGTATTGGGCCCACATTCACCGTGATGGACAACGCGGGGTTGACTCCCCACGCTCCCACTCGGATTTTTCAGGCACCGCCGAGTGGCTGAAAACTACCCACATGCTGTCCTGAAGACCACCCATCAACCCGGACTCTAGAGGAAGCCGTCCAAGAGAATCAAGAACGAGTTCCAGGGGGCAGCATGAGCCAATGCAAGATGGCGCCACTCTAAACACACGCCTGCGCCCGAACGGGCTGGGCCCGACCATCAGGCCCCACCTGGAAGAAGCCTTGGGCCGACCATCAGGCCCCACCTGGAAGATGCCTACCGCCGCAACAGGCAGCGACGGAAAAAAAAAAATATATAGATATATATATATATATATATATATATATATATATATATATATATATATACATATATACAGGTAACTCGATTTACGCGAGTATTGTGTCCTTGAAGAGGTCGCAAAAATCAAAAACAATGTAAATAAAACAAGAGGTAGGTTTCTATCGAAAAATAAATATTCACTTAATTCAGTGGAGAGAGAGAGAGAGAGAGAGAGAGAGAGAGAGAGAGAGAGAGAGAGAGAGAGAGAGAGAGAGAGAGAGAGAGAGAGAGAGAGAGAATATCCATATCACCGAGATATCCACTCAGGCACACAGTCTCAGCCTCACTCGTGTGAGGAAGAAATGAGGGACACCATGAGCGATTGGCTAGTATTGGTTACAGTACCCGCCCTGTGCCCACCCCTATTGATGAGTAGCGTGGCAGCGTGGGTACTGTATTGTTGTTCAAGTGGCGCATGGGAAGAACTGAGCTCAGATGTGTTACCACGCCGCCGTGTGAGTCCAGTTGTGTGAGACATCTGGTGGCCACTCCACAGCAGCGAGGGTGTTGTTGTTGTTGTTGAGTAGCGTGCGTACTGTATTGTTGTTCAAGTGGCGTGCAGGAAGAACTGAGCTCAGCTGCGTGGCCGCGGCGCCGTGTGAGTCCAGTTGCATGAGACATCTGGTGGCCACTCCACAAAATATCGTGTATAAGTGAAAAAACGTGTAAATTAAACATTTATTTGGATTTTGGACCCCACGTTATTTACAAAACATGTAAACCAAACTCGCGTAAATCGAGTTACTTGTATATATATATATATATATATATATATATATTTATATATAAATATATATATATATATATATATATATATATATATATATATATATATATATATATATATATATATATATATATATATATATATATATATATATATATATATATATATATATATATATATATATATATATATATATATATATATATATATATATATATATATATATATATATATATATATATATATATATATATATATATATATATATATATATATATATATATATATATATATATATATATATATACACACTCTCCCTTTGTCTCCGAGCTAAACACTCACGAGCCAACAAATGCTACGGTCGTTGAGCCAATCAGCACCCAGGATACAGAACACAGTGCTCTGGTTGGTCGCCTCCCATCCATCAGCCAAAAGTGAGCCATGTACGATTATGCATGGGCAAACTAGCTCAAGCTGAAGCGGCCGTAGCTGCGTTTTCCATACGTGCGAGTCTTTGTCTACTCATCTGCTGTACGCTACGTATTATATTTTAATTTAATATTCTTTTAATATGTTCGTATTAATATTTACTTTTTTATATTGTTTACAATTTTGTATCATCGCAGTCTCGCGGATTTTTAAATTGTAAATATTTAGGTGTATATCACGGATTTTTCGCTATATCGCGGGATTTTGTGGTATAAAGGTATTTTAATATATTTATTATTTTACTTATTTTGCAGTAAAAGGAGCATTTTTTAGCCTAAAAAATTGTAAATATAAAAAAAAATTAAGAAAATATTAATAGGAACATATTAAAAGAATATTAAATTGAAATATAATACGTAGCGAAAAGCAGATGAGTAGACACAGACTCACACGTATGGAAAACGCAGCTACGGCCGCTTCAGCTCGAGCTAGTTTGCCCACGTGTGATCGTACACGGCTAACTATTGGCTGATGGATGGGAGGCGACCAACCAGAGCACTGTGTTCTGTATCCTGGGCGCTGACTGGCTCAGCGACCGTAGCATTTGTTGGCTTGTGAGTGGTTAGCTCGGAGACAAAGGGAGAGTGTGTTACAGTTTGCTACCATTAAATGCTCGAGAGCTTGGCAGTGAGGACCCAGACAGGATGAGGCAATGACTACACTTGAATAAGACTCAAGTCCTAAACTTGCTCAACATGATTACTCCAAGCTTATCTAGTTTCGTGAACTCTTTGCGGTACTGGAATAAACACGTGGAGAGCTACTGAACCAAACAGATGATGTGCTCTTCTTCTTCTTGTGACCACAACTTACAGACCACACGAGTAACCGACATGTTGGTGACTGAGTTTCTGACTAGAATTTCGATGAGTTTCCCGTGAAATGTAGCCGACTTTGAATCTCTCGAGAAACTAGTGGTTGGGTGACCTTGTTCACACGAGCTGAGGCAAGATTCACAGAGATATGCGTGCTTAATGCTTATATAAATAATATATATAAAATATATAAATAATAAAATAAATATAAGGTCACTACTTTGCGGATTTTCGCCTATTGCGGGGGATTCTGGAACCTAACCCCCGCGATAAACGAGGGATTACTGTAAATATGTATATACAGTCAAGTCACGTGTGACGTGGATTCATAAGGCGCGGTATGGTTTCAGAAACGCACGTTCAAATCACGCGGGTAAAACCATCTATGACGCGGTTCGTGGTCTCCCCTGTGGTTCGTTTGAGAGAGCGACTCGGGCCGCCTGGACCGCCCCGGGTCCTCTCAAACGCGTGACGCCACAGCCCAAGCTCAGGAAGATCAGCGGACGCTATTTTGCTGCCAGAGCAGCTAGTAAATGTCCTCAGGAAGATCAGCGGACGATCCGGGGGCACCCGGGGCGGCCTAAGTCGCTCACTCAAAAGCACCCCTGGGCTGTTTGAGAGAGCGACTCGGGCCGCACGGACCGATCCGTGTGCTCTGAAACGTGTGACGCCGCAGCACAAGTTGCCCAGCCGGACCCCTCGCTGCAGCACAGTTTGGAGAGGTGGAGCGCCACCGTGCTGTGATGTCATCTGCAAATATGGCGGCCCAAACAAACACATGTAAGTGCTTCCATTGAATTTTACCTCTCTGTGCCACAATAACCACTGCAGCTTCCTTTTCATCCTCTGTTGCAAGGAGCTCGTCGGCCAGAACAGCTAGAGATGCACGTTTAAACGTCATCAAAAAGATCAGTGGAAGCCATTTTGCTGCCAGAACAGCTAGAGAGAGAGCAGCGGACGCCATTACCATAGCAACGACGGCAGATAATGCTTACCGGTGCACTCAGGCTAGAACGAACAAAAAAAAAAAGGGGGATGTGTGGATGGGAAAAAATAGCAAGGGCCAGAACAAAATTGCATTTTCTCCATAGGTTTAGTTATTCCTATGACGCAGTTTCCTATGGCGCAGCCGTTGCTCAGAACCAATTAAACGCACCTCCTCACACAAGGACTTGGGGATGACTGTTGACATGGACCTCAAATTCCACCACCATGTTAGACTTATGGTTTCTGGGGCTGGAGTGGCTGCTTCCAATATGCTCAAGTCTACGGTTTGCCACTCTCCCCAATTTATGGCTGCCTTACTTACAAGATATTCGCCCTATCATGGACTTTGCTTCCCCTGTGTGGAATTCAAGCTACATTGGTGACAAGAAGTTATTAGAGTCGTACAACGAAGATGGACAAAATAAGTTTCTAGCCTTGGCCATGTCCCTTATTCTGAAAGACTATAAAATATTAACATGTTTTCGATGAATGGAAGACTGCTCAGGCAAGATTTGATTTATTGTTGTAAAATATTCCATGGTCTTTCCTCAATCAAACCTAAAGATCTTTTTGTTTTGTGTCCCGTAGTTGGCATAAAAAAGCATAGATCAAAATTATTGTTCTGCATGCACTGGTCGAAACTCACAAAAGATTTTTTACTTGCCATGTTGCACAACACTGGAATTCTCTTCCTCATCATGCAGTGGATGCATTAAATCTTAACCAGTTTAAATATAAACTCCATGAAGCACTCCAAGACACCCTATATCTTCCCCCATAAATCACATGCCTGTTTTATATTTCTACTAACCACTCATTGCACACATATACCTTTTAGTTGCTCACCGCCTACTCTGCTTTCCTCTGTCTTTTTTATGTCCTTACCTTGATTTCTTACCTGGATGACCTTTTCCTATGAGCCATGCTTGAGTAAACCATCAGGCAAAGAACCAGAAGGTCTCACCAACCAATAAGCCAGCCTATCCAAGCTCATCAAGCAACAGAACATAATCCAATAAGAAATAGGCTGGGAAGTGCATTGGGAATTCATTTCATATGGTCACGGATAATAGTCGTAAAGCTTGTAGCCAAGAAAATCTTTTAGAGCAGCCTTGAAAGCACCAAGGTCTCTCAGCTCAACAACTGCAGAGGGAAGAGAATTCCAGGAGCCAACAACACGATCCGGGAAGAAACGACACCGACACTCAAGGGAACAACGAATATGAACAAGCTTGAAGACATGACCTCTTGTACCCACAACTGGAGCAAACTGGAATAGTCTAGTCGAGTCAAAGGGGGCAACAACATGCATGATCTTCCAACACTCAATCAAATCAGCTCTCAATAAGCTCCCGCGACCAGAAAAAAGATCAAGAGCAGAAAGCCTGTCTGCATAGGACAGGTTCTCTAGGCCATCTATGTTTTTGGTCCGACTTTGCTGGACTGACTCTAGTAGCTTAATGTCACCAGTATAGCCAGTGTTCCACACAACTGAGCTGAATTCAAGTAGAGGACAAACATGAATAGTGTACAGCGCTATCATAAGATCACGAGAACGGCAGTGTTGATTTCAATAAATTGGAAGCCACAGAACGAATATGGTCATGAAATTTCAGTTTAGTATCAATCATTACCCCTAAATCTCTGCTCAGAGTGGTAAATGGGATAGGAATATCACTAATGAAGTACTGGTCATAAAGGCCAGCAGGAGGGAGATCTCTGCCAAATCTTAGAGCCACACATTTGTCTGAGTGAAGGTAAGACCCCATGATTTTGTCATTCCATTCAATACATCAATATCTTGCTGGAAAGTAGGTATACAGTTGATTGTAGAGGAAATATTATTACTCTGAACCTTCATATAAATTTTTAAGTCATCAGCAAAGATCTTATATTGACAGCTAGGTGATGAGGCCAGATGGTTAATGTAAATAAGAAGAATGGGACCCAGGACTGAACCTTGCGGAACACCACTCGTTACACTTTTGCAGGCACTAGAATAACCGTCTACAGGCACTACTCTTGCTTTTTTAACATCTTCAATAAATCTCTCTGTCTGATACACCTAATCAGTCACCCCTTGTTCTGATTAAGATTTTAAATTTTTAAGAGCCGTTTGACAGGCATATCAGTTCTCGTCGCAGGTTGCCCCCCTACCCCCGGTTAACGCATGACTGGACCTGGACAGGGGGGGGCCCCCCCCCACCAGGTAAGTTAACCAGGTAAGTCTTTGTCTGATGTAGTCTCGGTGAGTGCATGCACATTTGGTTGCAAGGTTGTTGAGCCAAGGCTGTTTGTCTTTCTCCTTTTCATCTTGATATACATGTTGCACTCAACACATACTCCTCAGATCTGCATTTTCACAGGTAAGTCCTTTTAGTTCTGGCCAGATCTTAGGCTCAGTGTGAGGTAGGGTCAGGGGAGCTTAGAAGGTACCTCACATCTTTGATTTATTAATCTCAAGTCCACGTGTGTTCTCTCGATTAAATTTATTCCCGACACTGAAAATCTCCATAAATAATTTTGACATAAGTGATAAGAAAGGTACTAATAAACAGAAAATGGATGAAACTGTTATTAAAGTTTATCTAAATGACTCCATAAAGCTACAAAAAGTCCAAGGCAGTGTTGTCAGCAGAGCTCCACCTCAGCTGTGTCCACAGGGGACGTACTACGTAGTTCTACAACACTAACAGAAGTATGTATGGTTTATTGTTTATCATGTGAGTGATGGTAGAGAGGGTATGTGGGAGGGTGTGCCTGGGGGGGTTGTATGGACAGGGATAGATGTGAAGTATAAGGAAGCATAAGGAAGGATGTGCTATTGTGATGTCTGAAAGAGTGTGGAATGGTGTGACTGATTATAATTGGAAGGGATCAAGAATTGTGTGGGTGAAAGGAAAAGTAGGTTTAGAAAAGTATGCATGGGTGTGTATTTATGCACCAGTAAATGTGAAAAGTAAAGAAGGACTGAGAGAAAGGGAAGCTTTTTGGGAGGAAGTGAATGCATGTTTGAAGAGTTTTGAGAAAAAAGGAAACTTATTATGATGGGAGATATGAATGCTAAAGTGGGTGATGAATGTGTGATGGATGTGGTGGGAAAATGGGGGATACCTGGGAAGAATGAAAATGGAGAGTGCCTGGTGGATGTCTGTGCTGAGATGGGAATGTTACTAGCGAACACCTTCTTTCAGCACAAGAATATCCAACGATACACATGAAGGGGAGAAGATAATGAGCAAAAAGGATTGATTGATTATGTGGTAGTAGATGAAAGGCTTAGAAAAGAAATTTGTGATGCAAAGGTAGTAAGAGGAATGTTCGATGGATCTGACCATCTTGCAGTGCTGGCAAAGTTAAAGCTGAAAGAAAAGTGGGTGTTTGAAAAGAAAGGTGAAGTAAAAAAGGAAATACTGAAGGTAGAAAAGTTACAGGAAAAAGAAATAAAAGATGAGTATAACCGTGAAATGGCAGAGGCCTTAAGTGAAAAACGGGAAAGTGTAAAAGATAATACAAATGTTGAAAAAGTTTTTGGAACATTTAAAGAAATAATGGTAAATACAACAAAAAAAAGTGTTAGGGATGAAAGTGGTGAGAGATGGAAAAAGAAAAGGAAATTCATGGTGGACTGAAGAGATAAGGAGGATAGTAAAAGAGAAAAGGAAACTTTTTAAGAAAACTCAACAAAGAAATGTGGCTGAACAAGTAAAAAGGGAAAGGAAAAAGAAATAAAGAGAATGCAAAATGAAATTAAAACAAGCAATAAAAGAAAGTAAGAAGAGAGTTGATGAAGACTTTGGAAAAAGACTAAGTGAAAAATATAAAGGGAACAAGAAATCATATTGGAAAGAAGTAAAAAATGAAAGAAATGCAGAAAATATCTCCTCAAGTAAAATAAATGAAGTTATGGATGAGAATGGAAAGATGTTGAAAGACGGGGAAGCTGTGAAAGAGAGATGGAAAGAATATTTCAAAAACTTAATGAATTTTGAGGATGGACGTCCAGCAGCTGTAACAGCAGCAGTTTTGAGTAGAGGTAGAGGAGGAGTATATAAAGAAAGAATGTAACTTATGAAGAAGTAAATCAGGCAATAAAAAGATTAAAAAATGGAAAGGCAGCAGGAATTGATGGAATCACAGCAGCAATGTTGAGGTGTGGAGATGTAGTTGTTAAATGGATGGTCAAGACATGTGAAGTAGCATGGGAAGGGGGGGGGGGGGGGGGGGCCAGCAGACTGGATGAAAGCCATCATTGTCCAGTTTACAAGGGGAAGGGCAGGAGAGGGGAATGTGGGAGCTATAGAGGTATAAGTCTCCTGAGTATACCCAGAAAGGTATATGGAAAAGTCATAATAGAGAGGGTGCAAAGACTTCCAGAAGAGAAAATCAGTGAAGAACAAGGAGGCTTCAGGAAGGGGATGTGTGGATCAGATATTTGCCTTCAGGATGGTAGTAGAAAAAATAATAGCAAAAGGAAAGAAACTACACGCTGCCTTCATGGATTTGGAAAAAGCTTATGACAGAGTCGATTGGATTGCATTGTGGGATGTTTTAAAGATTTATGGTGTGGGAGGAAAAATGCTTAGTGCAATAAAGTCTTTCTATGAGGATGCATCTGCATGTGTCAAAATTACTGGAGAAACAAGTGAACATTTTGAGATAAAAGTGGGCTTAAGACACGGGTGCGTCATGTCACCATGGTTATTCAATATTTATATGGATGGTGTTATTAGAGAAATTAAGGGCAAAGTTGGAGAAGTTGGAGTAAGACTGTTCGATGAGGGAAGGAAGTGGGTACTGACTTTGATACTGTTTGCTGATGACACAGTGCTCATTGCAAAAAATGAAAGTGACCTACAAAATTTGGTCAGTGTTTTTGATAGTGTCTGTAATAGGAGAAAGCTGAAAGTAAATGCCAACAAAAGTAAAGTGATGGTTTGTGAGCAAAGTAGAAGTGAGGTTGTAGATTTTGTACGCCCATATAGAGTGGGAATTGAATGTGAAAAAGAATGCAAAATAAATTTGAATGGTGAAGAAATGGAGGAGGTCAATGAGTTTATTAGGTACCTTGGATCAGTTATGTGTAAGCATGGAGGTACAGAGGGAGAGGTAAGAGAAAGGGCATTGCAAGGAAGAAGGGTGGTAGGGTCTTTGGGACAAAGCATGAATGGCAAAAGTGTGAGCATGGAGGTAAAGAGGGATTTGAGAAATACAATAATAGTACCAACCCTCACATATGCAAGTGAAACGTGGGCCTGGAATGAAAGTCAGAGGTCTAGAGTGCAGGCAGTGGAAATTAGTTATTTGAGAAGTGCTTGTGGTGTGAGTAGAATGGATGGAATGAGTAATGAAAGTGTGCACGAGCATTTTGGAATGTGTCACAGGGGTGAAGGGAAGAAGTGAAGCAACGGACTTTAAAGTGGTTTGACCACATGAAGCAAATGGAGGAGAGTAAGACGACCAGAAGGGTGTATGTGAGTGAGATAGAGGGAGGGAATGCTAGAGGACGACCTCCAGTGAAATGGGGGGATAGGGTGCAAGAGTACGTTAGGGAGAGGGGGAAAAGATCTTTGAGAAACTTTGAGCAGGCAAGGAGGGAGTGTCTGGATAGAGAAAGTTGGAAGCTCTTCTGCCATGGCCATCCCCTGGTGGGAGCTCCTACGAATAGGCGTCGATGAAATGATGATGATGACTCCATACTCCGGAAACTAGTAAACATTTTTCCCCTAATGTCTAAATATTCCGAGTGAGGTTTACCCACCTGGTTGGTTACCAAAAATTACTGTCATGGTTCACCTATCTGTGCTATGTAGATGGACAGCCCGCAACTCCTGGCACGCCAGCCCGTCAGTTAAACTAAGGACATTACGATTTGCACAAAATAATGGGCAGAATTGTTTGCCATGTGAAGCTAAGTGTTAAGCAAAGGTATATAGATTTGAGTTTGTTACAGAACAATGTTAATAATGGGATGAGTTTTGACAGAGACAGGTAATTATTCTGTGTATGGGAACAGTGACTGTTCAAGGGAGAGGTGAAGGCCTCGTTTAAATGCCTCAATTGTGCCAGCACCAACAACACTGTCTGGGAGGGAGTTCCAGTGATCAATGCACCTAACACTGAAGAATCTGTGTCTACACTCAGTGGAGATGTGTGGTTTGGCTAATTTGAATCTGTGTAGTAGTGACTGGGGAGATAGTAAATAGATCAGATGGAGAAATGGCACACTGATTATGAAAAATCTTCCAACATTTAATGTCAGGGGGGCATAGCCCCCTCCGTTAGCAGGTCGGAGAGTTCGGTTGGAGTAGTTTAAATATGCTCCCCCACTCTAAACCCTCTGCAAACTATTTTGCAGTTGTGGTGGCGGCACTGTCGCCGCGGCCAGCACCAGAGGAGGTGACACACTTTCGTAAACATTATCCCCTATTTTCAAGAGTAAAAAAAGTCCTTGAATTGGATTTTGAAAGTGTTTCCATGACTGTTGAAGGTTTGTAGAAAAGATATATGAAGAGATAGCGATGTTTCATAAAGTAGATAATGAGATACTGGCACGGTACTAAAACGAATCTTTACCCTAAAGTCTTACAACATACTGAAGTAAGGCTAATTGGCCTAAAATTGAGAGGAATGACCATACCGGAAATTTATGAAAACCATACCGAACGAGCCTCCTATTCCACACATCCCATGCCCACGGGGCGCAGCGTTAAACTGTATCATTGACCAACTACAGTATAAGAAGAAGAAAAATGTGGAGGCGGAGATTTTAAAGCTGCGCATGGTGATTCCACCATAACTTTCGACAAGTAAAACAAGCTAGTAAGTAACCATCCTGGGCTCATTCTTTTCTACACTACTATCCCAACCTTTCACTCCTTCCCGTTTGCCAGCTTGTTGAAGGCAGGCCAGCCAGGTGAACAACACTGAGTTTGTCGCAAAACTTGCCGTGGATGGGGTTCAATTACGCTCCTTCCGCTCGTCTCAAGCAGTGCGCGCCAAAAGTTGTGTTGTTTTGTTGCGCGCCACTCCCTTGGTCTTGGTCTTGGTCATGAAAACTTTTAGAGAGGGCAAAGTTACCAACAACCTAAGATTTGGACACTGGTGGGCACCGTTAACCGAAAAGTAAACTTCGCTAACTGGTAATCTACTAAAAGTAAAACTTAGCTTCGCTTACGCTAAACTGCTAAACTGATAAAGCTATCGCTAACCGTTAACTTTTTTGTGTATGGATTTAGCTTCGGTTTAGTATTTTGGCTCTAAAAAAAACTTACAAACAGACCTAGTGACCTGAAATTTAAATATGTTGAAGCTTAGACAGGGAGCTCTCGAGAACGGTATATCATGTCAAAATCAGATGATGATCAATATTAAACTGGGTGGCATATATGCGCTTGGTGTTTCCTCTTGACATGTGACTTAATTCATGAAGTAAAGGCTCGCCGTTGCGAATTTATACTTTAGCAACGCACTGGTAAGGCCAAAATCTTGCATACACCGACTCACCTGCGACGTACAAGGACCTTCCTCCGGTAAAGGTTCAGTACAACTCCGGCGCCTTAATTTTGGTCTATTTTCTTCCAAACATTCACAAAACCCTTTGCATTCATATAATATATTACTGTTACGCCAGGGGGTATATTTTTGGGGGATATTTGTGTTATTTGTGTGAGGGGTGCTAGTTTGGGGCGCGGAGGACTGGTGATGGCCGGCGGCGTGGGGCGCATCGCGGCGGCCGGGCGGGAGCCGCCGGTCGCGCTGCCCGCGCCGCGGGGCAGAGATTTACATAGATTTACATAGAAAATCAGACCACACAGACCCCATGGTCCAGACTTGGTGGTCTGTCCTTAAACCTAAGTGATTTTACATTAATCAGAAGACTCCAAAACGTTGCATTTCTACTCTAGTTGATATTAAGTTGAAGGAAGTGACGGTCGAGCTTATTTTTGAAGGAGTCAATCGTGTTACACTGGACCACTGATGATGGGAGCTTATTCCATTCTCGCACTACAACGTTGGTGAAGAAAAATTTGGTGCAGTCTGAATTTACTTGTCTACATCTGAGTTTTACGCCATTGTTCCTCGTGCGCAAAGTGTCATCGATCATAAACAATGTTGATCTGTCTACATTCGTGAAACCATTAAGTATTTTAAAACATTCGATCAGTTTTCCTCGGAGGCGACGTTTCTCAAGAGAGAACATGTTAAGGGTAGAAAGCCTTTCTTCGTAGGATTTGTTGCGCAAGGAAGGGATCATTTTCGTTGCCCGACGCTGAACACCTTCTAATTTAGCAATATCCTTTGCATGGTGGGGAGACCAAAACTGTACCGCATATTCCAAGTGGGGTCTGACTAAACTGTTGTAGAGCGGGAGTATTACATCTTTATTCTTAAATAAAAAGTTTCTTTTAATGAAGCCCGACATTCTGTTCGCTTTATTTGCTGCATCGATGCATTGCTGTGAGAATTAGAGGTTTGACGCGATTTTGACCCCCAAGTCCTTGACGCATTGAACGCTTTTGAGTTTAACGCCGCGCATTTCGTAATCAAACTTCTTATTCCTCGTTCCAACTTGAAGGACCTGGCACTTGTCTACGTTAAAAGGCATCTCCCATCTATCCGACCAAGCTGAAATTTTGTGCAAATCCTCTTGGAGGCTTTGCCTGTCTTCGTCAGTGAGAACCGAGTTACCAATCTTTGTGTCGTCTGCAAATTTACTAATGCGGTTATTGAGTCCAACATCCACGTCGTTGATGTAAATAATGAAGAGCACTGGGCCAAGAACCGAGCCCTGAGGGACGCCAGTAGTGACCGACGCCCACTCTGAGTTAAATCCGTCAATCACTACTCTTTGTTGTCTGTTGCTCAACCAATTCGCGATCCATTGGTTTACCTGACCGAGAGAGAGAGAGAGAGAGAGAGAGAGAGAGAGAGAGAGAGATGGCCCAGCTGCTTGAGACGAGAGACGTGCGCGCTGCCCCTGTGTGCCTTGCCCGCTTTTGTGAGCCCTGTGCTGTGTCCGTGCCCCTTCTGAGTACTGGGAGTTACTGTGCCTTGTAAACCAGTGTTGGAGTTGTTAAGTAAAGTAGAAAACCTGCACTGTGAGCCTCTTTGCCCTGCCTTGTCCGCTCGTGGTGTGTTGGCGGCCCTGTGGAGTGGCGGCGTGGTGTGTCTTGCTATTCTGGGTTGTTCACGGCCCGTTGTGTGGTGGTCTGGGGTTGAGGCAGTGGTAGGCAGTGGTAGTGAAAAGGCATATACATACATTTGTTTTGGTGGCGGCGAGGACATTGGGAGGTGAGCAGTGTTGCCAACGATCCGGTACGCTTAGTTAGCGATTAGAATCCTCATGTGATACCGGGTCCATCACGCGTGTTTTTTTTTTTTTTTTTTAGAACACGCCCTTTTACCTAATACTATACCCGGCCCAAACCTACACAAAAACCTTTGGGTAAAGGTGCGTGTTCTAAAAAAAAAATAATAATCACGCATGGTGGACCTGGTCTCACATGTGTGGGCTAATCGCTAACCAAGCGTTGGATCGTTGGCAACACTGCTCACCTCCCAATGGCCGCCGCCACCACCAAAACATGTAGGTAGGCCTTTTCACTACCATCGCTAACGTACCACCCTAAAACAGGTGGCGGTATTTGTCCGCCACTTTCTAATAATGTATTAAATGTATACAAATGGTTTTGTAAAGGTTTGGAAGAAAATAGACCAAAATTAAGGCGCCGGAGTTATACTGAACCTTTTACCTTTCCTCCCAAGCACCACCTTAAATAATCCTCCCCATGGGCCCAAAGGTACGAGATAGAAGGTATGCTTATGTTTGGAGGGGTTTCAGTTAAGATCGACTGAAAGTGTTGGCGTTGTAAGCCAGTCAGTTGTAATGTAAAAGTTAAGGTAAAGGTCCAGTATAACTCCGGCGCCTTAATTTTGGTCTATTTTATTCCAAACGTTCAGAAAACCCTTTGTATACATATAATACAATTGTAAAAAGTGGCGGACAAATACCGCCACCTGTTTTAGGGTGGTTAGCGATGGTAGTGAAAAGGCATATACATATATTTGTTTTGGTGGCGGCGGCGGCGGAAGCGGCCATTGGGAGGTGAGCAGTGTTGCCAACTATCCAACGCTTGGTTAGCCATTAGCCCACGCATGTGAGACCAGGGTCCACCACGCGTGGTTATTATTTTTTTTATAACACGCACCTTTACCTAATACTATACCCGGCCCTCAGCACGGCAGCCGTTGGGCTGCGTGTTCTTAAAAAAAATAAAAATAACCACGCGTGGTGGACCTGGTCTCACATGCGTGGGCTAATCGCAAACCAAGCGTACCATCGCTAACCAAGCGTACCATCACTAACCGGATCGTTGGCAACACTGCTCACCTCCCAATGGCCGCGTCCGCCGCTGCCGCCACCAAAACAAATGTATGTGTACCTATGCCTTTTCACTACCATCGCTGACCACCCTAAAACAGGTGGCATTTGTCCGCCACTTTTTATTGATGTATTATATGTATACAAAGGGTTTTGTGAAGGTTTGGAAGAAAATAGATCAAAATTAAGGCACCGGGGTTATACTGGACCTTTACCAGAGTTATTTTAATGGCCACGTTGCTTGCTCCGTGTTCAACAGCAGACCGACGTACTGAAGTACGTGTTGCCTTTAGGATGAATTACTAAAGTGAGTGGCACCGTGCCTCTGCAGCAACTAAATTAACTACATTACATATACGGATATTATAACTATTTTTTGCCCAAGTCATCGATCATTCCTTTTTTCACTCACTTTCAAAATAGTGTCCTTAATATGAAGAGTCTCCACACGGTGCACAGTCTCACGATCACTTACAGGTTTTTTTGCCTTGTTTTTCATAAAACTCATCAGATGCATCTTCACCACAAAAGGACAGTTATGAAGAAAATCAAAATCCGAGTCTTAATTGACATCTCAGAAATATTTTGGGATCTGTAGAGGTTTTATGTCTTCATTGAAAAACTTCAGCACTTCTTTCTTTCGTATACACTTCCTTACATTTCTCCTGCACTGTGACATTTTTCAATCCTTCTAAATGATAATGTTTTCCATCATTCCATTTAATACCGTACGTAGTCCATCAATGTTACTACACTCTTTTCTTTAACCTCACGAGGCACTCCCTTAAAAAGTACGCCTTCACAAATGAGGCATTTCCTGATGAAAAACTTCGTGTAGCAGCTATCCATAGCGACTTATTGCCATACAAACATGCTTACGAACTTTTCCGTACGTACTACTTTACCCAGAAGATTTTTTTTTCCCT
>NC_066512.1:11360596-11365596 GCF_024679095.1 Eriocheir sinensis | reverse complement strand
GACCTTTTATAACGATCTCTTCTCAATTTATGACGTTACCAAATCAGTGGACGTAGTCTATCTTGATTTCCAGAAAGCGTTTGATAAAGTCCCACATCATAAATTACTTTATAAATTAAAACAAATAGGCATTGACGGTCAAGTAAACCAATGGATCGCGAATTGGTTGAGCAACAGACAACAAAGAGTTGTGATTGACGGATTTAACTCAGAGTGGGCGCCGGTCACTAGTGGCGTCCCTCAGGGCTCGGTTCTTGGCCCAGTGCTCTTCATTATTTACATCAACGACGTGGATGTTGGACTCAATAATCGCATTAGTAAATTTGCAGACGACACAAAGATTGGTAACTCGGTTCTCACTGACGAAGACAGGCAAAGCCTCCAAGAGGATTTGCTCAGCGCATCACAGAGGGGATTGTCTCTGGAATGGAGGCATACATTCCTCGTTCTTTCTCTACTCCTCACGCTAAAAAGCCTTGGTTTAATCATGCTTGTTCTCGAGCTGTCAATGATAGAGAGGTAGCTCACAAAAGGTACCAGAGCCTTCAAACTAATGCTAATTATGAATTTTACATTTCTGCCCGAAATCGTGCCAAATCTATTCTCCGACTAACCAAAAATTCTTTCATTAATAGAAAATGTCAAAACCTTGCTTTCTCTAACTCTTCCCGTGACTTCTGGCATCTAGCCAAAAATATCTCCTCCAACTTCACTTCTTCATCTTTCCCTCCACTCCTCAGTCCTGACGGCACCACTGCCGTCTCATCTATCTCTAAGGCTGAACTCTTCTCTCAAACTTTTTCTAAAAACTCCACTCTGGACGATTCTGGGCATATTCCTCCTACTCATCCCCCCTCTGACTCCTTTTTGCCTGTTATAAAGATTCTTCAAAATGATGTTTTCTGTGTCCTCTCTGGCCTCAATCATGAGAAGGCTTATCGACCTGATGGGGTGCCTCCTATTATCCTTAAAAACTGTGCCTCCGTCATGTCACACTGCCTGGTCAAACTCTTTCGCCTCTGCCTGTCAACATCTACCTTTCATTCTTGCTGGAAGTATGCCTTCATACAGCCTGTGCCCAAGAAGGGTGACCGCTCCAATCCCTCAAACTACCGTCCTATAGCTTTACCTTCTTGTCTATCTAAAGCTTTTGAATCAATCCTTAACCGGAAGATTCAAAAGCACCTTTCCACTTCTGACCTTCTATCTGATCGCCAGTATGGGTTCCGCAAGGGGCGTTCTACTGGTGATCTCCTAGCCTTCTTAACTGACTCTTGGTCATCCTCTCTTAGCCGTTTCGGTGAAACTTTTGCTATTGCGCTGGACATATCAAAAGCTTTTGATAGGGTCTGGCACAAATCTTTGCTTTCCAAACTACCCTCCTACGGTTTCTATCCTTCTCTACCTTTATCTCCAGTTTCCTTTCTGACCGTTCTATTTCTGCCGTGGTAGACGGTCACTGTTCTTCCCCTAAATCTATTAACAGTGGTGTCCCACAGGGTTCTGTCCTATCTCCCACTCTTTCTCTGTTGTTCATTGATGATCTTCTTTCCAAAACGAACTGTCCTATCCATTCCTACGCCGATGATTCCACTCTGCATTATTCAACTTCTTTTAATAGAAGACCCACCCTTCAGGAACTTAACGACTCAAGGCTGGAGGCTGCAGAACGCTTAGCCTCAGACCTTACTATTATTTCCGATTGGGGCAAGAAGAACCTGGTGTCCTTCAACGCCTCAAAAACACAGTTTCTCCACCTATCCACTCGACACAATCTTCCAAACAACTATCCCCTATTCTTTGACAACACCCAGCTATCACCTTCCTCAACACTAAACATCCTCGGTCTATCCTTAACTCAAAATCTTAACTGGAAACTTCATATCTCATCTCTTACTAAATCAGCTTCCTCGAGGCTGGGCGTTCTGTACCGTCTCCGCCAGTTCTTCTCCCCTGCACAGTTGCTGTCCATATACAGGGGCCTTGTCCGCCCTCGTATGGAGTATGCACCTCATGTGTGGGGGGGCTCCACTCACACAGCTCTTCTGGAGAGAGTGGAGGCTAAGGCTCTTCGTCTCATCAGCTCTCCTCCTCATACTGATAGTCTTCTACCTCTTAAATTCCACCGCAATGTTGCTTCTCTTTCTATCTTCTATCGATATTTCCACGCTGACTGCTCTTCTGAACTTGCTAACTGCATGTCTCCCCCCCTCCTGCGGCCCCGCTGCACTCGACTTTCTACTCATGCTCATCCCTATACTGTCCAAACCCCTTATGCAAGAGTTAACCAGCATCTTCACTCTTTCATCCCTCACGCTGGTAAACTCTGGAACAATCTTCCTTCATCCGTATTTCCTCCTGCCTACGACTTGAACTCTTTCAAGAGGAGGGTATCAGGACACCTCTCCTCCCGAAATTAACCTCTGATTTTGGACACTCCTTTAACCTCTGTTCGGGAGCAGTGAGTAGCGGGCCTTTTTTCTCTTTTTTTCTTTGCGCCCTTGAGCTGTCTCCTTAGCTGTAAAAAAAAAAAAAAAAAAAAAAAAGACAAGTTGGAACAAAAAATAAGAAGTTCGATTACGAAATACGCGGCGTTAAACTCACAAGTGTTCAATGCGTTAAGGACCTGGGGATCAAAATCGCGTCAAACCTCAAATTCTCACATCAATGCATCGATGCAGCAAATAAAGCGAACAGAATGTTGGGCTTCATTAAAAGAAACTTTTTATTCAAAAATAAAGATGTAATACTTCCGCTCTACAATAGTTTAGTCAGACCCCACTTGGAATATGCGGTACAGTTTTGGTCTCCCCACCATGCAAAGGACATTGCTAAACTAGAAGGTGTTCAGCGTCGAGCAACAGAAATGATCCCTTCCTTGCGCAACAAATCCTACGAAGAAAGGCTTTCCACCCTTAACATGTTCTCTCTTGAGAAACGTCGCCTCCGAGGAAAACTGATCGAATGTTTTAAAATACTTAATGGTTTCACGAATGTAGACAGAACAAAATTGTTCATGATCGATGACGCTTTGCGAACGAGGAACAATGGCACAAAACTCAAATGTAGACAAGTAAATTCAGACTGCACCAAATTTTTCTTCACCAACGTTGTAGTGCGAGAATGGAATAAGCTCCCACCATCAGTGGTCCAGTGTAACACGATTGACTCCTTTAAAAACAAGCTCGACCGTCACTTCCTTGAACTTAATATTAACTAGAGTAGAAAAGCAACGTTTTGGAGCCATCTGATTAATGTAAAATCACTTAGGTTTAAGGACAGACCACCTAGTCTGGACCATGGGGTCTGTGTGGTCTGATTTTCTATGTAAATCTATGATACCCCCCGCGTCTACCCCCCACAGCCGCATTAATCGTCTTAAAATCAACTCTTGCAAAATGACCTGGAAGCAATTTTAGCTGTTAGTATACATATAAATACATCAGCATGTGAAATATTTTTGCTTAGCTCCCCTTGGTTGCTTCAGAATAATAAAACGGTAGTTAGAGATTGTGTTGGCGCGTGCAACCCTCGCTCCGAGCTGGGCTGGACTGCTGAGGTGCCAGACTCGGTCCGTTGCAATTTTAGCTGTTAGTATACATATAAATACATCAGCATGTGAAATATTTTTGCTTAGCTCACTCTGGTTGCTTCAGAATAATCGCCGGTAGTTGGAGATTGTGGTGGCGCGTGCAACCCTCCGAGCTGAGCTGGGCTGCAGAGGTGTCAGACTCGGTCCGTTGTGCGCCCAGGGCCTTTTCCCGGTCTATTATGGGCCTGTTTGTTTGTTTTGGACCCTCTGTGACAGTGGGGCAGTCACAGTGTGATTTTTTCAGGCGTAGGAGGACTGGCCGCCTGCATTGGACCCCCGCATAACTGGCCCACGTGCTTCATCTCCCGACTTCATTGCAGCCTTTTTGGTCCCCCTTGGACGTTTAGGGGCACGTGCAGAAGCAGCAGCCGTTGCTACAGCTGCCGTAGCACTCGTTGTTGGCGTGGCAGAGGTGGTGGTCACTTTACCGGGGTCGGTCTATGGGACAGAGGTAGGGTGCGTGGGAGAGGTGGTGATGGTCCGGGGCGACAGTGTAGACATAAGCCTAACTCCTCAAACCAAATTAGCAGCGTTACCAATGTTAGCGCAGTTATGATACGCGCGTAAAGTAGCTCTCCCATAAGGGATCTATCGGCCTGCAGTGACGCAGTCCCATATGGGCCCTATCGGCCGGGACGGGTTAACCCTGACGGCAGCACCGCCGTCTCATCTATCTTTAAGGGTGAACTCTTCGCTCAAACTTTCTGTAAGAACTCCACCTTGGAGGATTCTGGGCATATTCCTCCTACTCATCCCCCCTCTGACTTTTTTATGCCTATTATTAAAAATTTTCATAATGATGTTCTCTATGCCCTCTCTGGCCTCAACTCTCAGAAGGCTTATAGACCTGATGGAGTGCCTCCTATTGTCCTTAAAAACTGTGCTTCCGTGCTGACACCCTGCCTGGTCAAACTCTTTCGCCTCTGCCTATCAACATCTACCGTTCCTTCCTGCTGGAAGTACGCCTTTGTACAGCCTGTGCCTAAGAAGGGTGACCGTTTCAAGCCCTCAAACTACCGCCCAATAGCTTTCCTTTCTTGTCTATCTAAACCCTTAACCGGAAGATTCAAAAGCACCTTTCCACTTCTAACCCTCTATCTGATCGCCAGTATGGGTTCCGTAAGGGGCGTTCTACTGGCGATCTTCTTGCTCTCTTAACTGACTCTTGGTCATCCTCTCTTAGCCGTTTCGATGAAACTTTCTCTGCTGCGCTAGACATATCGAAAGCTTTCGATAGAGTCTGCCACAAGTCTTTGTTTTCTAAACTCCCCTCTTTCGGATTCTATCCCTCTCTCTATTCCTTTATCTCCAGTTTCCTTTCCGGCCGTTCTATCTCTGTGGTGGTAGACGGTCACTGTTCTTCCCCTAAACCTATTAACAGTGGTGTTCCACAGGGCTCTGTCCTATC
>NC_066512.1:11343096-11355596 GCF_024679095.1 Eriocheir sinensis | reverse complement strand
TGCCTCGTGGCAAGGTATACGTATCATTATACTGTGTGTGTGTGTGTGTGTGTGTGTGTGTGTGTGTGTGTGTGTGTGTGACACGTGCACGAATTAAACTGTATCATTATACTGTGTGTGTGTGTGTGTGTGTGTGTGTGTGTGTGTGTGTGTGTGTGTGTTACACACGAATTATACTGTACCATTATACGGTGTGTGTGTGTGTGTGTGTGTGTGTGTGTGTGTGTGTGTGTGTGTGTGTGTGTGTCACACACGAATTGTACTGTACCATTATACGGTGTATGGTGTGTGTGTCTTACACGCGAATTATACTGTACCATTTTACTGTGTGTGTGTGTGTGTGTGTGTGTGTGTGTGTGTGTGTGTGTGTGTGTGTGTGTGTGTGTGTGTGTGTGTGTCTTACACTTGTATATGTATACTCCTTGACCCATCAAGAAGCTCATAAGTCTTGACATTATGTTCTTTAACCCGGTAGCTGCGGGGATCATGTTTCTTAAAGGCCCCTCTAAACGAATTAATAAGAAAAAATCATCGCTCTCGCAAACCACTTCATAATATATATCAACGCATTTGTGATTAGTTTATGCATCATCTATTTTTGGGGGGTTTATACCATGGCAAAAATGTGGCCCGTTGCTGGTACACGGTAAAGCCACAAATTTGGCCCGTCGCTGCAACCGGGTTAACATTTAAGACTTCGCTGATAAGTTTCATTTGATGTATATATCATTATCACTATTATGCGTACTTAATGAATAAATTACTTGTTCAGCATATTCTTATACAATAATAGTTAAATAACAGTTTGTTTGCAGTCAGTTACCTTTTCATTATGTATGTTAAAACAAGTAATAATATTTATAAACAAACAAACAACAGAAGGAAAACAGTGAGGTTGAGGCCGGACAGCATCCCAGGCTGACCTGGGCCCGGATTCATCAATCTTACCAACCACGCCTCCGGTATCTCTCACATTTACCGCAGCGCTACCAGAGCTGCGGCATCTTTTAAACACGGGATTCATCAACGGTATGGTAACGCTCCGGTAACTCGCACCCTAGCAACGATTGGTTGGGCTGGACAGCCAATCACGTGCGACCTTTGATGCTGTATTTCAGCTTTCACGTGTCGTTTGTTACAAATACACAGACTTCAAAATCGAGACATGTGTATTGTACAGGCGTAAATACTGCCTTAAAACAAATAATTAGCGTGGTGATCCCTCAATAAGATGCGTTTTTTACGAATGAATGCACGTTACTTGTATATTTATTCTTGAAATAAAAATATACTCGCTTATGTAGCCTAGCTATATTCTGAACATTTTTGTATGTTACCTTCATAGTTTTCCGTCGCCAACGCCAGCTGCGTGCCTCGCTATCACAAGATTGGGTATTATTCTAACTCCTCGCAACCAAAATTGTCTAGGGGGGCATTGTCATCATGCCTCACTGGTGCAGCCAAGCAATGGGCGTGGGAAGTTGTGGCTGCTGAGGTGAATGGCGTGATGAGTGGCTTCATGAGTAGTGTAGAGGAGATCAGAGCAAAATTTTACGACATTAAATTCCACAGCAAGAATATTGGAGACTTGAGACGGGAGGTGACTGTCACAGACAGAACATTATTCCCTCTGCAGTGTTTTAACAAGTAGGGAAAAGTCATGTGGTTGGACAGTTCCACAGAGTTACATACTATAGAGTGCGGCCTGCAAGTGAAGCCGGCCTGAGGCCGTGCACGGGTCTGCCCAGTTCATCCCAAACCGACGACTTCACACACCTCACTCCCACCCCGTTTCCTGACCCCAACATTCATTTTTGAGAAAAATGGAGATCACCATCATCTTCCTGAGAAAATTCTGCATCACACTAGCATAAAATTGTAACATTAATGTGTAAATACACATACGAAAATCAAAGTTAAATGAATAGGGAGTACACATTTTCTTGCATTTATTTCTTTTCAACTCCTTCGTACTCAGCTGGTTTTCGTCACATCGCTTCTATAAGCCCAGATCCTAAATCTGCATGCTTTTCTGCTTCTGATGGTGTAGGGCACGTTACGAGGTAAAAAATACATTGGCTCAAAATCGCCTCCGAACATGAGCCGCGGCAGTGTCTACCCACTTACCACGCCTGCGGTAACTCAGTTACGGGTGCTCGGAGACGCGGTAACTTTTGGCCTTACCACGGCTCCGGTAAGTGGTTGATGAATGCCGATTTTTTAATCCCCGTGTGCACAAGGGTACGACAGAGTGGGCTTGCGCGCTGTCTGACGCATGACGAGCCTCTCGCCACTTCTGCGTCGCCTTTTACATTCAGAACTACTCCACGACAGGGATATTACAGATAAATCCTCGCGGCCCGCAGGCTGGGGGGCCGGTGAGGAGGGGGGGAGTCCCCCTCCCTCACTCACTTTCATGTTCTCGCCTCCCGCCTCGCCATGGGGTTTTCATCGGATGTTGATTTAACTGATTTAGCGACCGTTATCTATTTTTTTCCCCGATTTCTTTTAAAGGTCCGGTAGCTCAATTGGCTAGAGCGCCGCGCTGCAAGGCTTCACGGCCAAACAGGAGGCGGTTCGAGCATCGCTCAGACCGGATTCTTTCCGTTGACTAGGAGTGGTTACTGTGGGGTGTGTACGGTGTGAGTTCCTGGCAGTACCCAGAGATCGACGATAATTAATGAGCATGCACCTGGTCGTGTCGGTAGGGTACATGCTGGTGAAAGCGAGTTCAACTCGTGATCAGGCCGTGGTGTATTACACACACACACACACACACACACACACACACACACACACGCGCGCGCGCGCGCACAAATATGCAAATTAAACCCCTATAATACACTGCTCCCACACTAGAGCACTCAGAGAGGCGCTGAAAGAAAGAGTTAAGTTGTAAGAAGGGGAAATACAGAGGAAGTCGCTTCGAGAGTTTACCAGAGAAAGGATGAATTAAGATACCGGTTTCATTAAGAAGCTGGACAGTACAAGGATGAACTTAGATTAGAAAGTCGAGTTTAGCGAGGCCTCAGAAGTGGAGATACGCAGTTAAGTTCAGAAGAACAATTAGCATGGAAATAGCGGTAAAAGATTGTAAGGGAAGCATCACAGCAACTACTATAAATAAAATTCGTTTTAACGGGCTGGGGTCGTCCAAGAGACCCCCCAAGAAAGCCTACTGGCGCTTTAGGCAGCATAAAAAAAATAAAAAAAACGCGGCGGACTTTGAGAGGATGAAAACAGTCAGTTAATCGAGGAAAGCTATAAAGACGATTAGCATTAGGTAGACTTTTTTTTTACCGGTTAGTTTTCTTTTTAAGTTTGATGCTATTACGGAATTGGAGTACTGGTTAATCAGAGAATCTTAAAAAAAAGTTTCTGCAATACGAGTACATCACAAGGCCATTAGAATGTTTTGGTTTGTCTGGAATCCATTAACTGTTCCTTTATTCCTTTTTATCCATTCTCGGTGCAGGTGGAGGAGTGTGGAGACATGGTGTTGATGCCTGGCGTGGTGGACTCGCACGTGCATGTCAACGAGCCTGGACGCACGGCCTGGGAGGGCTACAGCTCAGCCACGCGGGCGGCCCTGGCTGGCGGGGTCACCACCATCGTCGACATGCCGCTGTGAGTCACGCAGGTGTTCTTTGTAGCCATCAGGTGTTTGCTCGTAATTACACCTATCTTTTGTGTTTCTTCGGTTTGACTATAAAATTCAGGTTATCAATCAGTTAATCAATCAATCATTCGGTCAGTCAATCAGCACTTGGTCAGTCAGTTAATCAATTCACCAATCAATAATTCTTTCTGTCAATAAGTAGGCAAGTCAGTCATTTGATGGTCAACCAGTCAGCTAATGAATCCTTGATTCATTCTATCAATTAGTCAGTCACCAATCAATAAACCAATCAGTCAATTATTCAGTCAGTCAGTCAGTCAGCCAATCAGTCAGTCAGTCCGTCAGTCAGTCAGTCTGTCAGTCAGTCATCTAGGCAGGCAGACAAAGCAATGAAACAAGAAATCAGTCAACAAGTCAATCAGGAGGGTGAGTTGTTGGTTATCGAGCATGTCAAGATTTAGCATTTGTGTCCGTCTCATTAGGGCTGAATATTCCCTCACCGTCATCATGTTGTCGATCACCCCCTTGCAGGAACTCCATCCCACCAACGACAACGATAGAGGCGTGGAAGACAAAGATGCAGGCGGCGGAGGGCCAATGTTGGGCGGATGTGGGATTCTGGGGTGGCGTGGTTCCTGGTGAGTGAGTGAGTGTGTGTGTGTGTGTTAACCGTTTACCGTTGATGAGGTTTCAGGCCTCGCACCGTTGCCAGCGCAGCGGTCTGCAGGGCCGTCCACAATTACGATGTTACCCTAAAAAAATAATCCTCGATGAAATTATTCGCAGTGTTGTAGTGAATGAGTGAGTCTTGATTGTTTTCATGAATAGCCTACTGATGTCCTTTTAATAAATTAAGCATCATCATAATCACTTGGCCGTGTTTAGGTTCGTACTAATATCAATATCTTTCCATTTTATAGTATCACAAATATCTATCGTTTCATTTTCCATTTATCTGATATTTTCTTAATAGTATCACAATCCAACGATTATTTCCAACTCACTGAACATTCAACACACAATTTATCTTCGAGTCCCAAACACTAATTAATAGCCATTATCAGTTATATTACGAATTCTCTCAATTTCATTCTGAAGAACTACATAATACTGGTCATTCGCCGAGTGGTTAATTTCAGGCTTCTTGTACCTCACACAATTTATGCATCTTTTCAGCCATGGTGCAATCCTTTGATTTATGATCACCAGCACATTTGTAACATTTTTGGGCTTCTCCATTGTTCTTGGCAGTACAGTTGGCCTCAAGATGGCCGTATCTCTGACAGTGATAACATATAATTGCATGGTATCTATCTCTCACGGTATACACTCCCCATTCTAGTTTTATCTTGTCATGATGTTTGTGAGTCAACTCTCTAACAGTTGAATCACATTTCAGAATATAGTGCATTGTGCCACCTGCAGCGAGGTTGCTAAAAAATCTTTTCAATTTTCCCCTCAACTCCGGGAATCAAGTGTAGGAACTCATTCCTGTTTAACAATGTCTCAGTTGTCTTATCCCCTGTCTCCTCCTTATGCACATTGCAGATCATGATCTTTGGCCTTAACTGTCCCACACTTTTTGTGCTAATTTGCTCTACATTTTCCAATTTCTGAGGTGCTTCATTCCTTGTATTCTCATCATCAAAGTTCATAACAATGTTACCTCCATTCGTGAATCTTGAATCAGTAATCAGTAATTGGCTGGAGTAGGTAGGAAGACACCTACCGAACGGGCGCAAGCCACTCCCGGTGAGGTATATATGGGAGGTGAGAAGGGAGCTGAAGCCCTCCAAAGACCCTTCCCATGTCCTCACTAACCGTTTCCCTATTGTCTCACCAACACCGGAGAGTAGTTCAGCATGCTCTCTAAAGACAGATCCTCTCTTTATCCACACCACACTACATTCACACAACATATACACCTTTTCCCAAAATTAAAATTTCAAAATGGCGCACATACACCAAGCCTCGGAGTCCCCGCCTGGGGGGGGGACCACAAATTCCCCCAGGGAGGACTCCCCTTCTGGCTGCCGACCCGAGAGGTGTCTTGATAACTCCTCGAACCTCTTTCTTCTCAATTTCTGCAACATTCGCGGTCTTCGTTCTAATTTTCATTCTGTGGAACATCATCTCTCCTCCTCTAAACCTCACCTTCTCTTCCTTACCGAAACACAGGTTTCTGAGGCTACTGACAGCAATCTCTACTCTGTTCCCTCCTACTATCTCTATCCTAAATTTCAATCCAAAGCTGGATGTTGCGCCTACGTGCGCAACGACATCACTTGCTCTCGTGCCCACGACCTTGACTCTTCTGAATTTTCCACCATCTGGTTAAGACTTCACTGTCATTCTATTACTAAATACATCTGTGCTGTTTATCTCTCACCTAACTCTACCAACTATGTAAAATTCTTTGACTATTTGAATTCTAAAGTGGAGCACATCTTGACCCACTCTCCCTTCGCTGAAATCTCCATCCTAGGAGATTTCAATGTTCACCACCAGCTTTGGCTTTCATCCTCTTTCACTGACCATCCTGGTGAACAAGCCTACAACTTTGCTATCCTCAACGACCTAGAGCAGTTGGTCCAGCACCCTACACGTATTCCCGACCGTCTTGGAGATCGTCCCAACATTCTAGACCTCTTCCTTACCTCAAACCCTTCTGCTTATTCTGTCAAACTGTTCTCTCCGTTGGGCTCCTCCGATCACAATCTTATTTCTGCATCCTGTCCTATCGCTCCTGTACACCCTCTGGACCCACCGAAGAGGCGATGCTTCTGGCATTTTGCTTCAGCTCGGTGGGACGACCTGAGGATGTACTTTTCCGATTTCCCGTGGAATGATTATTGCTTCCAGGAGAGAGACCCCTCTGTGTGTGCTCAGCGCATCACAGAGGTGATTGTCTCTGGAATGGAGGCATACATTCCTCGTTCTTTCTCTACTCCTCACGCTAAATAGCCTTGGTTTAATCACGCTTGTTCTCGTGCTGTCAATGATAGAGAGGTAGCTCACAAAACGTACCAGAGCCTGCAAACTAATGCTAATTATGAACTTTACATTTCTGCCCGAAATCGTGCCAAATCTATTCTCCGACTAACCAAAAATTCTTTCATTAATAGAAAATGCCAAAAAACTCTTCCCGTGACTTCTGGCATCTAGCCAAAAACATCAACTCCAACTTCTCTTCTTCATCTTTCCCTCCACTCCTCAGTCCTGACGGCAACACTGCCGTCTCATCTATCTCTAAGGCTGAACTCTTCTCTCAAACTTTTCTAAAACTCCACTCTGGACGATTCTGGGCATATTCCTCCTACTCATCCCCCCTCTGACTCCTTTATGCCTGTTATAAAGATTCTTCAAAATGATGTTTTCTATGCCCTCTCTGGCCTCAATCCTCAGAAGGCTTATGGACCTGATGGAGTGCCTCCTATTGTCCTTAAAAACTGTGCCTCCGTGCTGTCACCCTGCCTGGTCAAACTCTTTCGCCTCTGCCTGTCAACATCTACCTTTCCTTCTTGCTGGAAGTATGCCTTCATACAGCCTGTACCTAAGAAGGGTGACCGCTCCAATCCCTCAAACTACCGTCCTATTGCTTTACTTTCTTGTCTATCTAAAGCTTTTGAATCAATCCTTAACCGGAAGATTCAAAAGCACCTTTCCACTTCTGACCTTCTATCTGATCGCCAGTATGGGTTCCGCAAGGGCGTTCTACTGGTGATCTCCTAGCCTTCTTAACTGACTCTTGGTCATCCTCTGTTAGCCGTTTCGGTGAAACTTTTGCTATTGCGCTGGACATATCAAAAGCTTTTGATAGGGTCTGGCACAAATCTTGACTTTCTAAACTACCCTCCTACGGTTTCTATCCTTCTCTCTGTACCTTTATCTCCCGTTTCCTTTCTGACCGTTCTATTTCTGCCGTGGTAGACGGTCACTGTTCGTCTCCTACCTTTATGGACAGTGGTGTCCCACAGGGTTCTGTCCTATCTCCCACTCTTTTCTGTTGTTCATTGATGATCTTCTTTCCAAAACGAACTGTCCTATCCATTCCTACGCCGATGATTCCACTCTGCATTATTCAACTTCTTTTAATAGAAGACCCACCCTTCAGGAACTTAACGACTCAAGGCTGGAGGCTGCAGAACGCTTAGCCTCAGACCTTACTATTATTTCCGATTGGGGCAAGAAGAACTTGGTGTCCTTCAACGCCTCAAAAACACAGTTTCTCCACCTATCCACTCGACACAATCTTCCAAACAACTATCCCCTATTCTTTGACAACACCCAGCTATCACCTTCCTCAACACTAAACATCCTCGGTCTATCCTTAACTCAAAATCTCAACTGGAAACTTCATATCTCATCTCTTACTAAATCAGCTTCCTCGAGGCTGGGCGTTCTGTACCGTCTCCGCCAGTTCTTCTCCCCTGCACAGTTGCTGTCCATATACAGGGCCTTGTCCGCCCTCGTATGGAGTATGCATCTCATGTGTGGGGGGGCTCCTCTCACACAGCTCTTCTGGACAGAGTGGAGGCTAAGGCTCTTCGTCTCATCAGCTCTCCTCCTCATACTGATAGTCTTCTACCTCTTAAATTCCGCCGCAATGTTGCCTCTCTTTCTATCTTCTATCGATATTTCCACGCTGACTGCTCTTCTGAACTTGCTAACTGCATGCCTCCCCCCCTCCCGCGGCCC
Source organism: Eriocheir sinensis (assembly GCF_024679095.1). Taxonomy (NCBI): domain Eukaryota; kingdom Metazoa; phylum Arthropoda; class Malacostraca; order Decapoda; family Varunidae; genus Eriocheir; species Eriocheir sinensis. The sequence goes on along the minus strand of NC_066512.1, from coordinate 11,347,279 downwards.
CGCTGCACTCGACTTTCTACTCATGCTCATCCCTATACTGTCCAAACCCCTTATGCAAGAGTTAACCAGCATCTTCACTCTTTCGTCCCTCACGCTGGTAAACTCTGGAACAATCTTCCTTCATCTGTATTTCCTCCTGCCTACGACTTGAACTCTTTCAAGAGGAGGGTATCAGGACACCTCTCCTCCCGAAACTGACCTATCTTTCGGCCACCTCTTTGGATTCTTTTAGGAGCAGCAAGTAGCGGGCTTTTTTTTTTATTAATGTTTACTTTTTTTGTGCCCTTGAACTGTCTCCTTTGCTGTAAAAAAAAAAAAAAATGCCTTGTAGTGCCTGGGAAACTTCATTTTTATCTCAGTTGCCGTTTTATCTTGTTCAGAGGCCTTGGCGACAAGAAGGTTTTACTTAACTTTCCTCCTCTTTGCAACGTCAGCCCAACTGGTACCGGCTGTGTCCAGATCTGCATGGGCAGCGCGAAGCACATTCGCGACCTCACTCAACTCCTCCTTCACACTCAATACCCGAGATTCAACTTCATCTTTCACAGCTAATATTTCTTTAGATAATTCTTGCTTAAGTTCATCTAATTTTTCCACAGTGTTGGTAGCCAGAGATGCCTTGTGGAGGCAAGGTGAGCAAATCCAGTTAATTTTATGTATATTATCCTGCTTGATTCCCGTCAGATGAGCACATTTCACATATGGCACCACTTAGGACACAATCAGCATGCAATCTACTTCTCGCTTGTAAAATCCTCACAAACGTAACACAAATCTCGCACGCCCCTGGCCCTGCCAGCCATGTCGACACAGCAGCTTCCGCTCGGAGCCAAGCGCAGCTCGTCCGCTCAGTATCAATCCTCATCACTGTGTGTGTGTGTGTGTAATAATAATAATAATAATAATAATAATAATAATAATAATAATAATAATAATAATAATGATATACGGTTTATTCAAGTACGGCAGCCGTCAGGCTGAAAATTTACATGTCAGAAATACATTTAAGTAAATTTCGCTAAAGAGAACAAGTACAAAATGAAGGGGGATGGAAAACGGGGGGTCAGACTTGTCTCTGGGAAGGTAGGGGTGATGGAAGGGGTTGGGTGGGATGGAGTGCAGTGTGGTGGTGCCGGGGAGGACGAAGGGGCGGATTATTTCAGATGGCGGTGAGGTCAAGTGCGATGTTAATCCTCAGTTGGGATGCTGGGTTCAGGTAACAGGTCCTGGAGGGATGCAGGTGGGCAGTACCTGGGAGGTCACTCAGGTACCCAGGCTTAGTAAGGATGTGCTAAGCTCCTGGGCGGGCGAGACACAGGTGGTGGTTGCTGCCCGGTTGGTTGTTGTATCTGTTTCTCGGAACAAGTGCACAACGTTGATGAAGGTGCCGTACATCTTGCTCCAAACCTGAGTGACGAGGCTGCCTCACTGACTGCCATATGAACTGACCTTCCCCTGCTGCTGGGTGACCGAAATATCGGCCTTCGGAGCTTGAGCGTGTCGGCGAGGACGCGATGGATGACGAGGGGTTGGCGACACAGCTCTCACTACTCTTCCAGCACCACTAACACACTGCACTCACTGTATGTCTGTATAATGTCACAACATTCCACAAGTGTTCTTTGTAATAATGAGTTCCTTGAAAAAAAAATGGGAAGGGGCGGGGGAATGGGGAGCGAAGGCGAAGGAAAAGGGTCAACAGGCTGGCCCTGTGAAACATTGAAACATTTGAAACATCTTATTATCCCTTTATACAATTATGTATTTACAATAATTTTGTAGTGGCTGCTATGGGGAGCGCCATGTGACACGTCTTGACCCCATGAGGGTCAGGACAGGTGTGTGCGTGTGTTGGATCCGTTTGCTTTATTTACAGCAAAGGAGGCAGCTTAAAAGGGAACATAAAGAGAGACAAGCGTTGCTCCTGCAAATAGCTGACAGTTGGAGTGGCCGGAAAAGGTAAAATTCGGTTGGAGAGGTGACTTTATACTGTCCTCTTGATTTTTCCTCTTTTTTTTATGTTTTCGCCTTCTTGGTAGGGCCTGATGGTTGGCGCCATCTTGAATTGGCTCATGCTGCCTCTCGGAGCTAATCTTTGATCCTTGAATCTAAAGTCCGGGCTGATAGATGGTCTTCTGGACATCATGTGGGTAGTTTAGGCCACTCGACGGTGACTGAAAACCCCCAGCTTGTGGCACTAGGCGGGGCACGAACCCGCGTCGTCCTAGACAAATCCACACATGGATGCCACATCAATTATTATAGCCACTAGTCAATTACCCATTTTATTTTCTGGCACTACAGCTTCATCTTGGGCTAGTGACGGGCAGCAAACATCTCCTTTTCCTCCTCCCAGATAACGCCAAGGAGCTACGTGGCATGGTGGAGCACGGGATCTGTGGCTTCAAGTGTTTCCTGATCCACAGCGGCGTAGATGAGTTTCCAAGCGTCAATTACGCCGAGGTGGAGGAGGCACTCACCCAGCTGGCCGGCACCAACTCTGTCTTGCTGGTAGGGATGATGATGATGATAATGGTGATGATGATGATGATAATGGTGATGATGATGATGGTGATTATGATAAAAGTTAGGAAGAAAAGTAAGAGTGGAAAGGGAGTGGGTGCATCAAGTATAAAAAGGGAAGATAAAGTTTGGTGTAATGCTATAGCTGCACTTTGCGTCGGCGCTCATCTCCATTCCCTCAGCCCTTAAGCCGGTGGTGGGTGAAAAGAACCCATTACGCCAGAACACAAGGCCAATGTAACATCCGGGTTGCCACAGCTACCCTTCCCGAGCCATGTATTTTTCATTATTTTTAATGGTTTCTTCTTTTTGCAACACCTCTTTAAGCTCTCTTACCTGTTCGTATATCAAATATCTTGTTTGCCGCCAGTTCCACGCTGAATGTGACATCGGGGACACGATAACGGAAGCAGGTAAGTGTTCCGCCTTCTTTTTATTCGTAAGTTTTCCTTTTAATAACTTTAGTATGAAACAGCTGTTGATAATTATTTTATGATAAATTTTCACTACTACTATTACTACTACTACTACTACTACTACTACTACTACTTATACTACTACTACTACTACTACTTATACTACTACTTATACTACTACTACTACTACTACTACTACTACTACTACTACTACTACTACTACTACTACTTATACTACTACTACTTATACTACTACTACTTATGCTACTACTACTACTACTACTACTACTACTTATACTACACATAAATGATACCTCCACCCATGTTTATTTTCCCGACACATAATCATGGAGGGCTCCATAGCTTGGAGGTCATTAGCCCCAACTCTGTTCGCTAATGACTGTGGCATCCAACCATATCACTAATAGTACCTGACACTAAATCACCTATCATCTATTACGTCTAGATCCCCCTTTCCTTCCCTACTCAAGTCACTCCCGACCCACCCTAATGTCACTCTCCACCACTGTGGATTCATAGTCCATATTGGAGATGTTGGTGGCTTTTGGGCCAGAGTGTCTGGTGCCCCTGAGACATAGGATGGCCGACCTGAGCAGGGAGAACGAGAGGCGACACATCATCCAGGCGACAACGTGACTCCTTGGCTGATGCTTCTTTTCTGAGATTAGTTCCGCGAGGCGTGCGTAGAAGCATTGGGCCCTGGGACCCATCCGGCCTGATGTGGTGAAGACGAGGGGGGTGAAGCTGCCCTGATCCACATGTTGGATTCTTTCACCGTATACCCTTGTCTTCTCCTGCTCGTTCCTGTGGTGGGCGGCTTGCAGGGGCTGCTCACGGTGACAGGCAGCCATCGGGTCGAATATGCGGATGTCCATGAACGCCCGCTGTCCGCGCACCCAGAATCCGCGGGCACTTACATCAACCCGTGCCTCCTGTGAGGTATTGGCCGTCCTGTACCGAAGGTGTTCGCCGTCCAGGGGAAGCAGTGCCGGCTCGGTAGTGACGTCTTGGCATACCTCCCCGAGCATGCTGGCTGTCAGATCCCTCACTTCATCGTGTCGAATACAGACGAAGCCTCCTTTTTTACATGTCATGGTGTGGGTGACATCATTTGGTGATCCACATGCACAGAGATCAGTCAGTCCCTCAATCGGCCAGCCATATCTCAGAGCAATGGCGTCGACAAATTCTTGTTTGTTGAGGCTGAAGCCCTTTGCTCTGAT
>NC_066512.1:11333096-11335596 GCF_024679095.1 Eriocheir sinensis | reverse complement strand
AAAATGCGTGAATAGGAAAAATCAGGGGCGCTAAGGAGAGTAGTACAAATTAATGGAAAGAGGTTCAGGTAAAGGGAGAAAGGAATAACAATGTGAAAGGGATAGAAATAAGGAAGATAGTGTATATTTGTGAGTACATCTGGAGGGGAAGGAAGAGAACCAAGTAGAAATGTAACTTAGTGATAGGAGAAAGAATCAGTTGAGGTAGAAGAGAACAAAAGATAGAGAAGGGAGAGGGGGCGAGGGTATTAAAAGCCACGTAAAGTTGAAGGGGTGGAAAGGAGGTGAAGTGATCGGTAATTAGTTGAAGGACGAGAGAGTTATCATAAGATAGAGTATACTAAAGGAGGGAAAGAGAGACAAATTGAAGGAGGAAAGCACTTGGTGAAAGGGAGAGGATCAGGTAAGGTATACAGAATGTAGTAGTACTGGTAAGGGGAAGAAAGGCAGGTAAAGAAAATATTGGTGAGGGGAGAGAGGACCAAGAGGGGCATAGGAGAGAACTGGGAGGGGAAAATGGAGATGACAGAATAGAAAATCAGGTGAGGGGAAGAAAAGAGAATTAGGTGAGTCGGGGAGAGTATAAATAAGACAGGTGAAAGTTAGAAGAGGGGAAGATAACCTAGCAAAAAGGAGAATTACAAAAAAAGAAAAGAAAGGTGCTGGTGAAGAGTACTGTAGTAGTGGTATTTTATCCTAATATAAGGTGTTGAGGTGTTAAGAGAACCTACTAGTCAAACACACACACACACACACACACACACACACACACACACACACACACACACACACACACACACACACACATACACACATACAGACACACATGTAATTTAACAAACAATGACAACCTATTTTTTTCTTCAACTCCTTTTTCCTCTAAATAGAATTCCTCTCCCCCTCCCCCTTCACTCCCTCCTCCTTCTCCCCTTCTTCTTCTTCTTCTTCTTCTTTTTTATCCATCACTTCATCACCTCCCCTCCTCCCACCCCCAGGAGCTGCTGTGGGAGGCTGTGAGGGACGGCACTATCCAACAGGTAGTAAGTGACCACTCGCCCTGCACGCCTGACCTCAAGATGCCCGGACACATGGACTTCATGCAGGCCTGGGGTGGCATATCCTCTATGCAGTTTGGTGAGTCATAAGTCTTGTTAGTCGTTAGTCTTCAGTCTGTCAGCTAGTTGGTTATTATTTAGTCAGGCAGTCAGTAAATCAGTCATCCAACCAAGCAATCTAACTCATCCTATCTCATTCAGTTTTCTATCCAGTCAGCAAGTGGATCGGTAAGTTAACCAAGCAACCTAACCCATCCTCACCATCAGTCATTTATTCAGTCAACCAGTAAGTCAGTATAAGTCAAGCAAAATAAAAAAATATAGCCTAATCCCTCCTGTCTCCTAGTTAGTCAGTTAGTCAGTTATTCAATCAGTTAATTATTTTGTCAGTTAATTATTCAGACAATCAGATAATCAATTCAGTCACTATTTGATTCATATACTCACGTATCCCTAATTAACCTATCTTTCATTCAGTCAGCCAATCAGATATTCGGTCTGTTAATAATTCAGTTGAGTCCGTTATTCAGTCCGTCATTTATTCAATCAGTTAACAATTCATTTAAAGCAGTTATACATTCAGTCCGTCAAATGCTAAACTAAACAATAATTCAGTCCTTCAAGCAGTTAATAGGTAAATCAGCCAGTTATTGAGCCAGTCACTTATACAATGAAGTTATTAAGGTCATTCTCTTATTCAATCCCTTGGTTAACTGTTCAGTTTTGTCATTTATTCAGCTAGTTAGTGAGTTTGTCAGTTTTGTAATTGATTAATTGATTGATTGATTGATTGACTGACTGACTGATTAATTGATTGATTGATTCAGTCAGTCAATCGGTCAGCCAGTCAGCTTGTCAGCTAGTCAGTCAACCACTTCAATTAATTATTCAATCTTTAAACACACATGCATCCAACCTAACCTAATCCAGCCCTCCAACTCCTTCCCTCCCCATTAGGTCTGTCCCTGTTCTGGACGGGGGCGCGGCGGCGGGGGTTCACGCTGCAGGACGTGGTGCGCTACATGGCCGAGGCGCCGGCAAGGCAGGCGTCCCTTCAGCACCGTAAGGGTGCCCTCAAGGTGGGCCACGATGCGGACTTCGTCATCTGGAACCCCGACGAGTCATTCAAGGTGAGGAGGGAGGAGGAAAAGGAGGAGTGAAGATAATTAGGAGCTGACCAGAAGTGGAAGAGGAGGAAAAGGAGTGAAGGAGGAGTCTGAGTAACAAGACTGAGGATGGAGGAGTTTGAAGAGAGGAGCATTATGAGGTGAATGAGCAAAAAGAAGGGGAAGGAGGAGGTGGAGGAGGATATGCATGAAGGATAGGGAAGTAGAAGTAGGTAATTATTTTATTTTTGCTCTCTCTCTTATATATATATATATATATATATATATATATATATATATATATATATATATATATATATATATATATATATATATATA
>NC_066512.1:11325596-11328096 GCF_024679095.1 Eriocheir sinensis | reverse complement strand
CGCTCCAATCCCTCAAACTACCGTCCTATTGCTTTACTTTCTTGTCTATCTAAAGCTTTTTAATCAATCCTTAACCGGAAGATTCAAAAGCACCTTTCCACTTCTGACCTTCTATCTGATCGCCAGTATGGGTTCCGCAAGGGGCGTTCTACTGGTGATCTCCTAGCCTTCTTAACTGACTCTTGGTCATCCTCTCTTAGCCGTTTCGGTGAAACTTTTGCTATTGCGCTGGACATATCAAAAGCTTTTGATAGGGTCTGGCACAAATCTTTGCTTTCTAAACTACCCTCCTACGGTTTCTATCCTTCTCTCTGTACCTTTATCTCCAGTTTCCTTTCTGACCGTTCTATTTCTGCCGTGATAGACGGTCACTGTTCTTCCCCTAAATCTATTAACAGTGGTGTCCCACAGGGTTCTGTCCTATCTCCCACTCTTTTTCTGTTGTTCATTGATGATCTTCTTTCCAAAACGAACTGTCCTATCCATTCCTACGCCGATGATTCCACTCTGCATTATTCAACTTCTTTTAATAGAAGACCCACCCTTCAGGAACTTAACGACTCAAGGCTGGAGGCTGCAGAACGCTTAGCCTCAGACCTTACTATTATTTCCGATTGGGGCAAGAAGAACCTGGTGTCCTTCAACGCCTCAAAACACAGTTTCTCCACCTATCCACTCGACACAATCTTCCAAACAACTATCCCCTATTCTTTGACAACACCCAGCTATCACCTTCCTCAACACTAAACATCCTCGGTCTATCCTTAACTCAAAATCTTAACTGGAAACTTCATATCTCATCTCTTACTAAATCAGCTTCCTCGAGGCTGGGCGTTCTGTACCGTCTCCGCCAGTTCTTCTCCCCTGCACAGTTGCTGTCCATATACAGGGGCCTTGTCCGCCCTCGTATGGAGTATGCATCTCATGTGTGGGGGGGCTCCACTCACACAGCTCTTCTGGACAGAGTGGAGGCTAAGGCTCTTCGTCTCATCAGCTCTCCTCCTCATACTGATAGTCTTCTACCTCTTAAATTCCGCCGCAATGTTGCCTCTCTTTCTATCTTCTATCGATATTTCCACGCTGACTGCTCTTCTGAACTTGCTAACTGCATGCCTCCCCCCCTCCCGCGGCCCCGCTGCACTCGACTTTCTACTCATGCTCATCCCTATACTGTCCAAACCCCTTATGCAAGAGTTAACCAGCATCTTCACTCTTTCATCCCTCACGCTGGTAAACTCTGGAACAATCTTCCTTCATCTGTATTTCCTCCTGCCTACGACTTGAACTCTTTCAAGAGGAGGGTATCAGGACACCTCTCCTCCCGAAATTAACCTCTGATTTTGGACACTCCTTTAACCTCTGTTCGGGAGCAGTGAGTAGCGGGCCTTTTTTCTTTTTTTTTCTTTGCGCCCTTGAGCTGTCTCCTTAGCTGTAAAAAAAAAAAAAAAAAGCTGAATTTTCCACAGATGTCAGGTCTAAGCCCAGACCTGACATCTGTGAAGCAGGGAAATACTTTGGAAAAAGATCGTTGGAAATAAAAACAGAACTAGCTCCGAGCCGATTATAATCGGCTAAATATACTATGTACCTAACCCTTTTAGCAATAGAGAAATTAATTGTAATAAGATCGCATACACTCGACACGTGTCTCATCATAGTTTAGGCCAAAGTCTATATACACCAAGTCAAGTCACTGCCTTCAAAACTGCGACCAGCACGCGCAGGGGGCGGTTTGGGTCGGAGCAGCGGGATGAAGTCACTTGAAGCCAGTTCACAGGTGACTAAAGTTGCGGCCGTGCGCGCACTTTGGATGTGCATTCTCGTCTTCTTTCACCGCGCATTCAGGCAAGCCACTGACGAAAAAATATGCCTTTTTTTATTGTGCTATGCGTGACTGTAGTTGCAATGCCTACAAACGGTGGTGTAGGGTGTGAGGGGGCATGTTGAAGTGATTGATTTAAATTAGTCCGCCTTTCTTCGTTTTCTCTAAATCCCTGTTTCTACATTCTCTAATTTGGCTCCAAGCAACGTCACGCATAAGCCACGCCTCCGCCGTATCTCCTCCCACAAAGCTGCGTATGACTTGACTTGGTAAAATATAGACTTTGGTTTAGGCAACCAGAGAACATATATAGGAAAACGAAAGAGAGAAAGAGGGAAGGAAAATGAAAACAAAAATAGACAACGACAGAAGCACACAAATTTAACTAATTAGGCCAAGGCCGCGTAATGCTTGTTCGTGTACTTGTATAGAATTAAAGTTCTTATCCATCATATTTTTTCTTTCACTTTAGCATATATTTCGATTTTCTGTATATCCACTCATAGCTATTATCATAAAGATCCATGATTTCCAGTTCGGGTATCGTTATTTTCATTTTATAATTAGAATAATCTTGATCACTCTGCAGTATATATTTTGTTATTTTACAGCAATTTAAGTGTATTAGTGAGACTGTGCCAGACATCTTAAGATATTCCAAGCTGCATATCAAAAAGT
>NC_066512.1:11062908-11101915 GCF_024679095.1 Eriocheir sinensis | reverse complement strand
GCATAAACACACACACACACACACACACACACACACACACACACACGCAGCGCTCTAATCAGCCGCGCCACAGAGTGGCGCAACTGATGCAAGTGGTTAGAGCGCTGCTCTGCCAGGCTACACGGCCCGACAGGGCTGCGGTTCGAGCCCGCTCGGGCTGGATTCTTTCCGTTGACTAGGAGTGGTTACTCTCCCCCCTTGAGCAAGGGGGATGGGGTGTGTGGTGTGTGAGGTCCTGGTAGTGCCCATAGATCGAGGATAATGAGCACTTGCTCATGTCGGAAGGGTACCTGCTGGCGATTACGAGTCCAACACGTGATGAGGCCGTGACCGGAAAGTACACACACACACACACACACACACACACACACACCACACACACACACACACACTAACACGCACACATACAATTACGTACAGAGCCAGACACTGGTGTGTATGGGGCGTCAGCAGCAGCCTGCGAGGTTATTCTGAGGCGGATGAGAGGGCGCTCAGGAATGTTGGGAGGCCGGGGAGAGGGAGCGACAGGGAAGTAGGGAGGAGGGACGAAGAGGGGGACAAGGGTTAGAAAAAGTGGAGGGATATCAGGAGGCTTGGTAAGGCAGGAGGGGAAGCAGAGGAGGAAGCAGGAAGGGAAGTGTATAGAGAAAAGGAAGCTAGTGGAGCACAGAGCAATGGGACAGGGGGAAAAATCAGGAATTTAAGCATAAAATGATTTAAAGTTGGGAAAAGATTGACAGAGTGTGAAGGAGTGAAGTATGCGAAGCTTGGAAAGCAAGGGTGTGAAAGAGGAGAACAGAAATGCAAAGGTGAGGTAAATAATTCATGTAAAGAGGGAGAGAATGAAGAAAGAAAAGAGATGCTTGGAGAACAGAGTTGAGAGACGGAATGATAGACAAGAACAAGGAATGATGGAAGAAATAACGATAAAAAGGAAGGAATGGAAAATAAGAGAAAAAAGACTTAAAGGAGAAAAAAGGATAACTAGTTTAAGGGAGCGGGAGAAAAAAAAAAGTAAAAATGGGAAAAGTAAATGGAAGACAGGAGATTGGAAACATCAGATAGTAGAGTGAACCGAAAAAGATAAAAGGGAGTAGCTCTTACTTATAGTTGAGGAAAGAATTAGAGAAAAGGAGTCGAAAGGGCACGGGATTAGAGAGAGCACGGGCTGCCGTCAAAAGGTTAGCGAGGCGATAAAGAAGGAAGGTAGAGAAGGGAAGAAAGATTTTCGGACATAGGAAAGAGATGAAGGGAATCAGTGGAAGCGAAGTAGAAAAGAAGTTAAGAGCAAGAGTGAAGAAGGGAGTGAAGAGATATGAGGCCAGATGGAAAAAAAAGAGGGAGAAAAGATGATGGAGAGGGTGTGAAGGTCAGCTCAAAATGAAGTTAAGGGAAAGAATAACTGACTTTAAACGGTTAAGAAGAAAGACTGAGTGAGTGAGTAAGGGAAGTAAACAAGATGACCAAAGGAGGTTAGGGATTGGGGTAGGGAGGTTTTGTTCAGGAAACCTCGGAATTTGCACAGTGGTTGCGTGGGGTCCGCGCATTTCCACGACCTACCCCCCACTGCATGCAACGCACAAACGGCACTGCGCAAACCAATTTTTACAGTGCGTTTGTACAGTGTCACAGCGTGTGTGTGTAGCCTCAAAGGCTCCCACACATATTTAGTAGTACTTCGTAAAGGAAGGAGGAACGAAAGAAAGGGAACAAAAAGAAAGTAAAGATGAGAGAAAGATAGAAAGGGCAAATCTTTGAAAAAAAATAGAAATCGGAAACAAAGAGTGAGGAAAGAAAAGGAAAGAAAGAGAAAAAAACTGTCAGAGATGGAGGGAAGAGAAAGTGAAAGAATGAATGAGACAGTGAAAAAGAAAGAAAAATATGATGACAGTATGGAAAAAAGGAAAGAAAGAATTCAATATTAAAAGAAAGAAGAGATAAAATAAGAAGAGATAAAATAAGAAGAGACGAAAAGAGAGATAAAGGGATAAATAGAAACAAACACATCGAGGAAAAAGAGAGAAAGGATGAAAGAAAAAAAAGAAACCAAAGAAGAAAAAGAATGGGAATGGAAGAAAAAAGAAAGATCAAGAACAAGAAAGATAAATATAGGAAAAGAAAAAGAATGAAAGACAAGGATATTTATATATATGAAGGAATAGAAAAGTTTAAAAATAATAAGGGTTAGAAAGACTGGGATTATAACTCCCAGCAAACGCAGTCACAAAATAGTTACTCAATTGACCCCTTTATACGTTTAGACTCAGGCCAGTATTCTCAAACAGCCAGGGACTTACACACCCACATTTGATATTTCCATGGGTAGTTATATGATCCAAGTGATAGTTTGACAAGGTTTCTGTACCATGGGTGTGAAAAATACTCATGAGAATCCGACTAATCTCCTTTGTGGGATTTGGAAATATTTGTTGTGAGACTCGAAGGCATCTGAGAATAAGAACCTGAACGTCAAGTGTAGCGTCTACGATCGAGAAGCCTTTAAGTATAGGATCCGGAACCAGTCATCACGCATTCTTTTCTTTCCCGCATGCACTCATCACACACCACGCCCCTTCCTTCCCTGATATTTACTTCTTTTTTATCCGTATACTTCTAATGCGTTTATTTTTCCTTCCCAACCCCTTCACCTCACACCTCCCTGTTCTCTCTCACGCTCATTCTCCTCCTTCCTCTCCCTCTCCTCTCCCCCGCCTCCCTTTCCTCCCCGCCAGAAGGATCGCAGGCCACCCATAAACATTTAGGTTGTGGAATACCTGGCATAAACCAACAATTTTTAGACGAGGCAAAAGTGGAGGAGGAGGAGGAGGAGGAGGAGCGAAAGAAGTGGACGAAGAGGGGAAGATAGATGCAAAGTAGAACATAGTTGCAAAAAGAGATGAAATAAAGATGTAACTGACAATAGAAGTGAAGAACGCATGACATTCTTACATAAGTATACCTTTGACATTTAGTACTTAACAGACGGAGATATATGTAATCACACACACACACACACACACACACACACACACACACACACACACACACACACACACACACACACACACACACACACACACACATCTGTATCTATCTATCTATCTATCTATATACCGGGAGCATTATCTCCGACGTATTAGCCCTTGAGCCTATGGTGGGTAAGAGTAGCGCTGAGTAGGCTGAGTAGCGGGCTTTTTTTTTTTCACATTTGTTACTTTTTTTATGCCCCTGAACTGACTCTTCTGCTGTAAAAAAAGAAAAGAAAAAAAAGAACAAATTACCCCGGGAAATTGCGCTTGTGTGACACCTGGGTTACCACAGTTTTCCTTCCCCAGGTTTCCCCAGGTACCCATTTTTCGACCAGCCCGAAAGGGAGGATGAAGCTGGGTGGGCTGCACGCCGACTAACCTAGCCCCCAAACCCCGAAACAGTCACCACCCCGCCCTCCACGCCCAGCACCGCCAACACAGCCAGCACCCCTTCCCGTCCCCACGGAAACCACTATGATCACATTGACGGGCCCTCCTTCCATGATTGATTGAGGATGTTCGTGAAACGTGTCAATATCTCCATCGCTATAGCCATTGCTACGTATCCTACCCGGCTCTTTTACAACCAAAACCATCTTAACATCCCCTTTATTAGAGCCCTTCATCCATTTATAAACTTCGATCAAGCCTCCTTGTAACCTTCGCCTTTCTAGAGAATGCAGATTTAAATGCTTCAGTTTATCCTCATACGGCAAGTTTCTCACCCTTTGAATAATATTTGTCATCCTTCTCTGTACAGATTCTAACATCTTGATATCCAAATCAATGATGTAAATAACAAAAAGCAGTGGACCCAGCACTGTGGGACTCCACTTGTAACACAGTCTCAGTCATATTTTTTTTATACTTTTGATGGTACTCTCTACTTCCTCCCTCTAAACCACACTCTGATCTAGTTCAAGACCTTCCCATCTACGCCGTGAGCCTGTAATTTTAGTAATAGCCAGTAATGAGTGACTTTGTCGAACGCTTTACTGAAATCTAGATATGGTATGTCATAATTTTCTTCACTATCTACCGCCTCGATTACTTTAGTATAGAAGGACAACAGGTTGGTGAGGCACAACCTACCCTTAATGAACCCATACTGCGAGTCGTGTAAAGCTGTGCTTCTCTAGATGGTCCCGAATGCTTCTGGTTATAACTGACTTAAGCATATTTTACTTACAGCAAAGGAGACAGCTCAAGGGCACTAAAATAAAGTAGCAAAAAAAAAAAAAAAAAAAAAAAAACACGCTAAGCGCTGCTCCAACAAAAGAAAAATAGAACAAGATGTCAATAGAGAGGTCAATTTCGGGAGAAGAGGTGTCTTGACACTCCTCTCTTCAAAGAGGCCAAGTCATACAGGAGGAAATACAGATAAAGGAAGGCTGTTCCAGAGTATACCAGTATAAGAGATAAAAGTATAAAGATGCTGGTTAACTCTTGCATAAGGGATTTGGACAGTATAGGGGTGGGCAAGAGTAGAAAGTCGAGTGCAGCGGGGCCGCTGGAGGGGGGAGGCATGCAGTTAGCAAGTTCAGAAGAGCAGTCATCATGAAAATATCGGTAGAAGATAGAAAGAGAGGCAACATTGCAGCGGAATTTAAGATGTAGAAGACTGTCAGTGAGAGAAGGGGAGTTGATGAGACGAAGAGCCTTAGAATCTACCCTGTCCAAAAGGGCTGTGAGATGCATACTCCATTCGAGGGCGGAAAAAGCCCCTGTATATGGACAGTATCTGTGCTGGGGAAAAGAACTGGACGAGACGATACAGAACGCCTAACCTCGAGGAAGCTGATTTTGTAAGAAAGGAGATGTAAAGTTTCCAGTTAATATTCTGAGTGAAAAATAGACCGAGAATGTTTAGTGTCTCATAAATGTATTGATGATGCAACACCAGTATTAATTTTATTAATAAAAGGTGACACTGACATATTTCAATTTAGTAAAGAAACATATGTACCAGAGAGTGATGAAGAGGACAGGATGCAGAATTTGGTTGACAATGAAGGAGAGGTCAGCATCTCTGCACTAAAAACTGAAATTACCCAATTTCAACATTCCTCGGACACTGTTCAAGATGCTTCTTGTGATAAAATAGATAACAAAATAGAAGCAGAACATAATGAAGGAGAACCCAAGGTAAATCCTCTTGCAGTTTACTTTTCATCATTTAATCCTGACAGTGGGGATAGTGATTTCTACTCAAATTCAGTTCCAGATTTTACAGAGGAAGAAAATGACTTTGATAAGCTGGTATTTCTTTTCATCTTTCAATCCTGATGAATGCAATGAAAGTGTTAATACATGTATATCACAGACATTAAAGAAAAATGCTCAGGCATATGTTGCAGGTTACATATGCCATGCAATTAAAAATTATGATTGTGACCAATGTAAAGGTCCTTACCTAAAACCACAGTAATGCCATGAATGATGATTATATATATTTGCACAATAAGGATTCAGAGAATATCAAGTACTCAAAACATGCTTGTCAAACAATTTCTACTAGAATATAGTTACTTGAAAACATTTTCCAGGACAATATAAAAGGCATTCTTACTGTGGAAAATGTTAAGAATAATTTAATGAAGAAAATGCAAAACTATCTCACCACAATCACTAACATCTGTGAAAATGCCAAGCAACTTATTACTGAGAAGTATATGAAGTATATTTTGCAAAGTTTTTCAATAAAGATTTATTAAAAAAAAAATGTTTGATAATGCTGTACATTGTACCACAAAAAAAGAATAAAAAGATTTCAAAAGTGACCCATCAATGATTATAATTCTTAATATCTATCTGTATTACAGGCGTGTATGTTGTGGACATACAATAACGGTGTGTATGGCATGATGATTAACATTAATTTACCTTGTGTGGAACCTGCTTCAGGTTTTATCTTTGTTGTGCTGTTTTAGTTCTTTTGAATGACTAGGATATTTTTGTTATTGTTTGTTCTTATGCCACATGCATGATATACCAAGTGGTGACTTGTATATGCTTCATGTACACTTGCATGCTGCCTGCTTATTATGTGTTTGTTTCATGTATACATGTACGCTGCCTGCTTATTATGTGTTTGTTTCATGTATACATGTACGCTGCCTGCTTATTATGTGTTTGTTTCATGTGCACATGTATGCTGCCTGCTTATTATGTGTTTGTTTCATGTATACATGTACGCTGCCTGCTTATTATGTGTTTGTTTCATGTGCACATGTACGCTGCCTGCTTATTATGTGTTTGTTTCATGTATACATGTACGCTGCCTGCTTATTATGTGTTTGTTTCATGTATTATGTGTTTGTTTCATGTTGACATGTACGCTGCCTGCTTATTATGTGTTTGTTTCATGTGCACATGTATGCTGCCTGCTTATTATGTGTTTGTTTCTATTATGTGTTTGTTTGCCTGCTTATTATGTGTTTGTTTCATGTATACATGTACGCTGCCTGCTTATTATGTGTTTGTTTCATGTATACATGTACGCTGCCTGCTTATTATGTGTTTGTTTCATGTATACATGTACGCTGCCTGCTTATTATGTGTTTGTTTCATGTATACATGTACGCTGCCTGCTTATTATGTGTTTGTTTCATGTGCACATGTACGCTGCCTGCTTATTATGTGTTTGTTTCATGTATACATGTACGCTGCCTGCTTATTATGTGTTTGTTTCATGTACACATGTATGCTGCCTGCTTATTATGTGTTTGTTTCATGTACACATGTATGCTGCCTGCTTATTATGTGTTTGTTTCATGTGTACGTACACATGTATGCTGCCTGCTTATTATGTGTTTGTTTCATGTACACATGTATGCTGCCTGCTTATTATGTGCTAATTGCTATATATTTTCTTTGTTTCATGAACAGTGTTTCCTTCCTGTTCTTATTGCTGTGCTATTTGATCTTGGTAAACATTTCTTTACTTTTTTATGTTTCTAAACCATTATGTCTGCATACGACATATGTCTGTTAATGCAGCTGGTCTTACATTGTAAGCTTGTACTATCTGTGTAGTTTATAAATTTTCTGGACTCATGTGAGTGTTGTTTTGCTAATTTCTATCTTGCTTCTTGCTATCTTGCTGTGATTCAATGACAGCCAATAAAATGTGAAATTAGAGTACATCTGCATTGATTTTACTCTCCACCCTGTGTTTTATGTAACGTACATATATATATATATATATATATATATATATATATATATATATATATATATATATATATATATATATATAAGAGTAATATATTTTCATATGATTTCCTGTTACATTATAGAAAAAAAATATAAGAGCATCCAGTATTCTGCATAGGAATTAAATAAATGAAACAAAATAGAGGTATATAAAATATAACAGCTTACCCTGAAATTGTACACTAAAAAAAAAGTTACGCGAGGGTAGAATAGATGGCGCTGACCGGACTGATACTGCTCACGGTTTTAATTGTGTTAAACGGGAGAGCTTTCCCGTCTTCCTTTGTATAATCTTTGGCTATGATTGGTCAGTTACCTCCCCCTGCCTTCCCTCCCCTCCCAATGTTGTCCATGCCATCCAGCAGTGTCGAGGTACTAGTGGGTGACGATGGGCGTGCGGTGTTGGGTCTCACTGGTACGTGAAATACCCAGCAGTGACTAAGATAACTTGAACGCCTCTTGACAGGACTGCAGCAAGTTCGTATCGTACCTCCTGTAAGCGTGGATGTGAAAATATGATAAGTAAGGTAAGATTGAGTTCCATGCTTCAGTTCTCGGTTACCGGGCTGTGAGCTTGTAGCGGTGGGCGTGGACTCTTCCCCTTAGGGCGTGGGAGGCGATATCAGGCAATACATTAATTACTACTGATTGGCGTTCCCAGATTTCCTCAAGTGTATAAGGCTTATGAAGAGTCTTTTAGGTTGGATTCGAAACACTGTTCGAGGGTTCACAGCTCGGCCCGCTAACCAGTATTTCATGAGGGTGATTAAATGTTATTTCGTAGCAATTCAAAGCATTGACAGATTGATATTTGTTGATTTGTCTCGGGTTACACAAAGTTTTCGTTCATTTCAAGCGTCCAGAGCAAATTGAGGGAGCGCGGTGTTAAGGTAAGGGTTGGGTCTGCCCGGCAATGCTGGTTTTCCTTCCTGCACGTGGAGAAATGCCAAGGGCAGGCTAAGCTAGTTCCCCTCTCCGTGCTGTAGTTGTGGTTTTTATAATTATTCTGTAAAATGGCAATCATGATAGTGATAAAAGTGATATTGTAAGTAATATCAGATTACTAATGTTAATAAAGGTTAATAAATAATTCTTAACCCTAACTTGATTGGGGAAATATTAAAAACAGTTTCTAAACTAACATTTCTCTTCCGCTCATCACACACCTGACACGGGGCTTCTCCCACCTGCCTCCCCTGTGACTAAGTGGCTAGGGGAGGGGAGGAGGCTGCGGGGAAACTCTCCCTCCTCAGTTTCCTTATTACTCCCAAGACTACAAAAGTTTGACCGTGAAAAGTTGGAACAATTCGCTTACCTGTGATAAGGATGATGATGCTCCTACAGCTACCACTATATGTACTACAACTGCCAGCACCTCTACCACCACCACCACCACCACCACAACAACAACAACAACAACAACAACAACAACTACTACTACTACTACTACTACTACTACTACTACTACTACTACTACTACTACTACTACTACTACTACTACTACTATAATACTACTACCATAATCACCACCACTAATCATCTTTCATTTGCAGGCCTGACAAGAAAAAAATAGCAAAACTGAGAAAATAAGAAGCGCCGCAATCTCCTCCACCCCCTGCCACACTGGAGGACTGGGGGTATCGCCCGCACCGCCCCGTGACTAAGGTAGGTGCAGGACCGTATGTTCGGGGCCATGTTGGTGATGTCTGTTGCTTCTAGTTCAGTGAGGTTATAGTGTGTCTGAGGCTCATAATATTTTCCAGTTTGGCCTCAAAGATATCACTGTGTCATCACTGTGCTTTGTTGTGTTGGAATAGTTTCCGTTTGCTATTCATTTGCTGTACGCCTTTATCAGTGTGCATCTATAACAACAACACGAACCCGATTTCCTTTACCCATTTGGCTTCTTTTTGCGCCGTAGATACTCAGCCATCCTTTTTACACACATTCCGTTTTTCATTTGACACGTTTTTGATCGCATGGAAACAAGACTTAATTAATTTCGACTCGGTGAATAACTTTTCGTTTCGCATTACAGTCTAGCGCATGGAAGTCGTCAACATCGAATAAGACTCCCAAGACACTCGATTTTTCGTCCTCATAGAAGCATTATCTATTCATAGGACCTAAAAAGCCCTTGTTAACAACCTTGACGCCTCATCTGCGGAGGTGACGCCCGTGACTATTGATTATGTCGCTTATTGTTGGTGTAAGCGAGGTGGGGCTAGAGATGACTGTGTTGGGTGGAGGCAGGGAGCACAGCTGTGTTTGGGACGACTGATGGTGGAGGGAGGAAGGGTGGGAGGAAGTAAAGGCTGGTGGAGGATGAGCAGCTGAAAGTACCCTGAGGAAGAGGAATTGTTGAAGATACTTTGCTGGAGGAGACGGATTACAGAAGAGACCCTTTTGTAGAAGACAGATCGTTTGAAGAAGGTCTGGCTATGGGAATATGCTTAGGCTGAAGTATTGAAAATAAAAAAAAAGGCTGGAGGAGGGTGTGGCGATGGAAGCATAGTGACTGCAAGGTGGAAGTGAGGAAAAGGATGGAGGTGAGTTCGATTATTAGAACATGTTGGGTGGAGAGTTGAAGGGAGCAGTGAGTGACGGAGGGTGTTGTGATGGGAACACACTGAGGCTGAGGGTGGAGAGTTGAAGGGAGCAGTGAGTGACGGAGGGTGTAGTGATGGGAACACACTGAGGCTGAAGGAAGAAGTGCGTGTGGGATATGTAATGATGGTAACCTGTTTAGCGTGGAGAGTTGGAAGGTTGGAGTAGGTGGTGGAGGATGCGGCGATGGGTGCAATCATTGGGTGGAGGGTTGAAGGGAGATGTGAGTGGAGGAAGGTGTGACGCTTGGAACACAGTATTGAGTGGAGAAAAGAAATATTTGGGGTGGATGGGGAGGGTGTGAGGAGAAGAGCAGATGAGGGCAAATGTTGCAGAGAATGGGGAAAATTGGACATGTTATTGCAAGGCTATCGAATAAATCCCATGTTATTCTTTCTCTTTTTTTTTCTTTTTTTTTTCTTTTTACGTTTGGTGTCTCCGCTAGTAAGATTTCGTGTTAGGACATGTTGATCGGCAACACACCGTTAATGGCGCAGACAAGTGTTTTATAATGGTACCGTTTTGTTGGCTAATGTTGCCCCTTGGAGGTCCACTTGAGAGTTTCGCTAGAGCCTGGGTTGATAGGTGGTCATCGGGACATCATGTGGGTTGCCTTTGGCCACTGGGCGATGGCTGAAAATTGTTAACTACTAGCGGCGGGCAGGGCCTGAACCCGGGTCCTCTAGGAAACCGCGCCAGCACGCTTGCCACTCAGCCACCGCCTCCCTTAAGTAAATAAAGCGTGGTAAAGAGACATGAGGCTGCAGTGAACAGAACACCCTCCATGATCAATGAGAGACTGAGGTGGAGATGGGTGTCCTGAGCGACGGTGGAAGGGAGAGGAAAGAGAATGTGGAGGATGGATTTTTTTTTTTCTTTTTTTCTACGTCTTGGCCTATTGCGCCGGTAGGCTTCTTCCCGGTGGATCCTGATGGTCGGTCCAAGGCTTCTTCCCGGTGGGGCCTGATGGTCGGCCGAGCCCGTTCTGGCGCAGGCGAGTGTTTATAGTGGCGCCATCTTGCATTGGCTCATGCTGCCCTCCCGGAGCTCATCTTTAATCCTAGAATCTAGAGTCCGGGTTGATAGGTGGTATTCTGGACAGCATGTGGGTAGTTTTAAGCCACTCGGCGGCGGCTGAAAAATCCCAGCTTGGTGGCACCGGGCGGGGATTGAACTCGCGTCCTCCTGAACGCGGGGCCGTCTCGCTATCCGTTCAGCCACCGCCTCCCCGTGAGGAGTAAGATGGTGGTGGTGGTGGTAGGGGCTTAGAGGAGTATACAGTAGGTAGGGAAGGGAAAGAGAGAGTAGAGGAAGAGAAGGTGAGCGAAGTAAAGGTGGAGGATTATAGGTGCAAAGGATCTTAGGTAAGAAGGGCGAAAAGAATGGAAAGGGAAAGGATGGGTTCGGATTTACCTGGTCGTGGGGGAGGCTCTGGAGGGAGGCTGGAAGCGAGGTTGGGTGGTGGTGGTGGTGGTAGTGGTGTCTGGCATCGCTTGTACCTGAGGTCGAGCCCGCCATCTCCGTCAGTAGTGTGTCAGCCGGCGCCGAGGTAGGGTTTGTGTTAGGGCGCGGCGGGGCTGTGGAGTGTGGGTGTCCGCGGTGTGCTCGGCGGTGTCTCTTGTCTCACGTGAGGCTGCGGGTTGCTCTCACTCTCGCATTAATAGAACATGATTTTCAGGATCCCACAGTCTTGTTAGTTTTCAACTTGAAGGACTCTCAGACCTGTAGGAGCCACGAGAAAGACTTTTCTCGCTCTCCTTTAACAGAGAATCGCGCCAACTTTTGTGTCACGAGTGACCATTGGCCAGGCGTGTTCTCGTGTCGAGGCGTGTTGTCGCGAGGTCACACAAGACTCGCTCGATGGCATGGTGACTCTGGTGAGTATGAAGATGCAAGGGTTTATGTCTGTAAAGTTTCAGTTTGTTTTGCATTTCGTAAATAAATTATGACAACGGCGTTGTGCATAATTAATGGATGCAGAAAGTCAAGTTATATACATGTACTTTACAACGGTTTTTTTTTGTCAGGTGTTGAGTCTAAAGGGGTATAGTTTTTCCAATTCTTTAAACGTAAGAATTTCGAAGGCAAGGACGCACATTAATGCGTAAGATTTAAATTGCACTCCATCACGCTTTTGTATTCGGTGACATACGTTAGAGATGAAACCTATTTTGTTCCTCGTCGTCTCCCGCGGTCGAGCTCTCGGCGGCGGCGCACCAACGCAACAGGGACATAAAAGTAAGGAGTGACGGGCGGGCCGCTATCACTTTTCCAGGACTGGGGGGTTGGGGGGGAGGTCTATGGTGAGACTTTAGTTGGTAATGGTCATGTCAGTCTCTTTGGACACCAGGAAGGTCTGTGCTTCGAGTCCCCCAACAACACGGGATGCCTCCGTAATACCTTAGAGGGGGTAACGTTATAGGACAGCCCTCTCACACATCGTAGCTAGGTCCTTTAGGCTGTTCAGCGGTGTGTTGGTAATGCTGCTGCATCAATGTTGGGTCTTCGCTTTACTGACTCCACCTTAACTGGAAATAATGTAATGTTCATTGACTATCCATCATCCTCGTATAATCGTGTTTTAACTCCATTATCCTCTTATTCCCATGTGCAGTTTTCATTGATTTTCCTTTACTCCCACCTCTTTACCTTTTTATTACCTTATTAGCTCCTGTCAAGTAAAACAAAAAATATAGTGCCGACCTCCGCCACTTTTCTTGGCAACACAACAGGGAGCCATTTCACGGCCTTCCTCTCCCGACATCAAGAATTTACACAAACAGACGCAACTGTGCACGTGCGTGTTCGCGCCGCAAAACCCGTAAATCTACACACCGGGGGATGAAAATGCCTCGAGGGAAATGGTTTATTAGAAACTTTATTAAAGCTTTTTGAATTTATAACAGAAAAAATGTATGAAACATTTTTAGCTGTCACAACTCTAGTTTTTCATCGTTATGGTAAAAAAAATATGAAAGGGCTAATAGTTTGTCGGTACATTTTCTTTTAAAGACTTAGGATGTGAGACCCGCTTGTGTACGTGGGAGAAACAAGAACCTTTTAGATTTAAAGGCTGTGTAGGCAAAGGGTAAGGAAGGAGGGAGGGATGGCTCATGGAAGGGCAGGGAAAAGGGAAGTGGAGAACTGTGGGGTAGTTAACAGCGAAGCATCTGGATGGAGTCTTTTTTTTTAATTGTGAACCGAATGGATTTGTGAACTATTCAACACGTTCATGATTCCTTTTCTAGGGGGGAGGGGGGAAGGAAGGGGCAATCTGAGCAGGGAAGAAGGGAGAGAGGCTCTTTATTTTGTGGGCCAACGAAAAGAAACCGGAATCCAATAAGCGGAAGGAATATGTTAAGAAATAAAGAGAAAGAATGTATAAATACGAGTAGGGAACAAGAGAGAGTGCACGGTGGGGGTGAGAATGAAAGGAGATATAAAAGGTAGTGATGAAGGAGACAGAAAAGTAGAAAAATAAAGAATGAAAGAAAAAAAGAGTAACGTTCTGAATAGGGAAGAAGGAATGAAGGGGCCTGGAATATCGGTATTAAACCTCACATCACATCCACACACACACTTGGGAGCTGGAAGACAATCCCCAAGTGACACCCAGCACCCATTCACTGCTGGGTGGACGAGGGCATGGATGAACGACTGTGTGTGTGTGTGTGTGTGTGTGTGTGTGTGTGTGTGTAAAGAAATGGCAGTGAGAACCAGGGTATGGGATGGAAGACTGTAATGGGCGCAGTATACTCAGCAAGGAGAGGAAGTGGGTTGTAGCCGAGGGGTGCGCCGGGAGGAGGGCAACAAGGGGGGCGGGAAGTGCTGTGAGTAGAGATGGGAAGAAGGAAATTAAGCTGTAAATTAAGTGGGTGAGCAGCGGGAGGAGGAGGAGGCGGAGAAGGAGAAGGAGTCGGAGAGGGAGAAGGAGGCGGAGAACGAGAAGGAGGCAGAGAGGGAGAAGGAGGCGGAGAAGGAGAAGGAGGCAGAGAGGGAGAAGGAGGCGGAGAGGCGGAGGAGAAGCAAGCGGAGAGGATGAGCTTGAGGAGGTGGCAGGGGAGAGAAGGAAGAGGACTATGAGGAGTAGGAGGAGGAGTAGAGGAAAAGCAGGAGCAGGAAGAGGAGCCTGCGGCGAAAGGGAAGACGAAAATCAAGATGATGATGATGATGATAATAATAATGAGAAGGATGATGATGATAATAATAATGATGGTGATGATGATGATGATAATGATGATGATGATGATGATGATGATGATGATGATGAGGAGGAGGAGGAGGAGAAGCAGCAACAGGAGGAGGGAAAGGAGAAGGGACGGACGAGGACGAGGAGAGAGAGAGAGAGAGAGAGAGAGAGAGAGAGAGAGAGAGAGAGAGAGAGAGAGAGAGAGAGAGAGAGAGAGAAATAAAAAGAAGAGAAAGAAAAGAAGAAAAAGAAGCAGAAGATGATGATGATGAACAAAATGAAGACGCAGTAGTATAGGAGTAGGAGGAATAAAACGGAGGAGGAGGAGGAGGAGGAGGAGGAGAATAAGAAGGAGGAGGAGGAAAAAAGTATGATAAAATGTCTGCAGCCAAGGGAAAGAGCTAACAGGACTGGGATGAGAGGAAGGAAGGGGAAGTGTATTTTGGTGTTGGGCAGGAGGAAAAAGGAAGGAAGAAAAATAAAGGGGAGCGGAATGTTTGAATGAAGGGAGTAAGAGAGAAATCATAGACGGTTGATTTTAGAATAGGAGAGGTAAAAGAATGGAAATAGAAAACAACAACAACAACAACGGAATGAAAGAACGAGAGAATGGGGGTTGGTGGAATGTGCATATATGGCCAGCAAGAAAAATACTGTTTGCAATGAAAATGAGTGAGGTAGGGAGGAAATAGGAGAGAGAGAGAAGGAGAAGGGTCGGAGGAGGAGAAGACAATGAAGGGGAGAGAGAGAAGGAGAAGGGTCGGAGGAGGAGAAGACAATGAAGGGGAGAGAGAGAGAGGAGGAAGATCAGAGAAAAGAAGGAAGAAAGGAAGGAAAGGGAAGGGAAGGAAGAGAGAGAGAGAGAGAGAGAGAGAGAGAGAGAGAGAGAGAGAGAGAGAGAGAGAGAGAGAGAGAGAGAGAGAGAGAGAGAGAGAGAGAGAGAGAGAGAGAGAGAGAGAGAGAGAGAGAGAGAGAGAGAGAGAGAGAGAGAAAGGAAGAAAGGAAGGAAGGGGTGGGAAGGGAAAGGAAGGAAAGAGAAAAAAAGGTGTGGCGAGGAAGAGAGAAGAGAGGCGCGAGAGAGGCGGAAACTGAGTCAGAGGAAGGATGAAAGGAAGGAAGGAATGGGAAGGTAAGGGAAGAGAAACATGGAAACATGGAAACATGGAAACATGGAAATGCAGGCAACAGAAAGCCTATTGGCTCATTACGAGGTCGCCCGCTTGGGTGATTTAATCTGCTCGACCGCCACTTGGGGCTTGGTGAGCAGATGAAAGCACCTCGATATTGAGGAGCAGATGGAAGCCCCTCGTTATTCAGTTTACTCCTGACGCAGCGAAATGACGGTCGATTCTATATTTGAAGGAGTTGATGGTATTCGCATTTACTACTTCTGAGGGAAGATTGTTCCAGTGGCGTATGACTCGGTTTGAAAAGAAACTCCTTCCAATGTCTGTGTTACATCGACTCGACTGAATGGGTAAACCGTTATTTCTAGTTCTTGAGTTGGTTTGCAGTTCAAAGAATTTGGAGTAATCGACGTTATTGAACTTTTTTAGATACTTGAAGACTTGAATCATATCCCCTCGTAGGCGTCTTTTCTCCAATGTAAAGAGATTGAGTCGCTTGAGTCGTTCCTCGTACGGTTGAGCCCTGAAGGTTGGAATCATCTTTGTGGCGCGTCGTTGAATCCTTTCCAGTAAAGCAATGTCCTTTCTGTAATTGGGAGACCAGAACTGCACTGCATACTCGAGGTGCGGTCTTACCATGGAATTATACAAGGATAGCATCACGTCTGGTGTTTTACACTCGAAGTTCCTCGCTATGAACCCGAGCATAATGTTGGCCTTGTTGTATGCTTTTTAACAGTGATTCGCGTGTTTCAGGTCACTGCTGATAGTGACTCCAAGATCCTTTTCCTCCTGCATCGCTTGCAGAGGTCTCCCATTCATGATGTATGTGTGGTTACTATTTTGGGACCCAATGTGCATGACTTTGCATTTGTCAACATTAAAAGACATTTGCCATTTTTCCGACCATTCGATAATGTGATTGAGGTCTTTCTGAATGATTTCGCAGTCGGTCTTTGTGAGGGCATCTCCACCCACCTTGGTGTCATCTGCAAATTTCGATATTGTGGATTTCAGTCCTGATTCTAGGTCATTGATATATATGATCAAGAGGATGGGTCCCAGCACTGACCCTTGAGGCACTCCACTAGTGACTGGTAGCCAATCGGAAGGCTGTCCGTTGAGTAGTACTCGTTGTTTTTTGTCGGTGAGCCAATCTCTTATCCACGCGATCAGATTGGCTCCGATGCCTGCCGAGTGCAGTTTCTTAAGGAGTCGCTCGTGCGGTACCTTGTCGAAGGCTTTCTGAAAGTCCAGGTATATAACATCACTGGGGATGTGGGCATCCCAGTTCTTATATATACCTTGGAAGAAGTCTAATAAATTCGTTAGGCAGGAGCGCTTGTTTCTGAAGCCATGCTGGGTGTCGGAGATTACATTATTGTTTTCTAGAAACTTAACAAGTTTATCTCTAATAATCTTTTCGAGTATTTTTCCTGCCACTGATGTCAAACTTATGGGCCTGTAGTTTAATGCAACGCTTTTGTCTCCTTTTTTGAAAATCGGTGTTACGTTCGCCATCTTCCAGTCTTCCGGGACCTTGTTTAGTTGAACGGACCGGTTGAATATGGTAGTGAGTGGTTGAAGTATTTGTTGTTTAAGCTCTTTAATAACTGCGGGGACAAACTGTCGGGTCCCGTTGACTTGTTCGTGTCGAGTTTGTCCAAGTACTTTTTTACTTCTTGGTCGCATATTGAGTCAATTTCCAGCGGCGTGATCTCACTCGGCGGGGCAGGGCTCTCGGGAATGGTTTCGATGTCCTCGACTGTGAATACGGATGTGAAGTTACTGTTGAGGATTCTGGCCATCTGTTTACTGTCCTGAGTTACAGATCCAGTCTCGTCTGTCAGGGGACCAATATTGGATTTTACTTTCTTTTTCGATCTTATGTACGTGAAGAATTTCTTGGAGTTAGTTTTGATTTCGCGCGCTATTTGCTTTTCATAGTTGCGTTTGCTACTCCGAATAAGGCTGCGACAAGCTCTGAGGCTGTTGTGGTACTGTGTGCTGGCTTCGGCCGTAGCATTCTCTTTCATCAAATTATAATTCCTTATTTTTAGGTTTACTGCCCTTTTTTTTCTCTGGTCATCCACGGTGGATCTACGGCCCCATTTACTCGCCTGGATTTCGTAGGCACTGTAGCCTTCTCTACTTGCAACAGCTTATCTTTGAAGACGTTCCACGCGTTGTCGATTGTATTGTCGGTGATGCCAAGTTGGTCCCAGGTCGTAGGGGGAAGCAGTGCACGGGCTAAGTTGAAATTTCCTTTTTTGTAATCTGGTATCACTGATGGAATATCTACGAGTTTGTGACATATGTTGATATTAAAACGGATTAAGTGGTGATCGCACCCATTAAGTTTCTCACCAACTGTACAGTCGCGAATGAGGTCGGGGTTGCTTACTAATACCAGATCCAGCAGATTGTTTTCTCTCGTTGGTTGAGTTACAACTTGAGTGAGGAACGAATCCTCCACCATTTCTAAAAGCCTGTTACCCTCTTGATCTCCAGTCATCAGTCCCCAGTCAATGTTTGGGCAATTAAAGTCCCCAATTATAATTGCTTCCTTGCTTTGTGTTAGAGAGTGAATCTCTTCGTAGAGGGCAGTGTCATCGGCTGCCTGTTGTTTCGGAGGCCTGTATACGGTTGCAAGTGTTAGTTTCTTGTTATTTGCGGTTATTTCCACATAGACAGAATCGTATTTCTCTGCGTCCTGTTTGTCTATTTTTATGGCAGGGAGTGTACTTTTTACGTAGCAAACTACTCCTCCTCCTTTCTTGTGCTTTCGACTTTTGTGGAAGCTTTCGTACCCAGGGAATGACATTTCGGATTCTAGATGGGTAGAGTTGGCCCAAGTCTCTGTGATGGCTACCACATCTGGTTTCTCTGTTGCAGTATACGCCCTAATTTCGTCCTTTTTGGGTATTAAACTACGTGCATTTGTGTACATGATAGAAATGTGGCCGTGACGAGTTGTACCAGTTCGCTTGTCGGAGGCGTGGTTAGTTACACAGTTTCTTGTGAGTCGCACTGACGCTACGGGTTGGTTGATCAAGGGAAGGAAGGAAGGGATTGAAGGGCGAGGCAAAGGTCGAGGGAGGAGAGGACGAGGAAGAGGAAAGATGGAAATTGAGTCAGAGGAAGGAAGGAAGGAAGGAAGGAAAGGGAATGGATGGGGTGGCGAGAAAAAGACACAAGGGGGGGAGGACAAGGATGGGGACAATAGGAAAATATGTCAGAGGAAGGGAGGAAGGAACGAAGGGAAGGGAAGAAAAGGGAAGGGAAGGGAAGGGAAGGGAAAGGAAAGGTGAGGAACGGAAAGGAAGGGAAGGGAAGGGAAGGGAAGGGAAGGGAAGGGAAAGGAAAGGAAAACAATGGAAAGGAAAGGAAAGGAAAGGAAGGGAAAGGAAGGGAAGGGAGGGGTGGCAAGGAGTAGGGTCGAGGGAGGAGAGAACAAGGATGGGGAGAGAAGGAAAAGGAGGGTCAGAGGAAGGAAGGGACGAAGGAAAGGGAAGGAAGGGGAAGGAAAAGGTGGCTAAGAAAAGGGTCGAGGGAGGAGAGGACAAGGAGGGGGAGAGAGGGAAAATGGGTCGGAGGAAATCAAAAAGGAAGTAAAGCGAACGAAAGGAAAGGTGGGAGAAGGGAAGGAAGGAAAGAAGGAAGAGAGGGGAGGGGTGACGAGGAAGAGGTTAGAGGCGGGAGAGGACAAGGAAAGGGCGAGAGGGAAAATGAGTCAAAGGAAATAAGGAGTGAAGGAAGGGAAGGGAGGGATGAGGACTTTTGTACCGTGTGCCAAAATGGAGCAAGCCCAGTGCCATAACTTTCCTCACAAGACTGGACTGCTGCTTCATATTGTACTGTAGAGGGAAGGGGGCACTGCGCCATTACCTCTCTTCTCTCCCTGCCTCCCTTTCTTATCTCTTACTTTTTTCACCTGTCCCTCCTTTTCCTTTGTCTCCTCTCTTATCCCTTTCTCTTTTCTCCTGTCTTCTACTTTCCTCTCCT
This sequence comes from Eriocheir sinensis, assembly GCF_024679095.1. Taxonomy (NCBI): domain Eukaryota; kingdom Metazoa; phylum Arthropoda; class Malacostraca; order Decapoda; family Varunidae; genus Eriocheir; species Eriocheir sinensis. The sequence goes on along the minus strand of NC_066512.1, from coordinate 11,082,743 downwards.
TTTTTAATATTTCTCTCAGTTTCGGATCTTTTTCTCCCTTTTCTTGCCTTCTTTCCTCTCCTTTTTTTCTGGCCACGTTGGCGAGATTTTTTATGGAGAAGTGGAGGAGGAGGAGGAGGAGGAGGAGGAAGAGCAGTAGGAGGAGGAGGAGGAGGAAAAATAAAAGTAGGAGAAAGAGAAAGAGAGAGAGGAGGAGGAGGAGGAGGAGGAGGAGGAGGAGGAGGAGGAGGAGGAGGAGGAGGAGGAGGAGGAGGAGGAGAAGGAGGAGGAAGAGGAAGAGGAAGAGGAACACAAAGAAACGCAAAGGAAGAACAAACAATAGCAGACCTTATGGTCCTTACGAGGCTGTTTGTGACAAGCTACACTATCTAATCAAAGGTGGAAGATGAAGGAAAACAAAGGTGAAGGCTCCTCCCCACCCCCCCATCCCTCCAGCCAAAGCCAGCAGGAAAGGAAAAAGAACCATGCACCATGGAAAAACTGCATGGAAATTATGTAGCAAAGAGGACAAAACTACCATTACTGCTACCACTAACTGGGCGATAAAAACGGACAAGGACACCAGTATTCGAAAGAACTTAACGTTATTACGACAATGAGTAATATCTTCGTTGCTGGTTGGATTCAAAATACTTGTCTAATCTATTCTCGAAGGCCGTAACTGTTGTACTATCAACAACATCACAGGGTAGAGAGTTCCAAACATTAACAACTCGATTGAAGAAGTGTTTGGCTTCGTGCGACGAAACTCTTTTACCACTTATCTTCAAATTGTTATTTCTTCTTGTTCTATATTTGATCGATCAATTGTAAAGTAATCTTCCGCATTAACATCACTGAATCCTTTAAACATTTTAAACACTTCTATTAGATCGCCTCGCATTCTTCGTTTTGATAGACTGAATAAATTTACTTCTTTTAAGCCTTTGTTCATAAGATAAATTTTTCAACCTAGGAATCATTTTTGTTACTCTCCGTTGAACCCGTTGTAACTTTTCTATGCCTACCACCAGGCCCCTGAAGAAAGCCTACCGGCGCTATAGGTAAACACGTAAAAAAAAAAAAAAAAAAAAAAAAAAAATTAACGTACATCTGCAGCAAATATTTTTACTCACTTTATTATATTTTTCTTTCAAGTAACGGAACCTAATATTATTATATAATGTATTTTGCTACACGACATCCCTATAATTATCAGCCCTGCCCCGAAAAGCGGGAAAAATGAAAAAGAAAAATATTCATTCTGTCATTACATAAACCCGAATCATATTATTTTTTCGAACATTAAAACAACAGCAGCAACAACAGAAACAAGAACAACAACAACAATACTTATAATTGTTATTATTATTATTATTGTTATTGTTGTTGTTATTATTATTATTATTTTTATTATTATTATTATTATTATTATTATTATTATTATTATTATTATTATTATTATTATTATTATTATTATTATTACTATTATTATTATTATTATTATTATTATTATTATTATTATTATTATTATTATTATTATTATTATTATTATTATTATTATTACCGTTTTGACACTCCTTCACATTTACGTGACCAATCTTCCATACTTTTCAGGTTCCTTCCTCTCGCTCAAACATCTCCACAGTTCCTGCCTCGGTATTCATTCATAACATATGCAGTTCTTTATGTTTTTCTCTGTACTTTTCTATTATGTGTCTCATTATGAATATTGGGTGCGTTGTTCCTCTTCCAGGCATGAAACCAAACTGACCTCTGGACACCTCCACCTCCAGCCTCAATCTCTCATCCAGTATCTTTTTCCAGATTTTCATTGTGTGAGATAATAGTTTAATTATACGATAACTCCCACATTTCTTCTGAATCCTGTTATATAAAACTTTATCTAGTTTTTTTTTTTAAGTATTATGTTTCTCTCTCTCTCTCTCTCTCTCTCTCTCTCTCTCTCTCTCTCTCTCTCTCTCTCTCTCTCTCTCTCTCTCTCTCTCACAGCAAGTATATCTTTTGATAACTACATTCTCCATTTAAGCCCTACTCGTTATTGTAGCAGCTATTGTAATCATCTCCAAGTGTGACTAAACGAAATGACCTATTTCTAGAAAAATAAAACTAAGTAACTGTGATCAGAAGAGAAAGGAATTCAATAATTGAGAGAAAGAAATACCTTTTAAATAAGAAACCGTAATATGATATACACCTTTCCAGTTTGGTCTCTTTGCTGGGGACGTAAAATTCGTCCCCTGCGTTTTGTTATAGATATATATATATATTTTTTTTGCAGCAAGGAAGACAGCTCAAGGGCAACAAAACAACAACAGCAAAAAATCAACAAAAAAGTCCGCTAAGCGCTGCTCCAATAAAAATTAAACGGAACGGGAGGCCAAAAGAGAGGTCAGTTTCGGGAGAAGAGGGGTCTTGACACTCTTCTCTTGAAAGAGGTCAAGTCGTAAGCAGGAGGAAATACAGACAAAGGAAGGCTGTTCCAGAGTTTACTAGCGGAAAGGATAAAAAAAAAAAAAAAATGGAAATGCTGGTTAACTCTTGCATAAGGGATTTGGACTGTATAAGGGTGAGCAAAAGTAGAGAGTAGTTGTTAGCCTTTGGGCCATTTTGTGGGTGTCAGTGCGGGACGTATAGTCGTGCTTAAAATTCATACACTACAGATATAATTCTTACAGATATTACTTCTGCTTCCTCGATGTTAGGGTGTGTGAGACTGCCCAACGCGACAAGGATGGTTGTTTGACAAAGAAGAGCCTGATGCGTTTGATGTAATGCGCTCTGTTAAGGCGATCACATCTGCCAAACGAAATGCATACTGTGACGTATATATTCACATTCACAATCATGTATAATTATTCGTGGTAAATGATGTTTTCATGCACTTACCTACGGTCTTTCATATTATTTCAGTCTCGTTATATCTTTGGTTCATTTATGGTATTTCATTATTTTGTTGGCTACATTGTATCAACTAACTACTCATTTATTAAGATATTGAGATATTGAAAACATTACAGAGCTCGCTGTGTGACCTCATTTGATTTTTTATAATGATCATCACGGAGCAGAGGTTAAGCAGCTCACTGGAGGGCTGAAGGTATGCATTTCAAAACCATCTTTCCAGCTTCAACACACCTTAAATATTAATCAGTTCTCAGGCTTCATCAACGTGAACTTTTGCTTCGTTTACGTCATGATATACAACACATGGTTTACATATGTTTAATATTACAACGTTTATAATGTAGCTAACAGTCATTACACCAAGGAAAGTATTACATTATTATAACTATTTCGATAACCTATACACAACCTTCAGCTTTAGGTATCTTAACAGTTATGAAGACACAGTGTTAATTACATCTGTTAGGGTATTTTCGCCAATGTGCACCCACCGTTCCAGTTAACACCCCCACTAGGAAATAAATTTAGCTACTCAGATAAACTGATCAGAAATAAGGAGGAGGGTCAGAGGAAGGGAGAAAGGAACGGAAGAAGGAAGGGAGGAAGGAAGGAAGAAAGAGATAAAGAAAGAAAGAAAGAAAAAAAGAAAGAAAGAAAGAAAGAAAGAAAGGAGGGAAGGAAGGAAGGAAGGAAGGAAAGGGTAGGGAATTTTGTACTGTGCATCAAATGGAGCAAAGTCTGTCCCATAAATTTTCCCACAATGGGGCTGCTGTTTCATTTTGTACAGTGAATGTGAGGGGTATACTGCGCCGCCACTACCCCCCCTCCCCCCCCCCCTTTTTTTTTTTTCATCCTCTCTCCCTCCCTTCTCTCTCTCCTCACCTCATTTCTTTCCCCCTCTCCTCTCCTCTCCTCTCCTCTCCTCTCGTCTCGTCTCGTCTCGTCTCGTCTCGTCTCGTCTCGTCTCGTCTCTTCCCTGCTCTTTTCTCTGCTCTTCTCTTTTCCTCTCTTCTTGCTTCTCACTTTTTTTCTCATATCTTTGTTTCTTTTTATAATAGTTCGTTTTATGCCTCAGCTCTGTGTCTCAAGGTATTTTTTCCCAAGTTATAAGTGCAAATTGGAAGGGTGCGTACGAACCTGGCCAACGGACCTTACTTATCAACCCTCAGTATCACGTATCCTATCGCCTCTAATATAGACAAATGTTAAGTACTACAGTTACAGCGCGTACCTATTGTTAGCATTGCATCAGAGAGAATAATCATGTTGAGAAAGTTTTGCCGGTTCATGAACTACACTCCGCGGTATACTCTCGCTACCTCGGCGTCTTGGTGTATATCAAAGCGGCGTCTGGGCTGTGTTGTGTTATGGGGTCTGAGTGCTACGGGGAAGGCGGTATTTCAAGTTTGTTTTGTGGCTGTAAACGTACGTCGTGTGCTTGTGGGTAGTGGTGGTGGAGGCAGCGGCGGCGGCTGCGGAGGTGGGGAGGAAACATGGAAAACATGGACTAGCAGGCAGCAGAAAGCCTATTGGCTCATTGCGAGGCTGCCTGCTTTCAGTGATTTAATCAGCGTCGGCACACGAGAGTGACCTGCGAAAAGGATTAAAGCACTACTGTACTTACTCAGGAATACGTTCAGTTCACTCCCGACACAGCAAAGTGACGGCCAATGCGATTTATTTTTTTATTTTTTCAGCACTTATTACTCCTTCAGGAAGGCTAGTGGCGGACGACGTTGTTCGAAAAATAACTCCTGCCGATATCTTTACTGCATCGCTTCCCTTGAATTGTTTTACAGTTGTTTCTTGTTCTCGGGTTAGTTTGTAGTGTGAGGAGTTTGGAGTGATAGACATTGCTTAACTTGTTCAGGCACTAAAAGACTCGTATCAGGTCTCCCCGCAGTCGTCTCTTTTCCAACGTGAAGAGGTTGAGTCGCTTGAGTCGTTCTTCATAAGATTGCGTCCTCAATGATGGTATAATTTTCGTAGCGCGTCGTCGTGCTCTCGAGTAATTCAATGTTTTTCTTGTAATTAGGGGACCTGAATTGCACTGCGCATTCCAGGTGGGGCTTTACCAGCGAATTATACAAAGATAACATAACTCCCGGCGTTTTATGTTCAAAGTTCCTCGCTATGAACCCGAGCATAGTATTGGCTTTCTTGCAGGCGGTCTTAAAATGTTGTGTTTCAAGTCACTGCACTACCTGTAATGGCTCCCCACCCATGTTGTATATGTGGTTGCTATTTCTGGAGGAGGAAGAGCAGGAGGCAGAGGAGGAGGAGGAGGAGGAGGAGAAGGAGAAGGAGAAGGAGGAGGAGGAGGAGGAGGAGGAGGAGAGTGCATCAGTTCAAGTTTGTATTTTCTCTGACGAAGAAACGTAAAAGAAGAAGGAAAAATAATACCAAGAAGCAGAATAAATGAAGAGGAGACAAAGGGTAATGGGTTAACAGGCAGGATGTGCGGGGCTTTTAGCAGCACTCACCTCGCACAAAGAACACAGTGAAGAAGTGGAATGGCGGTAATGATGGTAGTCGGAAGAATAATATCAGTAATAATAATAATAATAATAATAATAATAATAATAATAATAATAATAATAATAATAATAATAATAATGATAATAATAGTAAAAGCAATGATAAACGTAACAATAACACTGATTATAGAATTACTGATGACAATAATAAGAGGTAGAAGACAAAAAAGAAAACAGAAAGAAAATGCGTTTAAATTCAAGAAGATGAAGATGGAAAATATTTTTGAGAAAAAGCTGTCTCTTCAAAAACAGCGAAAGCGAGAGTGAAAGCCAGCAGCGACAGGTAGAGAAACTTCAGACACGTACGTACTCCTGACTCTACCTGGAGTGCGTGGAGAGGACGCCGTGCATTGATGGGGCCAAACACACCTGAACACACCCTTTTGTCAAGCAGGTGTATGTGTCTGTATACCCTTCTCATTATTTGTATGGCAACACTTTCATTAATATCGAAGAAGGGTGGGTTCATTGTTCTACCCACTGCAGCAGAAGAAAAGAAGACGCTGGAGAGTGGGACGTAACGGGTGGTGGTGGCGGGGGGCGGCGGTGGTGGTGGTCGGGGGGTGAAGGTGGTGGGGTTGAGGGTAGGAGTGGTGGAGGGGGCGGCAGAGGCATTGTTGGAGGTGACGGGGAAGGGGTGGGGGGTGTAGAGGGTGCTGAATAGAAACTTTAAAGCGATGAAAAATAGACTGGGCAAAGGGATGGGGAGAAGCGAAGGGAAGGGGATCGGAGGACGAGGGAAGGGAGAGGGATAGGTAGATGGTATAGGAGAAAAGAAAAACACAGGGTTGAAATAAAGAGTACTTCTCCTTGTTATCTTCTCCCTTTACTTCCACGAACCTTAAGCTTTACTCTTTTTTTCTTCCTCACTACTTTGTTTAGATATTTTTCTACCTACCTACTTTGTCAGCCTTGTTTTCTTCCTCCCTACTCTGTCTCCATTATTTCTTTCTCCATACTTTGTCTCCATTGTTTCTTCCTCCTTCCTTTGTTTTGCACTTTGTCTTTTTCCATATTTTTCTACATTTTTACTTCCTCTCTATTTCTCTAGTACATTCTCTCTGTCTCCGCACCTTTGCTGTCTTGCCTATTTTTACGACAGTTTTATTTCCTTTCTACTTTGTCCACATTTTTCCTTCCTCTCCATTTTATCTACATTCTTGTTTTTTCCCTTCCTACTCTCTTTACAGTCATTGTCATTACGCGTCTCTTTTCTCATTCTTTGTTTGTATTACACAATTTGGTTCTCCTCTGTTATCGCGGAATCCATTACTCCACTTTCATTCTTTTTTCTCACTGTTCCCGTCTTGCTTTTATTATTATCTTCCTCCTTCCGCATCCCTTCTCTCTTAATTTTAATTCCCTCATCTAATTTTTCCTGCTTCCCACCAGCCTCCCTTTCTAACTACCTCCTAATTTCTATCCCTTTATATTCCTTTCCCTATCGTTTTCTTTCCTTATATTTCTGCTTTTTCCTCCCTTCTACACGTTTTAATTGCTTCTTTCTTTGTTCCTTTCTCTCATCATTTCTTTGCCACCTCCAATTCCTTATCGTCTTCTTGCTTCCTCTGTTTTTCCCCCCACTTATCTCTCCGTTATTTCAGCTTCCCATTCCTCTGCATCCTTTTCTCATATTTTCATTTCCTCCCACCCGTTACCTACCTCCTCCATCTCCGTCTCGGCTGTCCTTCCCTTGCCTTTCCTCCCCACCTGTCCGTCTCTCAACTCTTTGTTCCCAGCCCCTGACGGACGCAGCGGCACCTTTTTCTTCTGTCCTCCCTTCCCTGAGTTCCTCCTCCTCGGCGTGGTGGCTCGACTACTAAACAATGGCTTTCATTTTGTTCTTCTCACAATATTCTTCTTCCTCCTCCTTGGCATTCTCGTCCTTGTCGTCGTATATAGTGTAATATAGTCTTTCTCTTCTTCTTCGTCTTGTTTCTCCTTCGTGTTTAACATCCCCACCCTCTTCCTGTTATTATTATTATTATTATTATTATTATTATTATTATTATTATTATTATTATTATTATTATTATTATTATTATTATTATTATTATTATTATTATTATTATTATTATTATTATTATTATTATTATTATTATTATTATTATTATTATTATTATTATTATTATTATTATTATTATCCTCCTCCTCCTCCTCCTCCTCCTCATCATCATCATCATCATCATCTTCATCTTCATAATAATCAGTAGTTGTATTGTTAGTATTAGTAATAGCATTTAATGGTTTTCTACTTTTTCTATTTTCTCTTTTCCTTTTACTTCGTCTTGTTATTCTTCTTTGCCTTATCTGCCTACTCCATCAGTTATTTATCCTTTTCTTTCTCATTTCTCTCTCTCTCTCTCTCTCACACACACACACACACACACACACACACACACACACACACACGTGGTATGAATTAATAAAAAAAATGATGAGTTCCATTCCTTTCATCCTGTTTCCATTTTAATTGTTTTTTTTATCATATTCAATATTTTTAATATACATACAAGTTTGCGGTTTTAATAAAAAAAAAAAGGTTATTGTGTGCGTCGGGTTGAATGCTTGTGGGCTTGTGATGAAAGCTTAAAGTTGAAGATTTGTGAAAATTCGTGGATTTGATGGAGAAAATTAATATTGTTAATCACAAGAGTCAGCAGGTGTTATGACTGTTTCAGTGACTGATTCTGAGTGTTTGCCGCTAATTGGTAGATACGATGCGAGTCACGTGGCGCATATTAATGCTTCAAAGGTCACATACAGTAGATAGGCAGAGAGACACATTGGCATTGACAACAGCACAGACCGAGTCACACACACACTGACGGACAAAGACAACATACATAACTGGGCACTCGGACATGACCAAGTGAAAAGACAGGCAAGCATGGCAGACGGTGATAGACAGGCAGACAACTGAAGTACTTTAAACACACACACACACACACACACACACACACACACACACACACACACACACACACACACACACACAAACATGCACACACACACACACACACACACACACACACACACACACACACACACACACACACACACACACACACACACACACACACACACACACACACACACACACACACACACACACACACACACACACACACACACACACACACACATTTCATCTTCCATTGATGTATATTTTCAGCTCTAGGGCTGCCTGGTACTTCGTGCAATAAACCGTTTATTATTATTATTATTATTATTATTATTATTATTATTATAAATACAAACCAGTGGTTTAAACCAACTAATAAAACCATTTTTTTTCTTTTGTGTGTATCTCTGTTAATTTAATCAGTATTGTGTTGCAACGGCTGCAGTTGTGGATCCCAGGCTATGCTGATGCTCCTTATTAGCCGCTCCGCCCGGTCCTGCACCCTGTTCAGGTGGGCGGGGTGCCTGTGTGCCGCCCCGCCCCACGCGAGGCACGCGTACTCAAGGGAGGAGCGGATTTGTGACTTATACAGCACCTCCAGCCCCCTGCCGTCGAAGAGCCACGACATTCTTCTTAGGGAAGCCAGCTTCCCTAAGGCCTCCCTGGCGAGCCGTTCTATGTGTGTCCTGAAGGTCATCTTGCTGTCGTATGTGACCCCCAGGACCTCCATTTCCTCTTGTTGGCTCAAGGGCCTCCCGTCGAACGTCAGGGGCAGGACCGAGATTTTTTTCGTGACGTAGAGGAGCTGCGACTTGTGAGTGGCAAACTTTACTTGCCACCTCGCTCCCCAGGCTGCGATGCGGCTTAATGATGCGTTCATTTGTTCCGTTGTGGTCGCCTCCTCCCCCGACCCGTAGCTTTGGAACAGTGTGATGTCATCCGCATACGCCGTAGCAGGAGGGATGAGATGGAGTAAGTCATTTATGTATACGTTCCAAAGCAGAGGGCCAAGACAGCTTCCTAGGGGGACACCTGCTGCGATGGGCTATCTTTCCGATGACTGCCCATTAACCACAACTCTGAGGTGTCTGTGATTAAGGTTGTTCCCAAGGAGCTGCAGGAGGGGCCCGCCTATCCCAGCGGCGCAGAGCTTTGATACAAGTGCAGCGTGCCACACGCGATCAAACGCGCCCTCGATGTCCAGCGCCACTATAGCGGAGGTTCTTTCTTCGTCCAGACCTTCACTCCACTTAGAAGAGAGCAGTAAGAGCAGGTCAGCTGCAGAGCGGCCTTGTCTGAACCCGTACTGCATCGTGCTTAGTATGTGGTGCTTGTCCAGGTGCTGGGTGATTCGCTTTGTCACTATTGTTTCAAGCACTTTACTCAGCACCGGCAATAGCGACACTGGTCTGTAGTTTTTTACTTCGGCCTTTGAGTTCTTCTTATGCACTGGCACTATTCTGCTCTCTTTCCACGCACTAGGCCAGTGGCTGGATCTCAGGCAGTTGTTGAACAAGGTGGTGAGTGGGTAGGCCAGCTCTGCAGCACACTGGCGAAGTAGGCGTGGGCTAATGTTATCCGGCCCCACTGCCTTTTTATCGTCCACAGCCGCTAGAAGTGACCTAACCTCCGCCTCACTCGTCTGCACTGTCACTTTTGTCTCTTTCACTATTTTTGGAAGCACAGGGGGGGGTTCTCATTGGCTCCTGAACTCTCATTTCCCTTGAGAAGTGCTGAGCCAGGAGGTTGCCCCCCCTCCCCCCCCCCTCCTCTCTCTCTCTCTCTCTCTCTCTCTCTCTCTCTCTCTCTCTCTCTCTCTCTCTCTCTCTCTCTCTCTCTCTCTCTCTCTCTCTCTCTCTCTCTCTCTCTCTCTCTCTCTCTCTCTCTCTCTCTCTCTCTCTCTCTCTCTCTCTCTCTCTCTCTCTCTCTCTCTCTCTCTCTTACAACTGTTTTTGTAGCATGTAACTGGAAAATTAGAAGAGGTCTTTCATGTTTTACTACTCTTTAACATTGCAATTAAAAAGCATGTTAGAGAAGCTGCATTTTGGCTCTTTTTTCAGATTGCATGAAGATCAAATGAATATATTGCTAAATCCATCTCTAAATCAATCTTTAATTCCTTTTCAAACTCATATATGTATATATGGATAGAATTACTGGAGTAAACATACTGAAAAGAAAAATCTATGTGGCTTAACCCCCCCAAAAAAAACGGTTTAAACCAAAAAAAAAAAAAAAAAAAACTGGTTTAAACAAAAAAAAGTTTTTTGGTTAAAAAAAAAAATACATTGTTTTTTTGCCAGCCCTGACACACACATATACATACCGCTCCGATAGCTCAAAGGATTAAGGCTCTGCCCTGTCAGACTCCGACCTGATAGGCTGAAGTTTGAGCTCCGCTCATGCCTTGACTTTCCCGCTGACAAGGAGTGGTTACTGTCCCCCCTTAAGCAAGGGGGAGGGTGTGTGTGGTGTGTGAAGGTCCCGGCAATACTAAAAAATTCACTATAAAGAGCATTGCTCTAATCGGGAAGGTACTTGCTGGCGATGACGAGTCTAGCCCGTGATTAGGCCGTGGTGAGTTACATATACACACACACACACACACACACACACACACACACACACACACACACACATACACACACCATTGCTGGGCACTTCCGCTAATTAGTCCGCAAATCCGTAACTCCGCAATAGCGGAAGCTCCATTTCATTTGCGGATTTGCGTTTGCGACAAAAAGGTCACTAATTTGCGGATTAGCGTTTGCGGTATTACTTCTGCTAACCTTCGCTAACACGTGCAAGAGTCAGCCAGGTTTCCAGCACGCCTACCCCTGCTTAAGGGTAGTTTACACGAGGCAAGTAGAGATTCAAGTCAAGTGTGCTACAATTAATTGGCCAGCAGTTTTATTTTAAGGCAAGTTGCCTCCCAATCGCCACTGAATTCGCCTGTGTGAACATGTACTGGCTCGTCATCTCCCGCAACTCAGTTGTATGACAGGCTCTCTGGTGGCCAGTCAATCATTTTGGCCACGCACGTGTGCACATCTGCTGCCCCAACTTCCCGCACTGCCTGTACGTGAGTCCGTGACCATGTACAAGTATCTAAAGACATCTAGCGTGGATAGTAAGCCTACAGACCCTACACCAAGCCAAGCTAGTAAAGCTGCCTAATGCACCAGTGCCCAGCAGGCAGAAAATAACGTCACCACGGAACAGCAGGTGGAGGAAGTGGAGGAGGTGACAATGGAGAGCTCGGAGGAGGATTTCTTAGACTCTTAAATCTCATTTCATGTATGTAAAGGGCAGCATCAATCTGATAGATTCTTCAAATACTGAAATAAAACTGATTAACTTAAAAACTTTTCGAAGTTGTTGCCTTTTCCACTTTATTACAAAAAGCTTATTCACATAAACCTCTCAGGGATATTATTATAAACATCATAATAAGTATTTTGAAGGAGACAGGGCATATGAATATTAAAATAGTTGTGACAGTCACACTGATGAACTTCCTTTGGTCCTTCTCATTAAAAATAAGTTTAAAATAGATGCTTACCAGATTCTTACAAATTAATTAGTATGAGAACAAATCGTCCATACTTGAAGTAGCTGTAGCGTATGTATGGTCAATGCTGGTCATGAAAAAATAGTTTTCTTCATACTCTATGTCGTAAAAAAATACAAGAAATGAAACTTTGAATGCCTAGCTACAGTATTACATCGCAAATAGAGTGAAAAGAGATTCGAGGGCTATTGATAATAGAATTTTTGTTTGCGGTTTGCGTTTGCGGTGTCACGTTTTGTGGCGGAAGACTGCAAATATTGTGCAGCTATTTGCGATGGCGGATTTGCGATTGTGATGTAAACTAAATTTCGAAATTTGAGGAACTGCGATTGCGAAAGTTATGGAATAAGTTAGCGGATTTGTGATAGCGGAAGTTCAAATTCGTTAGCGATGCCCAGCTCTGACACACAATTGCTTTTGCTTTGCTTTTTTGCTTATGACAGTCCATCGTTGCCGATGACGACGTTGCTCCATGAAATGAGATGAATGATGAGTGTCACTGCTCTGTCCTCTGGTGTCACCGCAGTTGGCTGTGAAGTCCAATCCGGGAAGCACAGACCTTGTTGCACTGATGACAGCGGTGTTGTTTATTGGGAGAGATGAGTCCTTGAGCCCTGTGATGTAGGCGGGCTAACTTGGTGGCTCTCTTTAGGTTTAATGAAGCCTCAAGTACTTCTGTTCCTTTGTGGCATGTTGATTTCCAGGTGGATCGGTTTGAAGCTAATTGTTCTAGTGTCGCAGGCTAAATGTTCATACATTTTAGGAGATTCTTAGAGTGATCTTTGAACCTCTTCTTCTGTCCTCCAACTGAACGATTTCCTTGTGACACACACACACACACACACACACACACACACACACACACACACACACACACACACACACACACACACACACACACACACACACACACACACACACACAGAACGTAGTGCCGTAGTTAACACGCTTGATTCTCAATCGGTTTCGCGTTCGACTCCCGGACGGGATAGACACGGATGGGCCGTCTCCTTTAATTCGTGCCTCTGTCCACCCAGTAGTGAACGGGTACCGGGTGCCAGTCGGGGCTGTGCCCGCCTCCCGGGTTTGTTTACATATGATGTGAGGTTCCACCCGTACCCAGAGATACGTCACCAGGGCTCTAAGTTTATTCGGGGAGGGTACTGGTTAGGGATGGCGAGTCCAGAGCGTGGTCAGGCAATGGTGAGCTACACACATACCCTACTGCTACTGTTCCTTTTTTTTTCTCTTATACCAGGCATGCATGCGTTATAGGCGTTATACGTTAACACACACACACACACACACACACACACACACATATAAAGACATACACCTTTGTTCCGTCAGTACCAAGGCTTGCCGGGTTGTTGTTTTATGTAACGGAGATCATTTTGCCAAACCACACTGAAAATACCAAGAATGAATTATGACAGTGTCATCCTGCAAACCACTGGGAAAGTAATGCTGGCACAATAAACAATAGCGCCCTAAACACCGCTTTATTATATATAAAACATTAATTGAAGATTTTAAAGATATTTTTCTCATTTTTACGGTTGAAAGTAGTGCTGAGGAACCATAATTACGGTGCACTGTCATGTAAATCAACTCTTAATATGGAAGGCGATGGACTTGCAAGAAGGAAAGGTGCGTTAATATAGAAAAATGATGTAATTACTTGAGGGAGAATTAACGTTAATTACAGAAGTACGTTCTTCCGTGTGAGGGAAGCAAATAGTGAACACACAGTTTTAGACGGTAAATAAGCAGTTAAAGTAGAGTAGGGTCTTAAGGCGGATAAAAGTAAAGTACTTTAATAATAACTATTATATATATATATATATATATATATATATATATATATATATATATATATATATATATATATATATATATATATATATATATATATATATATATATATATATATATATATATATATATATATATATATATATATATATATATATATATATATATATATATATATATATATATATATATATATATATATATATATATATATATAAAATACACATTTTTTTGTTGCACCCAAAGCCATTATGTTCTTTAAAAGTAGCAATTCATACTTGAATAGAAAAGTAACTTCAGAATTTGGCAAAACGTGAGGTGCTTACTGTGAAAGTAAATTATATGCACACACCTTCGTTGCTTGTTTATCCGAGATCACGGGTACATCTATAACAACAACAACAACAACAACCCAAAAAATAATGTGCTTCATCGTTTCTTGTTATGCAGCACTACTTTCAACCGTAGAAATGAGAAAAATATCTTTAAAATCTTCAATTAATGTTTTATATATAATAAAGCGGTGTTTAGGGCGCTATTGTTTATTTAATGTACTAGTGATATTAAGAATTGAACTTTTTCTAATATGACAGCTCGTGCCGATGGTGCCAGCATTACTTTCCCAGTGGTTTGCAGGATGACACTGTCATAATTCATTCTTGATATTTTCAGTGTGGTGTGGCAAAATGATTGAACTCTTCCTAATAGTGCTGTGAATGTTGGGACCCTGTTTTTTTTTTATTCCCTTCATTGCTCAATGTTCCCCCTCTGAGACCTGTGGTTGGGGATGTAGTCATTGGACCTATCCAGAAGGGCTGACATTTTTGGCCTGTGAAATCATAAGTGATAATAATAATGATGATAATAATAATGATGATAATTATTATTATAATAATAATAATAATAATAATAATAATAATAATAATAATAATAATAAAAAGATAATAATAATGATAATAATAATATCAATAACAATCATAATAATTATATTGACAATAGTGATAACTATGTCCATCCATATCCATAAAATACCAAGTAAAAGAGAATACATCATTTTTTATTGTTAATTGAAAATCCATTTGCAATATTGAAATTCCAATAATGAAAATGAATTTTAATTTACGTCTTCGTTGCTTGTTGCATAAAAGAACGCCGAGACCTGTGACGTTCCCTGTTACGTAAAAAGCTGACCCAGCCAAGGCACCTGAGCCACCAAGGGCAGGGTGCACCTGTCCGGGGCCGCCCCGTGGGCCGTAGGAAGGGCGGCCGTGTTAAACCTTTTTGGGGATCAGGAGGGAAGCTGCGGATTAATCCCTCGATTCATAAGTCACTGAGCGGGGAATTGGCGTCAGACCCTACATTTCTCTCCATTTTGATCCCTCTTGTTCTCCTACAATCCCTTCTCTCCCTCTATATCCCCTTTGTTGTACGTTTTTTTCCTCTTCCTCGTCCTATCACGTCAATCTCCTTATCCTTTTTTCCTTCCTTGCCTTCTGTTCCTGAAGTACTTATCTTCCTCTTATCCCTCTTTTCTTCCTCTCTTACTGTCGTCCTCCTATCCATCTCTCCCTCGGTTTCTTTTAAATCCGTTATTTATGACATACTATCGTCTTCTTTCCCTTATCTCTCTCGCATTCCTCTTTTCCTCACGTCTTCAACCCCTTCAGCTGGCCGACAATACACACACACACACACACACACACACACACACACACACACACACACACACACACACACACACACACACACATATACACTTGGCCCGGTAGCTCAGTGGATAGAGCGTCTGCCTCACAACCAGAAGGACCGGGGCTCGATTCCCCGGCCGGGTGAAGATAAGTTGGGCTTATCTTCTTTCACGTGTAGCCCCTGTTCACCTAGCAGTGAGCAGGTACGACGTAAGGCAAGGAGTTGTGACCTCGTTGTCGCGGTGTGTTGTGTGTGAGTGGTCTCAGTCCTACCCAAAGATCAGTACTATGAGCTTTGTGCTCTACCGTAGGGGAACGGCTGGCTGTCTCTCGAGAGACCCGCAGCAGACTAAAAGATGAATTACACACACACACACACACACACACACACACACACACACACACACACACACACACACACACGCACACCACTCCGATAGCTCAGTCGGTTAAAGCGGTGCTCTGCCAGGCTTAGCGGCGTGGCAAGCAGAAGTTCGAGCCTTGCTTAGGACGTTTTTTTCCGCTGATTAGGAGTGGTTGCTGTCTCCCCTTGTGCAAGGGGGATGGAGTGTGTGGTGTGTGAGGCCCTGGCAGTACCCAGAGATCGATTAATGAGCCTTGCTCACATCGGGAGGGTACTTGCTTGCGATTGCGAGTCCAACTCGCTATCAGGACGTGGTGAAATACACACACACACACACACACACACACACACACACACACACACACACACACACACACACACACACACACACACACACACACACACACACACAGACAGACACACACACACACACACACACACACACACACACACACACACACACACACACACACACACACACACACACTCTCTCTCTCTCTCTCTCTCTCTCTCTCTCTCTCTCTCTCTCTCTCTCTCTCTCTCTCTCTCTCTCTCTCTCTCTCTCTCTCTCTCTCTCTCTCTCTCACAAGTGTTCAATGCGTTAAGGACCTGGGGATTAAAATCGCGTCAAACCTCAAATTCTCACATCAATGCATCGATGCAGCAAATAAAGCGAACAGAATGTTGGGCTTCATTAAAAGAAACTTTTTATTCAAAAATAAAGATGTAATACTTCCGCTCTACAATAGTTTAGTCAGACCCCACTTGGAATATGCGGTACAGTTTTGGTCTCCCCACCATGCAAAGGACATTGCTAAACTAGAAGGTGTTCAGCGTCGAGCAACAAAAATGATCCCTTCCTTGCGCAACAAATCCTACGAAGAAAGGCTTTCCACCCTTAATATGTTCTCTCTTGAGAAACGTCGCCTCCGAGGAAAACTGATCGAATGTTTTAAAATACTTAATGGTTTCACGAATGTAGACATAACAAAATTGTTTATGATCGATAACACTTTGCGAACGAGGAACAATGGCACAAAACTCAAATGTAGACAAGTAAATTCAGACTGCACCAAATTTTCTTCACCAACGTTGTAGTGCGAGAATGGAATAAGCTCCCACCATCAGTGGTCCAGTGTAACACGATTGACTCCTTTAAAAACAAGCTCGACCGTCACTTCCTTGAACTTAATATTAACTAGAGTAGAAAAGGAACGTTTTGGAGCCATCTGATTAATGTAAAATCACTTAGGTTTTAAGGACAGACCACCTAGTCTGGACCACAGGGTCTGTGGTCGAAATATATATGTGAATCTCTCTCTCTCTCTCTCTCTCTCTCTCTCTCTCTCTCTCTCTCTCTCTCTCTCTCTCTCTCTCTCTCTCTCTCTCTCTCTCTCTCTCTCTCTCTCTCTCTCTCTCTCTCTCTCTCTCTCTCTCTCTCTCTCTCTCTCTCTCTCTCTCTCTCTCTCTCTCTCTCTCTTCCTTCCACTGCTGATTTCTGATTTAGATTTTAGTGGCTTGTCTAAAACAACCTCTCAGAGACCAGCAGGTCTGCTGTTGTTTGTTCTTCCATTGTCTCTCTCTCTCTCTCTCTCTCTCTCTCTCTCTCTCTCTCTCTCTCTCTCTCTCTCTCTCTCTCTCTCTCTCTCTCTCTCTCTCTCTCTCTCTCTCTCTCTCTCTCTCTCTCTCTCTCTCTCTCTCTCTCTCTCTCTCTCATAAGTTCCAGATGGAAAGCTATTAGTCTTCTCGTCTTGGGAGTTGAATGTTCCTGGACGAGGGATTGGCGTGAAGCCCGACACATGCTGCTGCCCTTTGATCTCTTTCACACCTGTATTCTCTTTCGTCTTCCTGCGTGGAACTGGGAGGGTTTTAATGGGAAAATGTCTTTCATCCTCTTTGTCTAGCGAACTGAATGGCACACATCTGTCTTCACAACTCCGTCCCTTTCTTTGGAAGACTGTGGTCTTCTGCTAATGTTTTGTCACAGTCTCACTAGTTATACATTCTCATGGGCGAAAATTTAGAGCTCTCTTCAACTTAATTGCTCTCTATACTTTTGCAACCGATACATCGTTGTTTTTTAATTACAGGATTAAGTGAACAATTCTGTTAGATTGTAGAACCTGATCACCTGCATTTTGTTAAGGAAAAGAAATTACATTATTTTAACATATCTTATATTTTTGTTTTGTATTCCTCTACAACGCGTGGCTAAAACTATTTTTTGTTCTCTTTCCTGTCGTGAGAGGGACAATACCTGGAAGACACTGATCCGATCCTCCTGCTCTGTCTGTTGGTGTACAAGAAGGATTAACTCTTTTATCTTGAATCTTTCAATCTGTGAAGGGAGGAGGATACTAGCAAGCTTTAACTTTTTTAATCCTACCTCGGCTTTGTGTGCCTCTTTCTATGTTGCCTTTGGAGTGGAAAAAGTCGAGAAAAAGGTTTAGTTTAATTAACTTAATCCTCTTGTGTAACTTCCTCCGTGCTGCTGTGGGAGTTAGTCTTTTATTTGATACCCTTGTTTTCCTCCGGTGAAAGGAAAGGAAAGCACAGGAAACTTTTACT
This sequence comes from Eriocheir sinensis, assembly GCF_024679095.1. Lineage (NCBI taxonomy): Eukaryota > Metazoa > Arthropoda > Malacostraca > Decapoda > Varunidae > Eriocheir > Eriocheir sinensis. The sequence goes on along the minus strand of NC_066512.1, from coordinate 11,064,388 downwards.
AGTTTATGTATTGCCCTTTTGTTGTGTATTCTCTTACTTAGGGTTTAGAAGTCGCACAACTTTCATATCAGTTTCCGGTTCATGGACAAGCAGGAGTAAGGTAAAGAGTAAATAAAAAGATGAATTGTTTTTGTTTCATCTCTGTACCAAAATTTGCGTTTAACTTCCTTCTGCCTGCTGCTGCTCATGAGCCACAGAACTCTGCTTTATTAATCCTTTCCCTTGTGTCGTGGAAGGTGGGCGTCAAGAACAGAAGGAATCCGCGGCTATCATTATCCTGTCGTCCTTCTGCCTATCTTATATGATGTGCCAGTCTTCCTGCTCCTGCTCCTGTTCCTCTTCCTGGCGTATCCTTTCTCATCTTTCACTGGCCCTTGTTTGCTCTTCTTCCCTCTCCTCTTCCTCCTCCTCCGTCTCCTCCTCCTCCTCCGCTTCGCCTATCTTTTCTGATCTTTATGTTATTACTTTATCCGTCGTTTCCAGTTTCCTACTTGATCCTCCTCCTCCTCCTCCTCCTCCTCCTCCTCCTCCTCCTCCTCCTCCCCTCCTCTTTGCCCTCTCCCCCCTCTTTGCCTCCCCCGCTAGTGTGCAGTGGGTGAATAACTTTTCTTTTGTCTTGAGTGCTGTGTCTTGCGTGGGAAGGCAAGGACACAGCCAGACGGTCCCCTTTCCTTATTCTTTTTTATTGTCTTCCTAGAAAAGTGCGGGATGGTTAATGATTTCTGGTATTGGGAGATATGAGAGGAAGGTAAAGGAGGAGGAGGAGGAGGAGGCGGAGGCGGAGGAGGAGGTATAGGAGCAGGAGGATAAGGAGGAGAAGGAAACATGGAAACATGGAAACGCAGGCAACAGAAAGCCTATTGGCTCATTACGAGGTTGCCCGCTTTGGTGATTTAATCTGCTCGACAGCCTGGGGCCTGGGGAGCAGATGAAAGCACCTCGACATTGAGGAGTAGATGAAAGCACCTCGATATTGAGGAGCAGATGAAAGCAACTCAATATTCAGTTTACTCCCGACGCAGCGAAGTGACGGTCGATTCTATATTTGAAGGAGTTGATAGTATTCGCATTTACTACTTCTGAAGGAAGATTGTTCCAGTGACGGATGACTCGGTTTGAAAAGAAACTCCTTCCGATGTCTGTGTTACATCGACTAGATTGAATGGGTAAACCGTTATTTCTAGTTCTTAGGTTGGTTTGCAATTCAAAGAAATTGGAGTAATCGACGTTATTGAATTTTTTCAGATACTTGAAGACTTGAATCATATCTCCTCGTAGGCGTCTTTTCTCTAATGTAAAGAGATTGAGTCGCTTGAGTCGTTCCTCGTACGGTTGAGCCCTTAAGGTTGGTATCATTTTCGTGGCGCGTCGCTGAATCCTTTCCAGTAAATCAATGTCCTTTCTGTAATTAGGAGACCAGAACTGTACTGCATACTCGAGGTGCGGTCTTACCATGGAATTATACAAGGATAGCATCACG
>NC_066512.1:11042908-11055408 GCF_024679095.1 Eriocheir sinensis | reverse complement strand
GGAGCAGGGGGAGGGGGAGGAGGAAGAGGAAGAGGAGGAAAAGGAGAAGGAAGAGGAAGAGAAAGAGGAGGAGGAAGAGGAGAAGGAGGAGGGAAAAGAGGAGAAGAATGGGGAGGAGAAGGAGGAGGAGGAGGAGGAGGAGGCGGGACAGAAAGAGGAGGAAGAGGAGGTGGTTTGCCGCTTGTTGCATTTTAACCACGCGAATCAAGGTGTTAATTAGTTTCCTCCCTTCACCTGCTCTTCCACCACCACCACCACCTCTACTACTACTACTACTACTACTACTACTACTACTACTACTACTACTACTACTACTACTACTACTACATAAAAAGATACCTCCACCCATGTTTATTTTCCCGACACATAATCATGGAGGGCTCCATAGCTTGGAGGTCATTAGCCCCAACTCTGTTCGCTAATGACTGTGGCATCCAACCATATCACTAATACTACCTAGCACTAAATCGATACATAACACCCTATCATTTATTACGTCTAGATCCCCCTTTCCTTCCCTACTCAAGTCACTCCCGACCCACCCTAATGTCACTCTCCACCACTGTGGCTTCATAGTCCGTATTGGAGATGTTGGTGGCTTTTTGGCCAGTGTCTGGTGCCCCTGAGATATAGGATGGCCGACCTGAACAGGGAGAACGATAGGCGACACCTCATCCAGGCGACAACGTGGCTACTTGGCTGATGCTTCTTTTCTGAGATTAGTTCCGCGAGTCGTGCCTAGAAGCATCGGGCCCTGGGACCCATCCCGCCGGATATGGTGAAGACGAGGGGGGTGAAGCTGCCCTGATCCACATGTTGGATTCTTTCACCGGTTGCCCTTGTCTCCTGCTCGTTCCTGTGGTCGGCGGCTTCCAGGGGCAGCTCACGGTGACAGACAGTCATCTGGTCGAATATGCGGTTGTCCATGAACGCCCGCTGTCTGCGCACCCAGAATCCGCGGGCACTTACATCAACCCGAGTAGTAACAAATGTACGGAAGTGGGGGTTGCCTCAGCGGGGGGGACTGGAAGTGGGGTTGGGGGGTGAGCGGGGTTACAGGAGTGGGGGGTAATTTGCAGGGGACTGGAAGTGGGGTTGGGGGGGTGAGCGGGGGGGTTACGGGAGTGGGGGTAATTTGCGGGGGGGTTACGGAAGAGGGGGTATCTAGACCCCCCCCCCCTACCCACATCTATTTTACCTTTTCACCCCCCCCCCCCCCAAAAAAAAAAAAATTTGTTTTCACTATTTCATGTTCTAACCCCCCTCGGGCTAGCGTACGGAAGCGGGGGGGTGACGGGAGCGGGAGTAGGTCGGTCAGCGAGGGGGGGGGGGGGGGAGGTGACGGAAGAAAGGGTGGTCAGCGGGGGGGTGACGGGAGTGGGGGTAAGACGGTCAGAGGGCCGTCAGCGGGGGGGTGACGGAAGTGGGGGGCATGCACAAAGTGAGGGTAATTGCTATTGTTGTTGTTGTTGTTGTTGTTCTTGTTGTATACACACACACGCAAACACACACACACACACATATTCTGTGCTATATAAGCATCATACTTTAATAATTACCATCATTAATAGAGTTTCCGCTATGACTGAGACATATTCAGAGAACCTTCTCGATATTTTCCAATATCCTGCGCGCATAATAGTTGCAGGATATAGCAACTCTGGAAAATCGGAACTTGTACAGCAGCTTATTCTGAAGTATCATGAAAAGTTCAAAAAAATTGTCATATGTGGCTTAACGTCTCATCCTCTTCAAAGAAATAAAGAAATAGGACCTAAAGTTATAGTGTCGTCTGAAATAATTGATCCAATTGCCAACGAGGATACGTTTGATCGGAGAGGGACATTGTATGTACTTGACGATATTTTCATTGATGCTGTAAGGAACAAAATTGTGGTTGATGCTTTTACTCGCGGACGGCACAACAATATTTCATGCATATTTATCACTCAAAATATATATATGGGTGGAAAGCATGCAAGGAATATTAGCCTGAACTGTTCTCATTTCCTCTTGTTAAGACAGCGCGATTTATCTCAAATTCACACTCTGGGCAGACAAATATTCGGGAAAGAGAAGGCAAACCAGTTTGTAGATATATATAAATATGCTGTATATTCACGTCCTTATGGATATCTTCTTGTTGATTTGGGTATAAATACTCCTGAGTCCCTACAGTTTCGCTCAAACATTGTTGGAGAACCCCAGGTGAACGCGTATTCCAATGGTGAACTCCAGGAAGAAGGAACTCTTACACACTATACTCCCAACATAACGAACCCTATGGTTTAAGCTCTCAGGCGAAATTATGGGAGAAAGCAAAAAGTATAAATCCGGCAATAACACGTGATGACGTATTCAACTTTTTGAGAAGCAATAAAACATATACATTGCATAAGCTACAGACTAAAAATTTTCCCCGGCAAAAGATAATAGCCTCAAAACCCAAAGTAATCATGGCTGCCGATTTAGCAGACGTGAGACATATAAGAAAGGAAAATAATAACATAGGCTACTTGTTAGTATGCATAGACGTGTTTTCTAGGTATATGCAAGTTGTCCCGTGTCGGAATAAAGACGCAAATACTATGCTCGTGGCCTTTAAACAAGTGGTGGAAAATAAAGATTCTGAAGGCTTACGAAGATTAAACACCGACTTGGGCACAGAATTCTGGAATCGAAAAGTAAGAAACTATTTATGTTCCCGGGGCATTAAGCTATACAGTGTGTACTCAAGTGAGATCAAAGCAGCCTTGGCAGAGCGGGCCATTCGTACACTTAAAGCACGCATCTACAAGTTCATCACGTCTCAAAATTCTTCAAGATATATTGATCAGCTGCAAAACATGGTCAGTGCCTACAACCGCTCGCCCCATTCTGGACTGAAGAACAAACAAACTCCCATTGATATTCATAACTTAAAAAACCCATCTGCAATCAAACGGCAATTCCACGCAATGTATAAAAACCCGAAGCAACCAGCGTCTTCCATCACTTCTCGACTGGCAGTTGGGGAAATAGTTCGCCTTGTTGGAAGTGCTCGTTCCTCTGTATTCCATAAAGGATACACGCAGCAAAATACTCACGAGCTCTTTCGCATAAAATCAATTAAACACAAGAATCGCCCAAGAACTTATCTCTTAGAAGATTTGTCTGGAGAACCAATACAGGGATATTCTACGCGCCAGAGCTCGTCTTAAGCGCTCTGCCTGAGACATACGATATTAATATACTGCGTTCAAGAAAATATATAGGAAATAAGCAGTATTTTGTATCGTTTTTGGTATACCCTGCTTCATTCAACAGCTGGATTGTCGCTAATGATTTTGTAGAAAATGCGTAAAAAGACACCACTCCTCAGTGCACACAAAACTTTGTCTTACTTTTGAAGAAATTAAAAGTAAAAGATAGAAACCGTGCTATTAAGCAAGCAGCTCGAGAACAATTGAACTGTATATCTGAAATATTTTCCAATTTGTTAAAGAAGCACCTCACCCTCAATAGCAAAGTTATCAAGAAATTACGTAACTATCGGGAAGACATACGTGCCATAGCTAGAAAGAAAACTCTCCATAAGAAAAGACTTATATTGACATCGAGACGGGCGGTAATATATTAGCTGCTATACTACCTATTGCCGCTTCCTTGATCGGAAAATTATTTGGATAATGCGCACGTATTATCTTGTTCCTGAGTCTACCGCTGAGCGTGTTTTAACGGGTATTAAGCCTAAATGCGCCAACTCCACGAGTCCGGGGGTCAACGGCCAATCGTGTTTCAACCCGCAGTCGACCCATCCCGATCATATGCCGGTCTCTGAACATGTGCCAGCAAGCAGCAGCGGTCCTGTCGTGTCCTCCCATGGTGCAAGACCAAGCACTCCTACAAGATTGAACCCGTCGTCTCGCTCTGTAAGAAAGAAAAGCTACAAAAAAAAGAAAATATCGCGATCTGGTGTATACAAAACCACAAAACTACCACCCGTGGAACTTAGAGTCACAGGGATTAGGGAGAACAAGATATCCTCCAATCCTGAAATAAGTAATTTAATACCTCTGTATGTTAAAAGTATCGACGTGCCATACGTCAATATGATGCTAGAACGAATAAAAGACAATCCCATCGTAAAATGGGATAGCCGAGGCAACCTATTGTCTTCTGTTCGATCCTCCAATATCCTGTACATGTTGAATTTACTCTCTAATGCAAGTCAAAAACCAACGATTGCTGACATTGCTGATATAAAACACATCATTGACGCCACGGGTGTATTACCTAGCGAAATAAAAAATACGCGCGTGCGGCAAAAGATTCAGGGATCTGGTTTCACCAAACAACCATCGTTGGCAACTTACAGATGGGACCCATATTAAATCCGCTTTTCCAATGTGCTAGTGCAGTCCTACATTGTGATTCAAGAAAGAAACAGAATCATGGACGTTGTAGATACTGAACCGCGTTGGACGCGCGACTTATACAGAGGGGGCGGCGACGTCATGGAGAGAGAAATGCCGGAGGCGAGGACGAACACGCTCGGACACGGTGGTGCCCCGAGCGGGCTTATAAGAGAGAGCAGATGGGACGATGGTTCGCTACTCGTCCCTCGCCATCAGCTGAAGCGGTACTATTCATCACTCACCAGTATACCAGAGGACACCATGTCGGACGCCTACGTGTTCAACTACAAAGACGGTTCTCCTGGCGATGACATCTACCGCAACAACAAGACCATCATCGTTTCTTCCCTCAACTGCAGTTCCTGCTACGAAAAGAGGGGGTTTACTGGACGCCTACATGGATTATACCCGCACAGTAATCTCTACCGCGAAAGAAGCCCGATCTATCAACTGAACAGGTGTCGCTGGGAAGATCGTGGTATTCCCGGTAGTCTGCATATTCGCTATCCTCCGAGTGAAAATCTCCCTTATGTGGCGTGTATCCTAACCCAGTATGCTCCTGGCCGCGAACTGGAAAATAACCCTATAAACCAAGGATATCTTCAGACGTCAAGAGATCAAAATTTCATTCGTGGGGTAAAGGAAGACAGTTATGATAACCGCCTCCGCTGGTTTAAAGAGTCCATCACAAAACTGGTAGAATGGGTGATTAAAAGCAACATTACAAGTGTCGTCTTCCCCTACAATATTGCAAGTGCTGGAATTCTTTACGTGTTGTGGAAAGCTGACTACCAACCGCATCTCCAAGAGGCTGCGGCTGAACTCCAACTGCATAATATATCGTGCGTCATCCTGGACAGATGGTGGACCTGCGATGAGCCTGAAACAAAATTAACTCTATCTGTGTCTCCCGAGCGAAACAGGAAGAGGAAACTGGTGGATACAGAGGACGATGCTGTGGCTGACGAATGGAAAAGAAAACGGACGGTGCTGTAGTCGACGTGGATCCTGAATAACTATAGCTCCAGACAATTTCCCAATAATTATGTACATCACTAAATGTAAAATATGTCAATAAATAACAATGTAATGATGTTTAGTATGATTTACCTTCAATATGTAATTGGCATCTCGTCATGTCTACCTCTATATAATGAAATAATTATAATATTTTTGCTAGTGTCTTGCTTGCTCTAAATGGAGTCACATCATATATATGTTACCAGCATTGCGGATGGGGAAATTTACCCCAATTCCAGCACTAGCTTTACTAATAATATACAAACTCTAACATTAGACAAGGACGTGGAATATGAAGTCGGTCTACTGAACGTGTTGCTTCCCGTCGGTATTACATTGTTAAACCGGGTGAACCAGAGTGTAGTATACACCTTGAATGTGGTATAAGACCAACGCCAGATTCAGAAGCTATTGAAAGACGCACACTGTCAAAGGCTATTAATGCTAATATCTTGTATAATGACACTGGGTATTTGGTGATGTGTGTTAACGGTATAATAACGACATTGATAAAGGAGATGGTCGATGGATACAACTACCATTTACTAGCGTATTCTAGAGAGGTTCTTGCATTTAGCTCCACAAATGATCATTTAACTTTGTTCTGCTACAATGGTTATCATCCACAAGTTGTATTTATTAAGGTTTCCTTTGATGCGCGACTGGCCCAGGTTCTCGGTTTTGTCCCCAACTTAGGTTATGCTGTGTTTTCTTCCTTGGGTACACATGAAGAACAAAAAAAACCCGTTCTTGTTCCGCTACATGGTCATGCCCCTCTGTTGAGAAATGGTGACGTACAGTGTGTTCTCATTTACACTGACCTTGTCAATCCCTCTAGGTATGCAGGGAAAATGTAAATATTCTTGATGCCTTTTCGCTCTCTGGAGGTCTAACAAAAGGCGTGCATCCAACTATATATAAGTCCCTTAAATCCAAAGTAATTGATTCGATTTCTATTAAACTCACAGATCAAAAAGGTCGTCCTATGCATTTCGAAGAAGGATACCCTGTTACATGTTTACTTCATATCCGATCGCGTTGAATCTTTGAGTACATTTTGCTGTATTAATAGGAATGTTGTCCATTTGAAAAGACAGTCTCCTCGCCGCCACCATGCGGGTTACATTCATCCCTCCTTCCGTAGCAGAATATCATACCCTGTTTTCGAATGGCAAACAGATATCAACCCGAGGGAGTGGTATTGATGATATAGTCACACTTTCTTATGAACCAAGCTATCACAGAGGCGGGGGTTTATTCTCGGTTTTAGCTGGACTCGCTAAAAGAGCTTTCCCTTTCCTAGTGAAAAATGTCATTGTGCCTTCAGCTCGAACATTTGGAAACAACGTTCTAGATGATATTTCACAGGGAAGCAACTTGAGAAGCTCTATAAAAAAGCATGGAATTAATTCCTTAAAGCAAGCTGCAATGAAATTGACTAGAGGAAGCGGGAAAAAGAAAGTCAAGCGAGTCGGGAGGAAAAGGTGTTATAAAAAGGACATCTTTACCGAGTTGTAATCATTGTTGAACTAAGAGCAGTATGGCGAGCATCACCAGCGCGGTTGGTGTCGGGAACCCGCGTTCTCCCCTGGGGCAATATGCCGCCGGTGTCAGTGAATTGTTTCCCCGCCCTAACAAAATGAGATTATTGGAAACAACGATTGCCTCCCGTTATGATGCTGATGTTTTACCTACTAACCTCGGATTCAATATGAAATTATCCGATAACTATATATAATATTTCTCATTCCTGGAACACTTGGCAGTTTTATTGATTTGGGGAAATTGGTGTTGCACACCTCTTTACGCTTAACTAAGCCAGACAATACTACTCCTCTCGAAGACGTTCAACACGTTGAATTTGCAAATAATACCGCGCACAGCCTATTCAAATCAGTGCAATGTTTTTTGGGAGATGTAGCTGTTGACAATAATGTACTTTATGGGTACACGTCATACGTTAAAATGCTGAATACTTTGTCGCCCAACAAACTGAATACAATTGGAGCCAATGCTAATATTGCCATCCCAGAGAACGGTTTTATTTCCAAAGTAACAGCAGAATACTTTGACAATGCCAGCGCGCAACACAAGACCATTATGAAGCGGGTTAAGACTCACGGTATACAACTCTGTACCCCGCTTCTTCTGGATATAAGTTCTTTAGACAGTTACTTGCTCGATGGTATTTCGATTAGACTCAGAATGGAACTATCTAGTAATGCATGGCTGCTAAATTCTCCAACTGGCGATAACATTCGTCTGCATATAGATTCAGCCAAGCTGCTTTATACGCGACTGTTTCCTTACCCTAATGCACTTCATGCTTTGAACGCGTCTCGCCACAGGGAATCTTTGAAATCGACATTTACCAAAACCCTCTTGAAAACCTATGTGCTAGCCAAAGACCAAACCTCAGGAACGTATGATCAACCGTGGGTAATGTTATTCCGGAAAAACTCTCGCTTATTATAACGAGCATGGAAGCTCATTCTGGCGACTATACGCTAAATCCATTGTATTTGAGCCATGGCGATATAAGTCAAATAAGCTTAAGTGTTAATGGTAGAACCATGTATAATATTCCTAGTAAATTCCCTCATGACTATGCTGAGCTCTACCATCGTACTTTGGATGCACTTGGTTTTCACAAAGACCATTTAATCGGAAAGGATATTTTCGGCAAGGGGTCAATGATTTGCACATTTGATTTGCGTGCTGAAAACTTGAATGATAATTTGCCCGTTGAAATGAATGGGGGGCTTAGACTTAGCTTGAATCTAAGCAAGGGAGAAAACGAGAACCGTCTGTTGATACTGTTTGGCGAAACAATGGGTATAATAACAGTTAATTCTGAAAGACGGCTGCAGTGTGATGTGCGCTTGAAGCGGCTGTGCGATGAACAACACGAACCTTGCAAGAGGATTGAGGGGGCACATAGGAAAGCAAGCCTTGTTTTTAGGCGTGTTATTGGCAGACGAGGTAAACTCTATACCTCGATATAGAAAACCTATAGTGTGCATCGTCAATACGCTACCAAGTTATTCTAAAAGAGAAATGGGACACTGTATTTGTCTCTACTATGAACCGGGCATGGCAGTGTTCCTAGATAGTTATGCTCTCGATCCAAAATTATACTCTGATCATTTCAAATATATTGATTACCCCGGGCTCAGTATGTATAAAAATGCATTTCGACTTCAAAGCACGCGAAGCGATGTGTGCGGGGCTTATGCCATGTACTTTGCCTACAATGTTTCGCACTTGGGTGTAAGAGAAACTCTTGAAAAAATATGTATGGAGTTTTCCAAGACCGAATATTCGAGGAATGATGAACACGTGATGCGATTCGCTTACAGCAAGTTTATAATGCCCGTATGTCATCAAACATTTAACACGTGTTCATAAAAAGTAAGTATTGACTTATTGATTTTTTCATAATGAATTGTATTACATTCCATGAAGCATAAGTAATTTTCTAGTTCCTTTATCGGGGGGTGGGGTGGTTGTATACCATGCTTAAATCAGAGGTCTGGCTCCACTCACAGGTCCTCACCCGTCACCGCCACTACCCCGTGCAGCCCCCGCCCTGCCCGCCCCCTGCCCTGTCCTGGGCCCCGAGCTATCCTGTCGCCTCTTGCCGCCGCACCACTCGCTACCGCCGCCGAAGCCGCCGCCGCCCGACTGATTTGGCGGGCAGTCTTGTATGCATGAGCCGGATCGAAACATAAAAGCGTTTTATTCATGTTTCCACAAATCGAATAAATTTTAAGACAATTATTGTGTTTTTTTTCATCCGTTTTTGATAAAGGTCATATAAACAAGTCAAACAAACTCAATGTTTATTGGAATTTGGTCAAATTATGATTCCAGATTCATCATGTGCAATTTTATAATATCAAAGGCTCCAACATTAGTCCTATATACAGAATATATTTACATATATTTTATATTTAACATAAAAATAGCAGGCAAATTCTTACACTATAAACAGTATATACAACATTCACACCAGTCCCTATCTTATAAACAACTACAATTTATTCTGAAAAGTCTGTATCTACTAGCATATATTCAAGGGGGATGATGAGAGCATTTGATTTATTTCTTCCTGTTCCGCGGCTTGCATTAACATGTCATCATCCGCCTCTACCCATTTTATCAAGGGAAAATATTGATCTACCAGCACATCCTGTTCTCCCCACAATTCATAGGTTTCTTCTTCTAGTTCTCCCATTTCACCGATCTCTTGCCCACCCATTACCTCGGCTAGTCTCGCTTCTGTTATGCCTCTTTCATCGCCTTCCTCCAAATTTTCTTCGTTTGACAGTGTCATGATCTGGGCTACCTCCTCCTCCTGCTCTTCCTCCTCTATCCCTATAGAATTATCGGGATGACCGTAAGATCGCGACTCCAAGGTGCTAATGTAGTATCTTTTGTCCTCAACTACAGATATCCCTCTCTTGGGATATTTTACTGTACTCATTCGTCCATTGCGCACTGTGAATCCCTGATAGTCAAAGGTAAATGTTTGCTTCTGGAATAGGGCGTCTTTGTATCGCTGATGAGCAATTTTCTTCTTTATGAACTTTGGAACGCCCTTAGCTGAACTCAACCGGTCACCGTCTGCCAAGAGGATGGAGTAGCATTTTGGTTTTACACCTACAAATTCTGAGATGGTTCTTTCCCCCACTTCAGACTTGAGAAATCCAAGCTTTCCTTTGTTGTCTGTGCTGTACAAGGAATGTGAGGGGCTAAAGTTACTTGTGTCTATATAGCTTTTGAAGGGTTCCTGCGAGTACTCTGTTAATAGATCAGGAGTTTCAATTTCTGTTATTAAGGAATCAGTGTCGCAATACACTAGTTTCGCCCGATCCCCGTAATGAGCCTTCAACACATTGTAATAGAAATCATATAGTCGCAGCTTGGACAGCTCTAGGATGTAGTAGCCAATGTAGTTTGGATGATTCACCCGTGAATATTTCTTATGGCGAGTTACAACTACATGACCATCATTGAGAGGTACAACGCGTTTAAAGTAAGGACTTCGGGCCAGCTTCAAAAACTTTTCGCGGTTGGTGACAATATCTATGTCTTCACTATATTTGGCCACGTTCATCAGGAATCGACCAAAATGCTGTTTGAAATACACTTGATTGCATTTTTTCTTGATAGGGCAAGTAGCACTTTTGCGGGCTTCTATGTTATCCTGAATGAAGTCCGCAAGAAAGTGCTTTGCTTAAACGTATAAATAGCATGCACTTTTTTAACAACCAGGCCTAGTCGAATAAGTAGTTTAAGGAGGGGCAGAGCAAATAGCATTTTCTCCTGAGCAGCATGTGTTCCAATCAGTTTTATGTTCTTACACGGTGCTGGACGGTTTCTTCTTCATACCATTCGCGTGTGACTGACGATATATCTCTGTTGGTGATATTGTGTCTTCTGATGATCAGTGGGAGGTCATCCGTTTTCTCAACGACTTCACGTGAGACAGCCTCAGTATCGCACAGAATGAGATATCCAAATCGCCATCGGTTGCTTGATTGACCAAGCCCGCTCAAAAACGACTGCATTTCTGTCTCATCTAGTTTTCATATCCCCACATGGCAACTTCTCTTGCATTACAGTGGGATAAAGACTGTTGAAGTCAAGATATGAAAGGAAAGTGCTTCTATCATGTTTTGGATTAAACTGAGGGTTCGTGTAGATGTTATTGGCGCGTACAAAACGACGCACAACACTTGTGTAGCCCCACGCACATTTGTTTGAATGCAATGATATATGTCTGGGCTACTAAGCACCTCTAATTCCTGCTGTGTTTTTAGCAGAAAGGAGTCATAGGCAAATCCTGGCAGGCTAACATAATTTACAATATCCAACCTCCACTGGGTTTTCAAAATACCTCTCCACTCTAGGAAGACATCACATAGAAGACCAACATCCACTTTTACATAAAGCAACAAATAGTCCTTCAGGCTCTGACACCCAGCTACTTTCCAAACATTCTGAGCATGTTTATAATCACTTTCGGAAAGTTCTGCTTCTTGAAGCGAATTGACAAAATCTTCGCGGGATGGAAGACGTGTCTCAGAAAGTCGTTCCATCGAATCCATATAGTCATAACAAAACACCTGCTTTCCCTTGATCAATAATGGCAACGCAGGTGCTGGCACATCTTTCAACATCTGTTGTGTGCATATGGGTTCGTTCCCATTACTGATGAATTGGTTCGCTAAAGCCGCGAGCGAACCAGACATAAAGGCATACGAGTCAATAAATCTCAAGTCATTTATGATGACTTCATGGTATTTGTGAACTGAACGTTTTGGTCTTAGTTTGATTTTCAAGTCAGGTATCGTTAATTCACGCAGGATTAACGACATGTCGTAATTAGCATTATGTGCAATGAGAGTGAGCTGCAATTTGTGGTTTTTCATTTGGAGGTTGCATCTATTACAATAAGCTCCAATGTAATTGTTTCCTGATTTTCATGGTCATGATGTTTTACCTTTACCTTTAAAAAACCCTGTTTGCAGAGAAGACAGTGAGTTTGCTCATTGTGACGTGTCGTATCTTCATCGGTCATGTTGATTTTATTGTAGCCTTTAGAAAATTTCAACTTTTTCCAGGCACACTGCATTGTATGAATAAAATGGTTTACAGCATTACTTCCACAATAGGATCCGCTTTGTACTGTTTCTCCGTTTCTATTCACTATAATGTAAGCATACGCTATGGCAAAGTGATGTCTCTTTACACATCCAGACACATTCGAAGAAGGCTGTACGAGAATACTCTCAAAGTCATAGAATGCTAAATAAGATGGCTCATATGCCTTAGCATGATTAATAAATTTCACAGTAGAGCCCGCGGGTGGGAATCTTAGTCTTGTGATCATCGTTGGGCAAATTAGCACATGTTCAGCAAGCGTTGCCTTGTTCTCACAGGCGCACAGGCAGATATCGCAAAACATTTTTTTCCCGCGACGTTGGCAGGTAAACAGGTTCATGTATGCGTCAAAGTCTTGGATAAGAGCTAGGTGTATGTTCCCCAACAACAGACAATGAACAACTTCTTGATCTT
>NC_066512.1:11032908-11037908 GCF_024679095.1 Eriocheir sinensis | reverse complement strand
CACCAAAGCGGTTGATTTTCATAAATTCGCTGCTTAATGACAGGGCTGGGGCAAGTTTCCGGTTCATAGTGTAGGGTTCATTGCTTTCTACAAATGCCAAAACATCTGTTGAGTGGGTATGGGGGGGGGGGGAACCACTTATAACTAAGGAACCATAGCGAATTTTACCTAAAACCTTCGGAAACATACTCATAAAGGGTTTGCTGTGACCCACGAACAATTTCTTTTTTTTTTTTTTCGTTTTTTTTTCGGCCTACTACCTGGACGCTCACCTTAACTCGTGCGTAAGGGATTTGGACAATAAAGGGATGAGCCTGTGTAGAGAGTCGTGTGCGCCGAAGCCGCGGTAGGGGGAAGGCATGCAGTTAGCAAGTTCAGAAGAGCAGTCAGCGTGAAAATATCGATAGAAGATAGAAAGAGAGGCAACATGGCGGCGGAATTTAAGAGGTAGAAGACTATCAGTAAGAGGAGGGGAGCTGGTGAGACGAAGAGCCATAGACTCCACTCTGTCCAAGAGAGCTGTGTGAGTGGAGCCCCCTCACTCGTGAGATGCATACGCCATACGAGGGCGGACAAGGCCCCTGTATATGGATAGCAACTCTGCGGGGGAGAAGAACTGGCGGAGACGATACAGAACGCCCAACCTCGAAGAAGCTGATTTAGTGAGAGCAGAGATGTGAAGTTTCCAGTTAAGATTTTGAGTTAAGGATAGACCGGGGATGTTTAGTGTTGAAGAAGGTGACAGCTGAGTGTTTTTGAAGAGTAGGGGATAGATGTTTGGAAGATTGTGTCGAGTTGATAGGTGGTGCAATTGGGTTTTTGAGGCATTGCAGTACACAAGGTTCCTTTTACCCCAATCGGAAATGATAGCAAGGTTTGAGGTTAAGCGTTCTGCAGCCTCTAGTCTGGAGTCTTGTAATGTCTGTTGATAGGGTCTTCTGTTGAATGAAGTTGAATGATGCAGAGTGGAGTCGTCGGCGTATGAGTGGATAGGACAGTTTGTTAAGGAAAAAGATCATTGATGAATAATAGGAAGAGAGTGGGTGACAGGACAGAGCCCTGTGGATCACCACTGTTGATAGGTTTAGGGGAAGAACAGTGACAGTCAGGCACAGCAGAGATAGAACGACCGGAAAGGAAACTGGAGATAAGGGAACGGAGAGACGGATAGAATCCGAAAGAGGGCGGTTTAGAAAGCAAAGAGTTGTGCCAGACTCTATCGAAAGCTTTCGATATGTCTAGCGCAATTGAGAAAGTTTTACCGAAACGGCTAAGAGAGGATGACCAAGAGTCAGTTAAGAGAGCAAGAAGATCGCCAGTAGAACGCCCCTTGCAGAACCCATACTGGCGATCAGTTAGAAGATCAGAAGTGGAAAGGTTCTTCTGAATCTTCCAGTTAAGGACTGATTCAAAAGCTTTAGATAGACAGGAAAGTAAAGATATAGGGCGGTAGTTTAAGGGATTGGAACGGTCACCCTTCTTAGGCACAGGCTGTATGAAGGCGTACTTTCAGCAGGAAGGAAAGGTAGATGTTGATAGGCAGAGGCGAAAGAGTTTGACCAGGCAGGGTGTCACCACGGAAGCACAGTTTTTAAGGACAATAAGAGGCACTCCATCAGGTCCATAAGCCCTCTGAGAGTTGAAGCCAGAGAGGACATAGAAAACATAATTCTTAAGAATCTTAATAACAGGCATAAAGGAGTCAGAGGGGGGATGAGTAGGAGGAATATGCCCAGAATCGTCCAGAGTGGAGTTGTTACAGAAAGTTTGTCAGGAGAGTTCAGCCTTAGAGATAGATGAGACGGCGGTGCTGCCGTCAGGGTTAAGGAGAGGAGGGAAAGATGAAGAAGTGAAATTGGAAGAGATATTTTAGGCTAGGTGCCAAAAGTCTCTGGAAGAATCAGAAAAAGCAAGGTTTTGACATTTCCTATGGATGAAAGAGCTTTTGGTAAGTCGAAGTATAGATTTGGCATGATTCCGGGGAAAAATATAAAGATCATGGTTAGCAGCAGTGCGAAGGCTCTGGTATCTTTTGTGAGCTGCCTCTCTATCTTTGATAGCACGAGAACAAGCGTGATTAAACCAAGATTTTTTAGCATGAGGAGTAGAGAAAGTACGTGGAATGTGTGCCTCCATTCCAGAGACAATTACCTCTGTGATGCATTGGGCACACACAGAGGGGTCTCTCTCCTGGAAGCAGTAACCATTCCACGGGAAATCGGAAAATACATCCTCAGGTCGTCCCACCGAGTTTAAGCAAAATGACAGAAGCAGCGCCTCTTTAGTGGGTCCAGAGGCTGTACAGGAGCGATAGGACAAGATACTACATAGATAAGATTGTGATTGGAGGAGGCCAACGGAAAGAACAGTTTGATAGAGTAAGCAGAAGGGTTGGAGGTAAGGAAGAGGTCTAGTATGTTGGGCCTGTCTCCTTTAGGAGAGCAAAGTTGTAGGCTTGTTCACCAGGCTGGTCAGTGAAAGAGGATGAAAGCCAAAGTTGGTGATTGAAATTGAAATCTCCTAGGATGGAGATTATAGCAAAGGGAGAGTGGGTCAAGATGTGCTCCACTTTAGAGTTCAAGTAGGTAAAAAATTTACGTTGTTAGTAGAGTTATGTGAGAGATAAACAGCACAGATGTATTTAGTAATAGAATGACAATGAAGTCTCAGCCAGATGGTGAGAAACTCTGAAGAGTCAAGGTCGTGGGCACGAGAGGAAGTGATGTCGTTGTTATGCATGGGAATCTAGATGGCCTTCTCATTGTTCACTTGTTACGTATGTATTTTCACTTATCCTTTCTTGCATTATGTAAACCTGCGCGGCGGCGACTCTTTGCAGAGCACGCAATTTACTTTGCCGTAACGTAAAGTTTTAAGCGAACCGCCTCCCGGTGTTTGATTAGGTCTCTCTCTCTCTCTCTCTCTCTCTCTCTCTCTCTCTCTCTCTCTCTCTCTCTCTCTCTCTCTCTCTCTCTCTCTCTCTCTCTCTCTCTCTCTCTCTCTCTCTCTCTCTCTCTCTCTCTCTCTCTCTCTCTTCTCTCTCTCTCTCTCTCTCTCTCTCTCTCTCTCTCTCTCTCTCTCTCTCTCTCTCTCTCTCTCTCTCTCTCTCTCTCCATCACTGCTTCTCTCTCTCTCTCTCTCTCTCTCTCTCTCTCTCTCTCTCTCTCTCTCTCTCTCTCTCTCTCTCTCTCTCTCTCTCTCTCTCTCTCTCTCTCTCTCCATTATCACACCTATAGGTATTTATTTCACTGATATACTCCTCGTCATTCTTTCCTAGCTTTTTCTTTTCCTCGTATTTCCTCTATGATTGCTTTCTTTCCTCTTTATGTCTTCCTATTTTATTATTTCTCTTATCTTCTCGTTATTTTTTATGAAGTTCAATGTTTTGACCTTTTAAATATCCTCATCCACGATTCCTCTCCCATTCTCCCTCCGCACTTTGCCTCTTATCCTTCATCGCTACAAGATGCTTACACTACATTTCTTTTTCGTCCTCCTCGTCCTCCTAATCCTCCTTCTCTCCCTCATATTTTTCCTCTTCCTCCCTTTCCTCCTCCTCCTTCTATGCTGTTGGGCCATTACCGCGGTGCAAAATGAGACTGGAAAAACGAATGATACCAACATGATTTCCCAGCTGAGGGAAAGGAAACGAGAAAAAAAAAATAAACCAGAGCATGGGGCAAGGCCAGCTGGAAAAAACTGTGAAAGGGAAATTTCAGGCCACATGCGTTGGTTGATTTTTCTTTCTTGTTTGTTTGTTAATTTCCTTTCCCTGCTTTGTGCGGGGTTTAATTGGAAGTCCTGTTTTTTGTGTCAGTACTAATGGTGCTTGTTTCCGCTGCACCCGTGGGCGATGTGGAATGTATGTATGTATGTATGTATGTGTGTATGTATGTATGAATGTGTAATAATAATAATAATGATACTACTACTACTACTACTACTACTACTACTACTACTACTACTACTACTACTACTACTACTAATGATAATAATAATAATAATCGGTTTATTATGAAGTGATTGCAGATGTTAAGCTGAAAATATATACCTTAAAAATATAATGTTGAAATAGTGCAACATGAAAGGGGTATAGGGGGTCCGTGGTTTACATTGTGGGAAAGTTGTGATAAAACAGAAGAGGGAGGGGGGGAGGGGGAGGTAGTGGAGTGCAGTGCGTTGGTGCGAGAGTCGGTGTCGTCTTCCGGGGGGCGGGTCAGGTGTTAAGCCCCAGGTCAACCCCAGGTCAAAACGGGTCAGGTCGCAGCTGATGGCGGGGGTGCAGGTAGAGGAGATGTCGGCCGTCACTTAGTTTATGGGCTTTGCGATGACCTACTAATCCATGCAGCCGGTGAGAACAAGATGGGGAAAAGGCGGACCGAGCGGCAGGAGGCGTTGGAACGTCTGTCGTCTGCACTGCCTTGTATGGTGAGCGGCGTGCTGATTGCCCCACCCATTGACCCGCCTGAGTGACGGGCCTCAGCACAGCACTGAACCTGAACTGACTTCTCACAGCAGCATGATGGTCGGGCTGGTGTACCTGGGGGAACCTGGGGCGTCGGCTGGATGGAAAGGCCGCGTCGGCTTCACACTGGCCATTTCTACTCCTCAGTGTCTTCACGGCACCACCAACGCATTTTACTCACTGTCTGTCACCATGATTAAGCTTGATGTCACAAAAGTTTCTTACGATGTTGGGTTTTTGATGAAAAGGGAGAGGGGGATGTAGGGGAAGGAGGGAGGCCAACAGGCTGGCCCCGGGCTACTCCATTCGGAGCGCCGTGACCCATGTCTGACCACTAGTCCAGTCAAAATATGAAAATTATTCACTGCAACTGTTCTGGTGGTTGTAGTACATTTCGGTGCACTTGCAGAAGACACAGACTTACCTGTTCACGGGTATGCGAACCATGTCAAGAAGGGCATTGTGACAACATGAGTGAGGAAGCAGTGTCTGATGATGAAAATAGTGACTATTGAACTGGCGCGCGGTTATTCAG
>NC_066512.1:11012908-11027908 GCF_024679095.1 Eriocheir sinensis | reverse complement strand
GGCTTCAATAACCCTCTAAGCATTGCACACTGCACACTCCGTTTTGGTTCATATATATTGTCATTTTTAGAGTCATACGACCAAGCTTGAGCAACTGCAGACTCATCAAAAGATAAAACACATATTCGCTCATATTCACACATTGTTGGAGCATAGTGAGCTAAAAGTTGGATGACATTACACAAAATTCCGGGTTCCACAACAACTTTTGATACCCATTTACTGATAGTGGCAGGAGATGGCAGTGGAAAGTTCCAGTGTTTCCTAAGGAAACGGTATGCCTTAGGGCTTAAGGATCGTAAAGTAAGTGCTTTGCTAATGTCTTCCTCCTCCCACTTGAGTATGTGCTTATTTGATACAAAATACTTTGTTTGATTTTTTGTAAATGTTTTAGATAATGCTTTTGAAACATTTTCCTGGCATTCAACTCTGACATTATCCAATTCATTCCGTAATTTATTAATAATTTCCTGATACTTCTTGATTTCTTCACGATAATAATTTCTCTTTGGTAACTTTTGTCAGTCTTTTGTGAAGATCTTTGTTGTAGAATGACACGCGTTTAATGAACTGCAGCATCTTATTTTTGGGTTCAGGTGATGTACATGTTTCTTGATAGTGGTGTTCTTCCTGTGGGAGGAGTGGCCTTGGATACACTTCACCAACTTCTTCAGGTGGAGCTGTAATGTTCAAGATACAATAGTTGATTGTATTATATTTACTGGTAAAAATGCATATATTATGTGATACCTACATAAGTAGTTTCACAAATATTTTGATTAAGAAATATAAAAACATTTTACTAAGATTTCAATATCTATCTATCTATCTATCTATCTATCTATCTATCTATCTATCTATCTATCTATCTATCTATATCTATATATATATATATATATATATATATATATATATATATATATATATATATATATATATATATATATATATATATATCGTGAGTGTGTGATAACTGCATTTATATAATTATTATTGCTGTATAATAAGAGTAATCAGAGCATGTCTATATTCCAGATACGAGAGAGTAAAATGTACAACTGCAAAGAAAATAATAATAATACTGATCACATTACCAAATAATGCAAATTAATTTTATAAGAATAATAAGAAATATTTCAAATGTTTTGAATCTAAGTATTGATTCATTGCAAATAGTTAAAATCTATATTCATACTTAATTTATATTTTATATAAAAAAGTATACTTCTGTATTTACTATTACATTTTTTTACTTTTTTTTAATACATGCACAGAATCAACTATTGCTCACCATTTCTTTTTTTCACACATGCTACTCTGTTTCCCACACACATCCTCCACCATAACATCTCACACCCACTCAAACACTCATGTCTTCCAGTGTATTATTACATTATTATTTAACTTGAGGAAGATTTCTTCACACATGCAATGTAAGGGCTTACTACTTACTCTTAGGTTGACTTGAAGGTCCAGCGGTGTGTGCAGTCAAAGCATCTTGGATGTGATGCTCTAGTAGGAGTTCTTCCTGTGGAGGGTGTGGCTGAGGGTGAACCTCAATGACTGTCTCACATGCTGTGATATATGGGATACATTAGCCATGTGTATTATCTTTTAGAAAGACAGATATGAACATTTGATATCACATTATTGAATTATGAAAAATAATTTAGCCTGAATTAAATAAATATATTATTAAACACAGAAACATATAAATGAAGATACACACACACACACACACACACACACACACACACACACACACACACACACACACACACACACACACACACACACACACACACACATATACAAACACACACACACCAAGGCTATCTCCCTCCATATAGGAAGGGAAGCCAGAAATCAAGGCCATATTATAGAGGGCTTACTACTTACTCATAAGTTGACTTGAAGCTCCAGCAGTGTGTGCAGTCAAAGCATCTTGGATGTGATGCTCTGGTTCTTCCTGTGGAGTGTGTGGCTCACAAGCTGTAATATATAGGATACATTAGCCAACTTTATTATTTTTGCTACACACACACACACACATATATATATATATATATATATATATATATATATATATATATATATATATATATATATATATATATATATATATATATATATATATATATATATATAGAAAAACACACATGTGCGTTTGATATCACATGCTTGCAAATATTTATATTATTAAATAATGGGAAAATATTTCTGCATACATTTAATCAATAAATAATATATGTGTGTGGATGTGTATATGTGTCAGTTGTGTGGGTGTGCATTTGTGTAAGTTACAGGGAATGTGTGTATTTGTTAACTTTATGAAAGGCATAGTGAATTTGTGAAATGGATTTTTCTTTCTAATGTGTTATGTATGGAACCTAATCTAACCTAATCTAATTCAAGTTGACATGACCTAACTTTACTTATTTCCTAACGTTGCTATCATGGTTCCTAGTCCTGTTTTCCTGTTCTAGTGTAAAGAAGCTACTTACATGTAAATAGTCACTATTTAAACACGTTTTGTATATATCTATCTATCTATCTATCTATCTATCTATCTATCTATCTATCTATCTATCTATCTATCTATCTATCTATCTATATATATATATATATATATATATATATATATATATATATATATATATATATATATAGATATATATATATATATATATATATATATATATATATATATATATATATATATAAAACTAACATATCACCTCTTTGACATCTCTCAAATGAAAATCTATTTAACTCTTTTAACCTATCCTACTCTGGATGTCTCAATGCTTGGATCATCCTAGTTGCTCTCCTCTGAATTGCTCCTAACATATTTACATCCTGACTATAATGTGGTGACCAAGCATGTATACAATAATCTAAATATAGAGCCCGAACATATGTATTATATAAACAACGGACTACCTCGTTACCTTTATAACTAACTCTTTAATTAAATCAGTTTATGATGGCATTCTACACATTAACAAAAAATAGCACCAATTACGCCTGAACCCTACAAAACAGCACCCACCTTCATGATAGTTTACTTGTTACACAGTAAAGGAACCAACTTACTTGTTAATGTGGGTAGTCCAAGTGTAGGCACTGCTCCTTTCTTGAACTTAATTTGACTTGGGGGCACTGGCAAACAAAACAACTCATATTTCAAGTTTCTTTCAAATGCATTACTTTCAAAATGACGGCTGCATACGTATCCAGATGACCGATTATTGTGTGTGCCACATAATTCAATCAATTTCTTTCTAAGATCTTTTTCTTTGGGTAGTGAAAAGAAATGAATATTTTTATCACCTTTCAGTCTTGCGGCATTGCACTTCTGCACTATACAAACTGTTGGCATCTTTATGTTATTTGTCTGCCTTAGCTACCCCTTTAATCAGAAAACGGAGCTTCGCTCTACACACTGGTGTTTGAGTGACTGACAGTTCTCGACCCGCAGAACCCTGCTCTCGATATTTTCGGTGACGTCATCATCTACTTGCGCGGTGGAGAGGTTTTCTGGCTCCCCCTCACCCCCCCGCTAAACTACCTTATAGTATTCCTTTTACCTTGATGAGGTGCACGTGGTCCACATTTTGACGGCCAGTAGCCAGTCGTGAAGTCACAAGTCATTTCCTTTGTATTTACTTGTTTGAATAGTTGTGATGTTCATGGGGTTGGTGCATTCAATTTTGTACAAAAAAATACCGAATAAAATACCGACCGAAAAAATACCTGTATAGCGGTATACCGATGTGATAAAAATACCGTTACCGGTATACCGAAGTGCTGCTGATACCGGTAATACCGAAGCTAAAATACCGGTTTTCCGGTATATCGGATACCGGTGTACCTCCCTACTTAGCGGGCATAACTTTTTTGTACTTCAGCTCCTTTCGTTAAAAAAAAGGAATTGTTATGAATATTCGTAATCTTATATGTGTATATGCATGGACGTGTGTGTATGTGTCCATATTTATCTATACTCGTATATCCATATCTGTATCTACCCATGTGTCTGCATCTATTTGTTTGTACCTGTACGATAATGAGTATGAACTTGTCGCGGACTCATTTTGTGTAGTAGCAAGAAAATATTGTCGCAGGCTGCCCGTTTTTTGGTATCTGTGAAGAGTTCTTGTTTATAAAGGGCATGTGAACTCTGGCTAGTGGGCAGGAAACTATTATATTGTCTGGCAGGGAGAATATTATGTTGTTTGTTATTACAGGTGTACTGCGTGAAACACCTTTACTGTTGACGAGTGAAAGTTTTTTTTTTTTGTAAGTCTGTAATGAAGTAAAACGGTTCAGTGTTGCTAAATTTCTCGCTACTTTGGTGGCGCCACAATTCCGACCCTCTAGCTCCTTGTGCTGTGAAATGTTTGTGACGGATTCTCCCTGCGATCCGATATAATGATTTCCACGCCCACCTGCGAAAGGGAGAGTTGATGATGCCTGGGAGAGAGAGAGAGAGAGAGAGAGAGAGAGAGAGAGAGAGAGAGAGAGAGAGAGAGAGAGAGAGAGAGAGAGAGAGAGAGAGAGAGAGAAACATAACGAAGGCTCCCCCAAAAGTCTGCACAGGGAATTGCCACGAGAAATGAGAATATGCGACGGAATTCCAGTGAGCATGACTGACTAAGTTGATTACCGGGAGAGGAAATAGAATGCGAGAGGCAGCAGTGCGAAGAGAACATGGCTACGGCAGTTAAAGGAGATCAGCTGACTACGAGTGTTTGCTAGTTGAAATAATGGCTTGTTAAAATGACTTAAGGATGAAATGAAAAGGGCGAATTATGAGTGGGCTTAATACGTAAGGCCGTGGCCACACAGGGAGCGAGAAAGCGAGCGAGAGCAAGAGCTAGAGCGGCAAGGCGAGTTTCTGTGGCCACACGAAAAGCGAGGCGTCGAGGGTTGTCATGGCAACGCGGCCCGCAGAGCAGTTTAACCTAACAACACTATACATACCCTCGTAAAACCCCCTTACCCCCCACCCCCCCGTCGGCGCATACGAGGGATGAGGTGAAAAGTTTTTATAAATAATTCCGTGCTTCACTTATTTGGCTTTTCTCTAGAAGATGGAATTGTTTATTTTAGTACTCATTTCATAGCCGCTGCAAATGGTAGCTATACTATGTAAAATGTGTTATAAACATTACGGAGTGATTCTTTAAATTTAACTCGTCACTTAATTTAGTTTTTGTTTTATTGAGTTTTCACAAATATATTCGAGTTCTGCAATCACTGCTGCGTTTAACGGCGTTAACCAAAATGTCCTATCTCGTGTATGAGTTAAGGCACACCATATAGAAGCATGTCTGTGATGTCACTCCTGACCGAGCGATCTCGCGCGAGAAAAGTTAACCGTCAACTCTTCTGGCTTTCTTGCCTAACCTACCTGCTCGCTTTCTCGCCATTACCTGCTCGCTGCCAGTGTGGCTACCTCCATTGCTTATAATGTATTAAAGTTTCTCGCTCGCTTTCTCGCTCCCTGTGTGGCCGCGGCCTTAGTGTTAGTTAAATGGATTGGATATATAAATTAACGAGCATGATATTTCGACAGTGACAAGTGTTGGTCCCGAACGACACAAACTCAACTCTTGTCACAACCAACTGGCAGTGTTCAACCATCGCTAAATGGCAGAATGTTCCGTAATCAATTCAAGGGGAACAGTGTGGGCTCTTTGGGGCCAATCAAGAGCCATATGTCGTCATAGTCACTCTGAATGAAATTCGTCCATGCCACCAACGGGCTGGGGCCAACCATCAGACCCCTCGAGAGTCCCGGGGCTTTGGGCTGCACATAAAGAAACAAATAACGAATATGTGATAACGAAGGGGAGATGTAAAGGGAAGCAGGAAGGAAAGGAAATACTGAAAGAGGAGAAGAGCTGAAAATAGGAAGGGGGGTTCAGAGGAAGAGAAGAATCAGATAAAAGAAATAACTGCGGAAAAATGGGCTGAAAGGGGTCACGGAGTTTTGAGGAGGAGGAGAGAAGAGGAAGAAGAAAGAGGGAAAGGAAATCAATCCTCAGTTTAATAAGAAACGAGGAAACAAAACAAAAAAATGGACGTTGGTGTGTGGCTGAGGCGAGGCTGCGGGCAACCCCAATATTGGCTGTCTGTGGGCGGGTCGGCGGAACTTCGAGGGGGGCTTTGAGGCGGGAGGGACGGAGGGTCTGGGTGCGTTTGGGCGGGAAGTGGAGAGCAAAGAAGCAGCGGCGTCGTGCAAGAGGGCAGCGGGGCCGGAAGGTTATCGACGTGACTGTAGATAAAAGGAAAGAGGACAGGAGGAATTTTCGAGGTCGAGAGATGCTGAGAGAGAGAGAGAGAGAGAGAGAGAGAGAGAGAGAGAGAGAGAGAGAGAGAGAGAGAGAGAGAGAGAGAGAGAGAGAGAGAGAGAGAGAGAGAGAGAGAGAGAGAGAGAGAGAGAGAGAGAGATCTAGTCCTCTTCTTCTTCTTCTTCTTCTTCTTCTTCGTCTTCTTTTTTTTTCTTTTTCTTTTTCATCATCTTCTTCTTCACCTTCATCTCCCCATTCTCCTTCACCTTCACCTTCGTCTACATCATCTTACACTTTCAAATTCCACCGCCACTTTTCCCATCATCATCATCACCACTGTTACCACTGCTACCACACCGCGCCTCCCTCCCTGCCTGCCTGGTCCCCGCCCCCTCCCCACCACGGAGCAGTTTTCACGCTCTGTCGCCGACTCGCTTTCTCGTCAGTAATTAAAGTCTGTACGCTCCAACCTTCATGTCGCGGCAAGCATTCCCAGAAGACTTTAAAGGCGACAGGTTACACACACACACACACACACACACACACACACGCGCACCGACACACACACCCACCCACACACACACACACACACACACACACACACACACACACACCATGGCGCAACTGGTAGAGCGCTGCACTGCTAGGCTTCATGGTCTGACAGGGCGGCGGTTCAAGCCCGCTCAGGCCGGATTCTTTCCGTTGACTAGGAGTGGTTATTGATGGGGTGTGTGGTGTGTGAGGTCCTGGCAGTACCCAGAGATCGACGATAAAGAGCACTTGCTCATGTCTGGAGGGTATGTAGTACCTGCTGGCGATTACGAGTCCAACACGTGATCTGGCCATGGTGAATTACACGCACACACACTCACTTAGACAAATGATAAATAAATAAATAAGTAAATAAGTGATAGAATATAATAAAACTCCTATTTCAATGTGTCACGGAAAAATAAATTGGTGGTTGGGGATGAGGAGATGGGAAACGTAATCATGGAAAGAAAGATATGAGCTTGAGGGTACATTGGCTTTATGCTGACCTCTGTCTCTCTGGCATTTAACCGGGCGCGGCTGGAGGATATCTGAGGCTTAAAGAGGAAGCGCCATACACACGGCTGTCATGGGTTCAGTGAGCCACGACTGAACGATATTGACGACGGAGAGCTGGAATCATTTGAGCGTCCTTGAAAATTTCGCTAAGTGCTGGTGTCCTCTGCGTTCATCTTCGCCTGCAATCATGGCTTGACAAATGACTGACTTTGGTATTATAATTCTGCAAATATTAACGAAAAAGAGAAATGTGTCATGGATTCTTGCGCTTGAAGTTATTTGAAGCAGCGAATGTGTTTTCTTTATGGATTTGATTTGTTTTCTTCTTAAACGCAAACTTTAATAAAAATATAGCCTTTTCTTTATCATAGCACTTGAAATATTTTAAGACATTGAAGAGAAGCCACTCAGTTACTTTGTCGCCAGTTTACTGATTGAGAGTTTGGCAATCCAGTGTGTCACGAAGTGGAGGGGCAGAAGTGTGTGGATGTCTTTGATGCCTGTGTGTGTGTGTGTGTGTGTGTGTGTGTGTGTGTGTGTGTGTGTGTGTGTGTGTGTGTGTGTGTGTATACGTATGCTGCATTTGACGTGGTTGTTATAGGTTAATCTCTATGAGAGGGAAAAAAATGATTGGCCGGCTGTGTCGCGAATCCGTGGCAGGGTGAAGACAGGATGGGGAAGGAAGTGGAAAACGTAAAATAAGATATGAATGAGGGGAACGGAAGGAAAGTAAATTCAAGGCACCATGCTTATTAGAGAAAATAACTAGGAGGGTATTTTAAGTATAATAAGGTTTTGTTAAGTTTCATATGTAGCGAGCATGTCTGGGAGGAAAAATAAAACTAATCTAACATGGAATAAAAGGAAAGCATCATTCTATATGTTGCAGTTTTATTTAATTTATACAATCGTAAAGAGAAAAAAAGTGAAAACAAATAGTACTTGCAATATAACTGGAAAAAAAAATGGAAACTAAATGCAAAGCAAAACGAAACATTACAAATTTAAAAAGGAAGTCTAACACGGGGCAAACTAATAAGCAAGGAGGGAAAAATGCGAGAAAGCAAACTAGGAACTGGAAAGTCGAGGCTGAGGTATTCATTAATTTTCTGGCCCACAAAGAACGACAGCAAGGCGGCTCAGAACGGGGGCAGACATGTTCTTGAATATTTATTTATCTTTTTACTCATATATTTATGTGTTTGTTATTCAAATTGTTTGTATATGTTAAAATTTATTGTTTTAATAATTTTATGTTTTTTACTATTTTGTTTTTTGCATATTTGCTGATGGACAGCTTTAGTTTAAGTTTGTGTATTTTATTTACTATTTTTATTATGTTGTCTATTTCAAATCCTTACATTTTTAAGTAAGATAAAGGTAAATACTGCAGAAAATATCATGAAAACATACATCAGATTATTTAAGGGGGTGAAAGTAAAATATCAATCAGGAGTCGATTCATTCCTGACTACACTGGCCTCTAACTTCTCTACGCCTTATTCATGGCATGCGAGCTTGTCTTTCTTTCTCGTGCCTTCCCGTCATTCCAGTACCAACAGAGGTATGAATAATGGCGATGGAGAGGCTGCTGTCTTTGTCGCTGTTGCTGGTAGTAGTAGTAGTGGTAGTAGTAGCAGTAGTAGTAAAAGTAGTAGTAGTAGTAGAGTTAGTAGTAGTGGTGGTAGTAGTAGTAGTAGTAGTAGTAGTAGTAGTAGTGGTAGTAGTAGTAGTAGTACTAGTAATAGTAAAAGTAGTAGTAGTAGTAGAGTTAGTAGTAGTGGTAGTAGTTCGGTAGCAGTAGTAGTAGTAGTTATTATCATACGATACAATAAAAACGGAAGTGCAGCGGATGGCATTTACAACAGCGGATGACAAGTACAACAGTAACATAAGGTCTAGACAATAAGAAACGAAAAGATAAGATATACGGTTGTAATGGTGTCACCAGAGGCTTCCCGCAACTCGGAGGTCGCCTCGTCGCCAGCACCAGTTCTTTTATCAGAGACTTTTCGTAACTCGGAGGTCGCCTCGTCTGCAGCTTCAGGTCATGAGCAGTGTTTCGGGACCGTCTCTGGTGTCTGTAGGTCGCTTAATGAGCATCAGCGACCTCGCACCTCCGCCACTCGGCGATCTTGGTGCCCATGGAGTGGTGGCACTGCAGCACTGCCTCTCTGCGGCCCGTCACATGAAGAGTTCGCATAATCCGCATGATTTCGACCCCATAGCTCCGCCGCAGATCCTCGAGGAAGCGGTCCTCGAGCCCTACAAGGCGACTGATGAATCTGTGAGCCACAACCAGGCTGCAGTAAGCGTAGGCAGCAGTGGAGGGCGTGGCAGACGCGGCCACTGGTGCAGAGGTCTCGCCTTGATGGGGACGTCTGTAGAGTTTTGAGCAACCTTCTCCACATCGGAGGTCGCCTCGTCTGTTGCTGCATTTGCTTCATCAGAGGCATCCCGCAACTCGGAGGTCGCCTCGTCTGCTGCTGCATTTGCTTCATCAGAGGCTTCCCGCAACTCGGAGGTCGCCTCGTCTGTTGCTGCATTTGCTTCAACAGAGGCTTCCCGCAACTCGGAGGTCGCCTCGTCTGTTGCTGCATTTGCTTCAACAGAGGCATCCCGCAACTCGGAGGTCGCCTCGTCTGCTGCTGCATTTGCTTCATCAGAGGCTTCCCGCAACTCGGAGGTCGCCTCGTCTGTTGCTGCATTTGCTTCATCAGAGGCTTCCCGCAACTCGGAGGTCGCCTCGTCTGCTGCTTCATTTCCTTCATCAGAGGCTTCCCGCAACTCGGAGGTCGCCTCGTCTACTGCTTCATTTCCTCCATCAGAGGCTTCCCGTAACTTGGAGGTCGCCTCGTCTACTGCTTCATTTCCTCCATCAGAGGCTTCCCGCAACTCGGAGGTCGCCTCGTCTACTGCTTCATTTCCTCCATCAGAGGCTTCCCGTAACTTGGAGGTCGCCTCGTCTACTGCTTCATTTCCTCCATCAGAGGCTTCCCGCAACTCGGAGGTCGCCTCGTCTGCTGCTGCATTTCCTCCATCAGAGGCTTACCGCAACTTGGAGGTCGCCTCGTCTGCTGCTGCATTTCCTCCATCAGAGGCTTACCGCAACTTGGAGGTCGCCTCGTCTGCTGCTGCATTTCCTCCATCAGAGGCTTACCGCAACTCGGAGGTCGCCTCGTCTGCTGCTGCATTTCCTCCATCAGAGGCTTACCGCAACTTGGAGGTCGCCTCGTCTGCTGCTGCATTTCCTCCATCAGAGGCTTACCGCAACTTGGAGGTCGCCTCGTCTGCTGCTGCATTTCCTCCATCAGAGGCTTCCCGTAACTTGGAGGCCCCCTCGTCTGCTGCTTCTTCATCATCATCTTCACCGGAAAATAACTCTTCGAGATAAGCCTTTCATTCTCTGTAGTTGTCGTCATTGTTGTCTTCCGATTCGTCAGTATCATTATTAGATGCTTCCTGCAACTCGGAGGTCGCCTCGTTGACAGCTTCATCATCTTCATCTTCAACAGATAATGCCTTTTCGAGGTAATCCTTCCAGTCTGTGTAGTTGTCATCATTGTTGTCTTCAAACTCATCAGTTTCATCTTCATCTTGAACGGAGAATACATTTGCGAAGATAAACCTTCCATTCTTTGTAGTTTTCTTCCAATTCGTTAATATCATCATTATCTTCATTATTCTCAGCCTTAACCTGCTTGTGTGTGCCTCGCACAGAGTTATAGACATAGAGGGTTCCCAGAGCCTGGATTTAGAAGCAACTGGCGGCAGAAATGCCGCACAACGGTTTCGGTGGTCTTGTGTTGCTATGGGCGCCTTCACACATCCGGCGTTTACCGCGTGCGGCGAGGGATAGTTGTCTGTCAACACCGGGAGGAAAGGCACGCGACCACTTTGTCTGCATCATTGGAAAAGCTGGTATGCACTATGTTTTCCGTCTTATGAACTTTCAGTTAATGTATATTGAAAATGTAAGTTCGAAAATAATTGAAAAACTTTGCATCGTCAGCCTTCAGGTCTTCATATAATGTGTAAAATGCACCCTGGAGGAGGCGACTGCTATTCAAGGGGTGACCAGAATTTTCTGTTTCTTTTTTTTTTGTGATCTTGTTCGTCAAATAAACATACACCACTCTCTTTTTTATGTCCTCCATCCTTGACAGACAGTGGTGCACTAAAATATGACTGAAGGAGATACAGAACCGGATGCGGCAGAAACTGCACTTGACCGTAGATGTCCAGGTGCCATGCGGCTGGCGCTCTGGCATGTGCCGGAGCGGCAGAAACTGCTCGTGTGAAAGGGGCCTTAAAGGGTTCGTTCACACTACAAGCATTTTTATTGCTGAAGCCAAAATTACAAAAACTGACCAGATTGTGCATAGTTGAGGTACAATTTAATGATATATAATAGCCGTATGTTTAGAAAAGCTAATTTTGTGATATTCTGATCCTATACCCAATCATCAGTGACCCACACAGCCATGGGACTTGGCTTTAACAATGAAATTCCATGTTCCTTTGTAAATCGTTACATTTTCACCATCCTTCCAGATAAACACCGAGGAGTTTATCGGGCTGTTGCGCGAATGATTCTTGTACAGGTCGCTCTGCTCTGCTTGTATGTGAACACTTAACCGCGCCGCTCCGCTCCGCTCTGCCCTGCTCTGCGAGACAGAGACAGAGAAATTTAACATCAAATAGTTATGTCTGCTATTATCAAGTTACCAGCGCCTCGGCGATCCTCTGTCAGATAGACCTGTTATTTTCTTGTCCATTGCTTAACCACCGATTATTGTTACATTGGTGTATGTCATATTCCATCTGAATTGGAAAAATGTGCTGAATTTGAATCTGTAAACGAAAATCTAATGCAATACAAAGTACATGAATGACAAAGAGTTGAAGCAAAAAAAGGTGAACAAAAATGTTTATACACTACCATATTTTTTTCTCATTATTTTATTGTAGGTATACCTAAGTGCAATAAATTTGTGATCATGCTATGCAGCAATGTCTCATCAACACGATATGATCGGCTCAGCTTTCCAAAATATCATAATGGTGGCAAGTTGAACCTTGCTGCGAGGTATTTTGCGGTTGCGGCGGGCGGCGGCGGGTGCACAAAAGGCATTGAAAAGTCAATCATTTAGTGAGTTTCGGAGAAAAATACTCTTCCCATAATAAACTGCATCATATTTTGTCCAGAAATAAGCAGTCCGCATCTCGAAATTAGTTGGCTACCCTTTCGTGAATATTCCCAATTAATTTATTTATGTATCATTAAGTTAACTCTATTGTTTTTATATATTTCAATATTTTTTTATATTATATTTCTGTTTTTACTTATCTTTTTTTCATTTTCATCGGGCAGGTTGATGGCCACTTCAAATTTGACATTCGTATATTTTGTTTTCTATATTTATTTCGCCTTCACTTTCATATGCTTACATTTTAAAGTAAGATAAACTTAATTACTTTAAATAATGCCGGAAAAAAATAGTTTGTGTCCATACATGAAACTATCAACAGAAGTGAAAGTAAGATATTAATCAGGAGCCGATTTATTCCCGAGAACACTGTCGCCTGAGTGTCTCTGCGTCTCATTCATGACATGCAAGCCTGTTCCTCTTCCTCTCTTCCTCAATAGCAGCAGTGGGAAGGATAGTGGCGGGGGAGTTGATGTTGCTGGTAGTAGTAGTAGTAGTAGTAGTAGTAGTAGTAGTAGTAGCATTATTATTATTATTATTATTATTATTATTATTATTATTATTATTATTATTATTATTATTATTATTATTATTAATATTAGTAGTAGCATTATTATTATTATTATTATTATTATTATTATTATTATTATTATTATTATTATTATTATTATTATTATTATTATTATTATTATTATTATTATTATTATTATTATTATTATTATTATTATTATTATTATTATTATTATTATTATTATTATTATTATTATTATTATTATTATTATTATTATTATTATTATTATTATTATTATTATTATTATTATTATTATTATTATTATTATTATTATTATTATTATTATTATTATTATTATTATTATTATTATTATTATTATTATTATTATTATTATTATTATTATTATTATTATTATTATAATTATTAGTAGTATTAGTATTATTATTAGTAGTATTAGTATTATTATTATTATTATTATTATTATTATTATTATTATTATTATTATTATTATTATTATTATTATTATTATTATTATTATTATTATTATTATTATTATTATTATTATTATTATTATTATTATTATTATTATTATTATTATTATTATTATCATTATTATTGTTAGTAGTAGTAGTAGTAATAGTAGTAATAGTAGTAGTAGTAGTAGTAGCAGTAGTAACAATATGAATTATGATTACCTGGGTGCAACTAATTAACTTGCTTCTACACGTGGTGGAGATAAGAATTGTGGCAACCTGTAATTACTGCCTCCATCCAGCGATAAATATTAGGATGTTTCGAGTAGCAGTTCATGATGTTGAAACATCATCACTGAAAAACATTGAATTGTTTGGTTGATCATTAATTTATGTAAACCGAAATATTACAAGTAAATACATTTCCTGAACGCGATAGTTAGATTTCATATTGAATGGGAACGAAATTATTAAAAAGGAAAAGACGTACATAAATGTTTGATATTGAGAGAGAGAGAGAGAGAGAGAGAGAGAGAGAGAGAGAGAGAGAGAGAGAGAGAGAGAGAGAGAGAGAGAGAGAGAGAGAGAGAGAGAGAGAGAGAGAGAGAGAGAGAGAGAGAGAGAGTTGAGGAAATTTATCATCCTTTTTCATAAATCATCTGCCTCCCTTGTGTGTCTGTCGGGGAGTGAGCGTGGATGCCTTGTGCTGTCATAGTATGTATGTGTGCATGCATAAATGTATACTTGGAAACCTGACTGCTGGGCAAGGTGCGGGGAGCAGGCAGAAGTAGCAACAGCAGTAGCAGAAGCAGCAGAAGTAGGCTTTACAGTCTTTAATTAAATATTTTTCTTGCTCTGATTGCTGTTCATGTTTTTCCTCACTCAAAGAGCATTGAAGAGAGAGCTAGAAAGAGCGAGAGAGCCCGCGCGCGCGCTCGAGAGAGAGAGAGAGAGAGAGAGAGAGAGAGAGAGAGAGAGAGAGAGAGAGAGAGAGAGAGAGAGAGAGAGAGAGAGAGAGAGAGAGAGAGAGAGAGAGAGAGAGAAGTCAGACAGACAATTAGCCTTGTATGCAATATCTGTTTCTCCCCTCCGGACATCTGGTGTTATGCTGCTGAACACTTCCTGGTCCTTCCTTTGTAAACTGAATCAACCAAACAAGGGAGAGGATGATGGAGTTGTAGCCCTGTTAGCGCTGCTCACCTTAGGAAAAAAAGTATCTATATATGTGCTTACATATTGAGAAATACCGAATATACTAAGTATTATTTACTAAAAAGAGCAATAAGACATACTGAAGTACCAGATCTTTTTTTTCCGAAGCGAGCTGGGCTTCATTTACATAAATTATTATTATTTAATTATTATTATTACCTATTATTATTATTATTATTATTATTATTATTATTATTATTATTATTATTATTATTATTATTATTATTATTATTATTATTATTTTT
>NC_066512.1:10970408-11007908 GCF_024679095.1 Eriocheir sinensis | reverse complement strand
CTGTTGGTCCATGAGTGGGGCGAGGTGAGAATAGGCCCATCTGAAGATGAAGCCTTCACAGCGCAGGCTGGGGATCGGGGTGATGTCGATGGGTATGTAGTCACTGAGGGACTGAGGTGGGCTTGCTTTCGGGACGGGGGTAACGTAGGCTGTCTTCCAGTCTGCGGGACACTGACTTTGATGGAGAGAGGCGTTGATGATGGAGCACAGAGGGGTGGCTAATTCAGTGGAGAATTCTTGGTAAAGCTTGATGGGGGGTCAGCTGGAGTAGTGGAGCGTCTCAATTTGAGCTTGAGTAGCGCGGTGGCAAACCTCGTGCTCGTGAACTAAAAGGAATGGTGCAGGTGTGGGTAGGTAGGCGGGGAGTGAGGTGAGGTCTAGGCTGGGCAGGAATTGGCAGATGTCGGCGAAGTGGGTGTTAATGACCTCAGATAATTCCGGGGCGGGCATGTGGGTCACACCCGGGATGGAGGCGGTGGTCTTATTTAATCCACACAGGTCTCGGATCTTGGAGTACCACCTGCTGATGCTTTCTTGCTTGAGCCTGTGTATCTTGTTGGGTAGTGTGCTAATTTTGCTGCCTTGATTTCCCGTGTGTGTGTGTGTGTGTGTGTGTGTGTGTGTGTGTGTGTGTGTGGGTCAGTCTACCTGTTTCCCTTTCCGGCAGGGGGTCTGAAAGATCAATCATGGAAGCAGACGCTCACAAACACACACCCCGTCCCCCCCCTCCCCCCACAGACCCCCTCACACACAAACACTCACAGTGCCAAGTGGTTTTCTCTGACGCTAATTGGGTGTCTATTGCAACTTGATATTGCCAGTAATAGTAAATATGACGATAATGATAAAGCTAAAATTATGTTCATGAAAGTAACATCAATGATATTGATAATGACAATTTTTCCATTACCATGACTGCAATGCATTTTTTTCTCCCTTTTCTCTATGTTTGTATGTATGTATGTATGTATGTATGTATGTATGTTATCTCTCTCTCTCTCTCTCTCTCTCTCCTACCTTTTCATATTCTGAATAACACGGCTTTTCTGCATGGAGCCTTCTCATTTTCTTAATAATCCCTCGCTTCTCTCGTTTTTCTGTATTTTTCTTTAATTTTTTTTTCTTATTTAAGTCATCCTCCTTACATTGCACTCATTCCTTTGCCTCACATTTCTCTCCGTTTCCTCCTTTCTATGCAAACGTTTTTTCTTAACTAATTTTTCTATCATTTCCAAATCCCCTGAAGCTCTTTTTTTTACATCTTCTCTCCCTTTTATTTTATTTCCTTCCTTATATTTTCGCTACATTTTCATTCATGTTTTGTCTAGCTATTTTGTCCTATTGTGCAACTCTTTCTTCTCTTCCTCTATTTCCCCTGTCAGTACATTATTAGTAAAGCTTCACTGTTCTCACCATTTTCGTTCTTTCTGTTCTTTTTGTCCCAGGTCCTTGCTCCTCTTTCTCTCTCTTCATTTATCTTCTCTATATCTTTTATAACGTCTCCTTCGTTCTACCTCCTTTTAATATTTTCATTGCCTCTTTTCTCCGCCTTATCTTTTTCTTCTATTTTCCATGTATATTTTCCTTTTCCCTCATTCATCTTCATTTCCTACTTCTCTTCCTCCTCCTCCTCTTCCTCCTCTTAGTCCTCCTGCACCTCCTCTTCCTCCTCCTCCTACACTTGCTCTTCCTCCTCCTCCTTCTCCTCCTCATCTGCTTCTCCCTCAATACGCGTCCTCCGCAATAGCTGTCTTTGTTCCGTTTACGCCTTGACAGCCACCCTTAAGACCCCTGAGCTGTTTCCTTGACCCCTCATTTCTGCCGCGCTTTCTTTTCTTTGTTCTTAACGCTTTTTTTTCCTGTCTTGTGCATAAGCTCTTTTTTTCTCCTCTTTTGTACTTCATCTCTTTCTTCTTTCATCTTTTTCATTTATTATTCTCGCGTTTCATTTAATTTTTTTCTTTCGTTTCTCTTGTGCTTTAATATTTTTTTCTTCTTGTCCTTAATCTCTTTCTCCTCCTCTTTTCTACTTAATCGTGTTTTCTCCTCTCTTATGCATCATTTCTTTTTTTTCTCTTTTGTTTCATCACCTCTTTTCCTCTTCTCTATTTCATCTCTTTCTCGCCATTTCTTTTCTGTCCTTTTGTGCTTCATCTTTTTTCTACTCTCCTTTTAATTCCTTGGCTAATTTCGATATTAAGTTTACTCTGTTTTAGTTTCTCCTTCATTCACACGTACTTTCCCAATTTGTTTGTCTGATTTTTATTTCTTTAGTATTGTGTGTGTGTGTGTGTGTGTGTGTGTGTGTGTGTGTGTGTGTGTGTGTGTGTGTGTGTGTGTGTGTGTGTGTGTGTGTGTGTGTGTGTGTGTGTGTCTGCTCGGTTCTCCCCTATTTACATTCCCTTTCATCTTGCTCTCGTCTCCATTCTTTTACTTTTCGGTTTTCTCTTATATAAACTTTACCATGCACTTCGTTCCTCTTTCTTTATGCGCCTTTTTCGTATTTTCCTCCATGTACCACCGCCTTTGCTCTTTCTCTCTTTTTCCTCTTCCTCTCCTTCCTTTCTGCCACGCTCTCCTCCTTCTTCCTCTATTTCCTTTCCTTTCTACACCCTCTCATCACTCCTTCCCTTTCCACTTTCGCTTTAATCCCTCTTATTTTTTTCTTACTACTTTCTTTTTCTTTCTCACGTCCTCTTTCTCTCACTGGTTCTCTCCTTATCCCTTCCCATTCCTTTTCTTTGCTTCTTCCTTTATCTACACTTTACTATTGCCCTTTTCTTTTCTCTCTTTTCTTTCACTCTCTGTTTCCCTTCCTCTTCTTTTCTCTCTTCTTCCTCCTTACTTTTTCTTCCTCCTTATTTCTCATCCTCCTTAATCTTTTTCTCCACTTTCTCATTGTTCTTACTCTCTCTCTCTCTCTCTCTCTCTCTCTCTCTCTCTCTCTCTCTCTCTCTCTCTCTCTCTCTCCTCCTGCTTTCCTCCCTCCTCCTTCCCTTTCACCCTTCCTCAGTCCCTGGTCTACAAACATTAATTTACGCGTGAATGAGTAAGACCTTTGCACGGAGTTCAGGTGTGTGTTCAGCCCTGGCTTTCCCAAGTCGTCCCCTGAGAGTGGTCCGTGTGTGTGTGTGTGTGTGTGTGTGTGTGTGTGTGTGTGTGTGTGTGTGTTATCTTCAGTTATGCAGGAGAGAGAGAGAGAGAGAGAGAGAGAGAGAGAGAGAGAGAGAGAGAGAGAGAGAGAGAGAGAGAGAGAGAGAGAGAGAGAGAGAGAGAGAGAGAGAGAGAGAGAGAGAGAGAGAGTTGTGTTGGCGTGTCAGTGGGGTAATGACAGATAGACAGAGACTATAATGAAAGAGGCCGAATAAATGCAGTTAGTGCGTCAATCAGTTAGTCTGCCAGTCAAGCGGCCACTGTGTGAAGCTCAAAATTCGTATGCACTGTTTGCTGTTAGTTTGATGGGTCCTTTTTTTCATACATTACAACTACACACATTTATATTAAACGAATATTCACCATTTATTTTTGCGGAAAATAATACAGCTAAACAACGTCTCTCTGAAGTTAAAGTATCCTCTCCTATATTCTGTTCACATTGTTTCGGAAAAAGAAGTTCGAAATATCAAAGTGACCTCTTCTATTCTATCGTATTCATCTATTACACAACTGTTACCTTCTCCTATCCTTTACTGACCTAACACAACCCACCCTTTATGCAAATGGGTGAGAGAGCAAAGAAAAATAGATCACATAGTATAAAGTTAAAACAAAAAAATGACAAATTGGAAGGTATGTAGAAGAGAGTACAAGGAACGTACGAAAAAGGGTAGATTAGAAATAACAGATAATAAAATGACCCAAGGGAAGGTGGTTACGGCGCGATGAAATTAATGATAAATATAGTAAAATATTCACTTTAATGCTAGAAATTAGAACCAAGAGATGAAAATTTTGGGAGAGCCTTTTGTCTTGCAGGGGAATGGTCCAGTCTGATGATGATGACGATTTTATAACTTAACATACCGTACATTGTGACGCTGGGAAATTGTGTTTGTTGGTGTATGTTATAACGATTTTTGAGGTTTGAGGTGGTGTTTGATGTGTGTTTGATGTTTGTGTGTGGCGGAGGGTTGCGATGTGGTGGTGTATAGGTGACTTTCTGTGATGCTGTGGTGATGGCGGTGCTGGTGATTGGTGGGGACAGTAATAATGAATGAGTGTATTAAGTTGAGTGTATTTTTATTTTCGATATCTTAACCCAACGTGTCCTCTTCTAACATCCCACCAAAGTCTCACATCAATAAGATCGTAATCATCAACTTGCGCAAATAAATAACCTTTATCCCTCAGTCATGATCGATGAATAATAATACTGAAGGCGTGCCATTCACGTGTAAAGCGATGTTGCTATTGATGTAGATGAGAATGATTGATGATGATAATGATGGTAACCCTTCCTAAATGTTGATGTCTTCGTTGTCATTGATTTTCTCTCTCTCTCTCTCTCTCTCTCTCTCTCTCTCTCTTTCGAGATAGTAAAGGCAGCAGTGTCTTCATCGGGGCACCAATAAAATGGCATCCCTTCTTATTTTCTTCGTCTTCATCCTCCTCCTTCGCCGCTCCCTTTTTCCCTCCTTTCCACTCATCTCCTTCCCTTGGTGTACTTACTCATTATCATATCCTTTCCTTTTTCGTATCCTTTTTCCTGTGTAGTCTAATATTCCTTCGTCTCCAGTAAAATCTTTCTTCAATAAAATCTTTCTTTAGCTATCTCACTTTTTCCTTTCTTCCCTTCCGATCGCATTCTCTCTCCCTCACTTCATCCTCTTCCGCTTATCCTTTCACTCTTTTTCCAAACTTGATGAGATGTTCGTAATGTATTTCACCCAATTTCCTCTCACACTTTCTTTACTTATTCCGTTCTTCTTGTGCTCCCCTCCTTCCCATTTTCTTGCACCCGTACGTTTTCTTTTGTTCTTCTCGTTTATATTTTGTTTCTCTGTTTTCTGTCTCTGTCTTTATTTCTTTATCAGAGACATGTTTTCTGGTGCTGTTTGGCTTCATACTTATATCGTTGCTATCATAGTTGCTTCCTCAGTGCTTCTCTTATTGCTTTGGAGACGCACTATATTTTATTTCTTCAGTGTAATGTTACTCTTTCTATACTTTTGCTTCCTTCTCCTATTCCTCCTCTTCCTCATTCTCCTTCTCTTTCCTCCTCCTTATCATCATCATCATTATCATCATCTCCTTTCTATTTGTTGTCTTCCAAGCTCCAACCTATCCACGTCTTCGCTCTCCTCGACTCTCCCTCCCCCTCCTCCTCCTCCTCCTCCTCTTCACCGCAATATTATTCCATCGCCTCATATATCTGCTCCTCTGATAGTCATTTCTCCCTCTTAAGATGTAATATCTGTTTTCCTCCACATTCTGTCTCTTTCCGACCCCCCGCACCGTGATGAGTGAGCGCTGGCCTTGTTACCTCAACCTCACCACCACCACCACAACCACAATCACAACCACCACCATCTCCACCACCACCACTACCACCACCACAACCACCACCATCTCCACCACCACCACCACCAACAACAACAGCAGAAGAACAACGCAGTCAGAACCACCACCAACACAAGCACCACCACCACCACCACTAATACCACCACCACCACCACCAACAACAACAACAACAACAATTAACAAAATAAGAACAACCAAAAGAACAACACAGTCAGAACCACCACCAACAATACAAGCACGATCACCACCACCACTACTACCACCACCACCACCAACAACAACAACAACAACAATTAACAAAATAACAACCAAAAGAACAACACAGTCAGAACTACCACCAACAACACAAACAAAAAACAAAAAAACACCACCACCACAAACAGCAACCAGAACAACACCACCACCAATACCATCGCAACCGTCACCACCACCGACAAAATAGAACAACAACTCGACCACAACCAACACCACCAACACAACCACCAGCACTAACACCGACATAATTGCAACCACTACTACCACCAACGACACAACCGTGGCCTCCACCAACATCACCACAGTCAACAACCACGATCACCTTCACGCCTCCATCACCATATAACATTACCCTTCCCCACCTCCACCACCACAACCACAGACACACCCACCACCAGCGTAAGAGGTTATGACGTATGAATAACTTTCAAACAAGGAAAATGCAAATCCAAATCTATAACACATATATCTGCCAAATAATTTTATATACTAACCTTAATATTATAAAATGTGTCCCTTTTTACGAACGTTTTAACTAAATAATCAGTTAAATGTCAGACACAAAGTAAAGTGCAGCAAGAAAAAACCCTCGTGAACATTCACTCAAATTAGATTCCGAAAGATGTAAATAAAGAGTATTTTCTGAGATTACGAGACACAGAGTTGAAAATATTCTACTGCGCATTTAGTTTTGAAAGCAAGTTAACATCAATTGTGAATCCCATTTTATTTCCATAGATGGTAAGTAGGGTTGCTATTAAATGGTTCCTTGTGATATAAACATGGTTGATTAGACCCATAAGCAAATTAGAAAATGTGCAAAATGTTTCCGAGGGTTATTTCCTGTTGCAGTTTACTTTGTGTCTGACATTTAGCTGATGTTTTTTAGCCGATGTTCGTTTTATAATATGTCTGGTATACATGTGGTACACATGTGTTATAGGTTTGAATTTGCATTTTTCATGACCTTATGAGCCGCTGTATTGGATCAATGCCAATATAGAGTTCCTGAAAGTAGTTGATTTTGGTTGCATTGCATTCTGGGGGTCCACGAATCTGGGTGAAGACAACAAAATCAACATTCTAAGTTCAATAGTTTATCATATAGTTGAACTTCATTACTTTACAAATACTGACAATGGTATGATATTGATGACCCCCTCCCCATTCCCAGCGAACTATTCAAGGCCTTATAGGATACCTACAAGGTCTCCCGGGTCACTATGCAAAAAGAAACCACATCTTTGATACCCAAAGTTTAGCCAAAAGGTTAAACTTTAGGTATAAAAGTTTTGTTATGACTAAAATTGGTTAGTCTATCGGTAGTCCGGACAACACCACTCCTACCAGCACCACCAACACCACCTCCATCACCACCACCACCACCACCACCAACACCAACACCACCACCAACAACAATAACAACAACAACAACAACTCCACCACCACCACCACCACCAACAACAACAACAACAATAACAACAACAACAACTCCACCACCACCACCTCCACCACCACCACCATCATCACCATCACCATCACCTCCATCACCACCATCACTACCACCACCACCATCACCACCACCATCTCCACCACCACCACCTCCACCACCACAACCAGCACCACCTCCATAACTACTACCTCCACCACTATCACCACCACCACAACCTCCACCATCTCCACCACCACAACCAGCACCACCTCCATCACCACCACCACCACCTCCAACACCACCATCACCTCCACCACCACCGCCACCTCCATAACCACCACCGCCACCACCATCACCATCACTACCACCACCACCACCTTCACCATAACCACCATCACCATCATCAGAGTCAGGTGTTATGTTAAGTTTCAATCACGGAAAAGAAACCAGCCCGAGTAGATGCGTCATTGCCTGCTTTGTTATTACCTGCCGCATACCTGTTACATGTTGCCGCTTCCCTACCTTAGTGTTGACACCTAACTCTTCCTTAGTTTGTCTGCTGTTGTGTCTTATTTATTATCGGCACTTTTTTCTTTCTCTTTGTGTGTGTGTGTGTGTGTGTGTGTGTGTGTGTATTTATGTGCCTAATGGTATTTTGACACGAGTGTGTTTTTCTCGCTGTAATGGCTGTTGTTAGGTGGTGTTGGTGCATCGATTGTGTGAGTGCAGGTTAGGGTTATTATCATCGTTGTTACGGCTGTTATGAACGTGGCTGACGCGTTGGAGGTTGTTTTTGTCATGGCGGTGGCTGGTGGTGGTGGCGGTGGTGGTGGTGGTGGCAGTGATGATGGGAATGATGATGGTGGTTGGTCGGAAAATAAATCATGTCATGAAGATTACGGAAGAACAGTAACGATCATAACCATAATATTGATGTTAATAATAATAATGATAATAATAATAATAATAATAATAATAATAATAATAATAATAATAATAATAATAATAATAATAATAATAGTAATGATAAAAAATAGCAATGATAGCACTACAAATTAAAATTGTTCTAATAAATAAAACTATGCTTATCATATTAATAATGAAAATAAAAAAGTTCGAAACTAGAGGGAGATGAAGAGGAAGAGGAGAAAAATATGTATGAAGGGAAAATGGATAAATAAGGAAAATATGGAGAGAGAGAGAGAGAGAGAGAGAGAGAGAGAGAGAGAGAGAGAGAGAGAGAGAGAGAGAGAGAGAGAGAGAGAGAGAGAGAGAGAGAGAGAGAGAGAGAGAGAGAGAGAGAGAGAGAGAGAGAGAGAGAGAGAGAGAAATGAGATTACTTTCCTGTTACGAAAAAGAACACTGGTAATGTTAGACAGAAACTTCACAATTTATTTTGTTTTTAATTTCATCTACATTTTGTCAACTGATCGATGATATTTGAAAAGTTTTTAGTTTAGTCTGTATTTTTAATGAGCCCCCCCCCCAAAAAAAAATATACGAGAGGCGTTGAGGTGGAAAAAAACAAATGAAAAGAGGAAGACAGAGTAGGCTGGAGAAAAGGGTAAGAATGTCAAAGGGAAAAAGAGGGAGAGAAGTGAGATAGAGAATGGAACTTTAAGGTGGAAAGGAAGATGCAACGGTAAGAAAGGAAGAAAGAAAAAGAGAGGGATATGATGCAGGAAGGGCGAGAGAAAAGAAAGGGAGAGTGCACAGGTGGCATGGTGGAAATTGCCTCTGGATTGGTAAGGATTAGCATGGGAAGGAATGGTGAAGTTTGGTACGACTGAAGAATATATAAAGGGGAGCAGTGTGTCTTTTTCTTTTGTGTTGCCTGTAGCCTGTGCCGCCGGTATACTCCTGTGTGACCTGGCAGGTGGCTCTGGCTTGTTAGTGGCTCAGACGAACTTTAAGAGTCTGCTGCGATATGAGTTGCTTGGGTACATGAAAAAAAAGTAAAAAAATCACATTTACTTTCAGAGGGAGGCCTGTAATCGGCTTAAAAGCCAAGAGAGGCTGACAGTAACTTTTAATACGTCTGACGGTGTGAGAGACGAGGAAACCTTAAAAAATAGAGAAAGCGAAGATCCACACAACGCCCAGTCTCGCTTAGCTCCCCCGTGCCTCGTTCTTGTCTTGCTCCCACGTCCAACAGCCATCCATTCTCTCAAGCTCTCCTCGTCCTCTCTTCCTCTTGGTGTTATGTGTCGTTTCTTTCTCTGTTTAATATTGTCTTTGTCTTGTATCGCATAATTTAGCCTCACATTGTCTAATCTGTTTCTTGCTTTTTTAAATTTTTTTTTACGTGCCAGTCTATAGCGCCGGTAGGCTTTCTTGAGGGGCCTGGATGGTAGTCGACCCCAGCCTGTCATGGCGCAGGCAAGTGTTTTATAGTGGCGACATCTTTTCTTGGCTCATGCTTCCCCCCGGAGCTCGTTCTTGATTCACTTGGACGGTTTCCTCTAGAGTCCGGGTTGATGGGTAGTCTTCAGGACAACATGTGGGTAGTCTTCAGCCGCTCGGCGGTGACTGAAAAATCCGAGGTGGTAGCGGCGGACTCGAACCTGCGTCGTCCATCAAGCGGTGAATGCGGGGCCCGCACCCTAACCACTCAGCCACCGCCTACCCATATTTGCGTGTGTGTGTGTTTATTTGTTTGTTTGTTTATGTGTGTGTGTGTGTGTGTGTGTGTGTGTGTGTGTGTGTGTGTGTGTGTGTGTGTGTGTGTGTGTGTGTCATGTCTGTCTGTCTGTGTCTTTCAATTTATCTATATTATTTTGTTATCTCCTCCCTTCCACGTTAATGTAGCAAATT
This sequence comes from Eriocheir sinensis, assembly GCF_024679095.1. NCBI lineage: Eukaryota > Metazoa > Arthropoda > Malacostraca > Decapoda > Varunidae > Eriocheir > Eriocheir sinensis. Next base: position 10,997,887 of record NC_066512.1, on the reverse strand, counting down.
TTTTCCCCTCTCTATAATTACCCGTTTGCTAAAGAAATCATACAAAACCTACTAATTAGTCATAATAGATACTCTGTAAACTCTAAAAAAATATAAATAAGCATATAATTCCTACTGATAGCAATGACAGAAAATATTTTTTCCTAGAAAGATGTATGCAAATGGATTACAATGTTTTCCTCGCCTTTGTTGAGAGAGAGAGAGAGAGAGAGAGAGAGAGAGAGAGAGAGAGAGAGAGAGAGAGAGAGAGAGAGAGAGAGAGAGAGAGAGAGAGAGAGAGAGAGAGAGAGAGAGAGAGAGAGGATGGGGGAGCAATAAAATTATTTTAAGTGACATCTGCATTAGAACGCAACTTAAATTTCATTCCTAACGTTTTAATCATTATTTTGAGCGCCGGTCTGTCTGCCCCGCCGCGTGGAGCAATGCTTTAATTAGATCAACGTGTCCCTGCACCGCCACCCTGGGGCAGGAGAAGACAAGCACTAGGCAGGAAGCTGGGAAGTTGGCAGACAGACAGACAGGCAGACAAGCGAGCAGACTGGGGCCAGGCAGACAGACTGACTGACTGACAGGCAGGCAAGCAAGGTGGCACGCTGACAGATAGGCCTGCTGGTTGATCTGAAAGTCGACGGGCAGGCAGCAGAATAATAGGCAGCAGTAGGAAGGAATGTTAGTATGCAAGCTGACACGTAACGTAAGCAGACACACTGGGGACCAGGCAAAGGGAACAAGTATAGTAGAGGGATGGATGGAGACAGATTAACAGACAGACGGAAGCAGACAGGTAAGCAGATTGGGGACAAGACAACGAATGCAGTAGGCAAGCAAACAGCCATGGCGGAAGACAGGTCGGAAAGGGAACCATGGCCACAGGAAGGGAGGGAAGGAAGGAAGCTAGGGGCAGGCATGAAGGAGGGCGAGCAAGAAGGAAGGCAGGAAGGAGGGAGAGGGAGGGAAGGCGGGGCAGCGGGGAATGTTGTCTGCTCTCCTCATGTCGCATTCCACAAGTCTCGCCGGTTTTTAGAATTGCATTTATTTTTATTTCATGTGTGTGACTCTGGTGCCTTTCTTGCCTCGCCGACGCGACAAAATTAGTATTCCAAATGACATGTACAGCTTTGGCTTTTTTTTTCTTTTCCCGCACCTGCAGCATGCTGGCAAAAAGTTGGACATATTGGAGAGAGAGAGAGAGAGAGAGAGAGAGAGAGAGAGAGAGAGAGAGAGAGAGAGAGAGAGAGAGAGAGAGAGAGAGAGAGAGAGAGAGAGAGAGAGAGAGAGAGAGAGAGAGAGAGAGTTTTTTTTCTTTTTGTGTGTCTGTCTGCGTGTGTGTGTAAAGGTTGTTACTATGAACAAACAAATGGAGAAAAGAAAAACTGCAAGGACTGATGCACTCCGCCAGGAACCAACCAAGAAGTAATGGTCCCAAGGTGTTCCGATTCTTTCCTGACTACATAAAACATTTCAAATTCAGGAAGAGAGAATTTTTATATTTACTTCACAATGGTTATTGTAATCGTCAAATGTCTGCTGTCCAGAAGACAACCTATCAATCCGGACTCTAGATTCTAGGATTACAGATGAGCTCCGGGAGGGCAGCATGAGCCAATGCAAGATGGCGTCACTATAAAAAACACTCGCCTGCGCCAGAACGGGCTGGGCCGACCATCAGGCCCCACCGGGAAGAAGCCTTGGGCCGACCATCAGGATCCACCGGGAAGAAGCCTACCGGCGCAATAGGCCACGACGTAAAAAAAAAAAAAAAAAAATATATATATATATATATATATATATATATATATATATATATATATATATATATATATATATATATATATATATATATTTATATTTATTAGCGGTGTCTAATATAAGAATACAGGCTCACACTTAGTCGATATAATTATAAGACTATAGAAAGGATATATAAAAAGATTAAAAAGTTAAGGGGATCAGAAATAAAAATTTAGTTTGGCTCCTAAAGTGGTCTGATCCCTGCCTCTTGAAGGAGTTCCGAGTTACAGAGAGAAAAGAAAAGTTTGATAAGGTTTATTACTCGAAAGCTCAGCAATTAAGAAAACTGAAGAGTGGAAAATTTCAAGTCGCTGAAGTTGAAAAGAAAGAATGATGAGGATTGAAAAAAAAAGGTAGGAATTACTACAAACTATAAGAATGTGGTCTACTTTGCTGAAAAGAGAGGACAGAAAATTGTAGCAAAGTAATTAATGTTAATAGCGGAAATTGTCGAGCCATATTATTGGAAGATAGTAAAATCACTTCAAGTCCTTTTCTCTGCTCCCCATCGGAGAAAAAAATGTCCCTGCTCCAATGGAAACCCCCCCACATAATTTTAACGTTTTATTGATTGGCTTAATAACCTTGTACCTCCCTGCGTCGAGCACACATGATCCTCTTTACCCTGTAGTTCTCCTCGATGGCAAGAAGTGTTGAAGGCGCCGCAGAAAAGGAAGAAAAAGTAAACAAAAAAGTAATCCCTGACGTAGCCTTCCCTACACAGAGGCGGGAATGCTTAGGTATACAAACCAAAGTTTACCGCGGGCCATACTTCTGGAAGTATGTTCGGAAATTATATGTGTATTGTGTTCGAGGGTCGTGTGCGAGGGAACGTAATGAGTAATTTTGAAAGTTTCGAGGCAGAATATATTGTACTCGTGAGCATCGGAAAAGATACAGAGCAACAGAGAAAATTGGTTACTAAAAACAAAGTCAGCAAAACAAAAAAGAAAAATTCTAGACTCGCTGGTAAAAAAACAAACCTGAAAGTTGCGTCTGACCAAAAAATAAACCAAACCGTTGCGAGAGAAATACGAAGAGGCGTCATCGGAAAGTGGTTCACCTGGAACCTACACCTTTAACGAAGAGCGTTGCCGCGCCTCCGGGGAAGAGGAGAGGATAGGATAAGATGTGTCGGGTTATAGGACGCGTCTGTAATGGGCTCGAGCTGCAAGTTCGATGATTATTGAATTGTGCTGCATCCGGGAGTGGCGGAGGAGGGGGGGAGGGATAGGCAGAGCATTGGCAATAAAGGTATCAAGCTCTGCTATTTGAGGCGAAAAATGCAAGTGTATATAGGGCGAAATTTTGCACTGATCTGTGAGTGATCGAAAGTGGCTTACATATAGCTGAGTTGAGTTTGATTCGTTGATCTTTCTGTGGTGTGAGTCGGAGTATTATGAGTTATGCTACATAATTGTGATCTTATATAATAGAAATACACATTTGCAAATAAGCTGAGGTGTACGCCTGCGCTGCGTGATTAGAAGAAACAAAAATTTAGTACTAAGTCTTTTAGGATCGATTTAAAGTTCGTTGAGTTATTGGTTTGCTCTGAGATGTGCTAAAGTTTGCTGTGGGAGGTGCAAGTTTAAAGGTGGGCTGAGGTTTGCTGTGGGAGGTGCAAGTTTAAAAGAGGATGAGGTTTGCTGTGGGAGGTGCAAGTTTATGGTGGGCTGAGGTTTGATGTGGGAGGTGCAAGTTAAGATGGGCTGTGGTTTGCTGTGGGAGGTGCAAGTCAAAAGAGGCTGAGGTTTGTTGTGGGAGGTGCAAGTTTAAGGTGGGCTGAAGTTTGCTGTGGAAGGTGCAAGTTTAAAGGTGGGCTGAGGTTTGCTGTGGGAGGTGCAAGTTTAAAGGTGGGCTGAGGTTTGCTGTGGGAGGTGCAAGTTTAAAGGTGGGCTGAGGTTTGCTGTGGGAGGTGCAAGTTTAAAGGTGGGCTGAGGTTTGGTGTGGAAGGTGCAAGTTTAAAGGTGGGCTGAAGTTTGGTGTGGAAGGTGCAAGTTTAAAGGTGGGCTGAGGTTTGCTGTGGGAGGTGCAAGATTAAGGTGGGCTGAGGTTTGCTGTGGAAGGTGCAAGTTTAAGATGGCCTGTGGTTTGCTGTGGGAGGTGCAAGATTAAGGTGGGGTGAGGTTTCCTGTGGGAGGTGCAAGCTTAATGTGGGCTGAGGTTTGCTGTGGAAGGTGCAAGCTTAATGTGGGCTGAGGTTTGCTGTGGGAGGTGCAAGCTTAATGTGGGCTGAGGTTTGCTGTGGGAGATGCAAGTTTAAGATGGCCTGTGGTTTGCTGTGGAAGGTGCAAAGGTGGACTGTGGTTTGCTGTGGGAGGTGCAAGTTTAAGGTGGGCTGAGGTTTACTGTGGGAGGTGCAAGTTTGAGGTAGAGTTTGGTGTGGTGTCTGAGGTTACTAACATTGCTGTGATAGATGTGAATAGACTCAGTTATTAGATAGTAAAATGAAGTATTCAACTTTTTAATAACACTAGAAGACTGAATAACATGGAATTAAGTGAAGATAGTTGTACGTACATGTTTTGACAGTGTCTTATTTTTGGAGCCAGCGAGGTTATACGGCTGTGTTGTGGGAGATATAAAAGAAATGTCACGGAAAATTGTGTCGTGAAAAAATATCTGAGCCATGCATTTTCAAACGGGACATGCTTTCATTTCCAGCGGAAAAAAGCGAAAAGTGAATTATATTTGTAGTGAAAAAATGCGTTTGAGGTTTCTCTCACAAAATAATATGAAATATGAATATCTGGAGTGTGGGGTGAGGCTTAGTAAACTCTGACCGGGGAGTGTGGCAGCGGCCCTTGGATATGTATGTAATAAAGCGCCAATTAAAATAAAGGCCTAAAAATAAACACTGTTGAGAATGGAGTTACCAAGAAAGAAAAACACTGTTATCTTCTAGGGAGTCTGGCATTACCTCGTTCAGGGAATAGCGCCATGTGAGAGCTTTTTCCCAGACTAACAAAAATGCAAAATTCTCAAAACAACAAAACGAAACGGCTGTCTTAAAGGAGTCACCAGGAACGTACAATGTTTGCTTTCTTCTCACAGGTATTTGGTATTGCTTTGTTATACTCTGCCAGCACATGCATGCAGACATAAAAGCGTAATAAAATGTTGATACTCTGCAAACTTTATGGTAACCTAGGGAGGGCTTGCCTCTGGCTCAGTGGTTAACGTTTCAGCCGTGCATTAGCTCACTCAAGGGTTCGAGCCTCAGGCACACCCTTTGGTAGGGTAAGAAAAACTATTTTTTTTTTTGTTTAAGATTAGGTCAGGTCTCTCACTTTATTTTTCTCTCCCTCACTCCCTCACTCTTTCAATCACACCCTCACTCCTTAATTACTCACTCAGTCACTCACTCACTCACTTTGTCTGCCTGTGTGTGTGTGTGTGTCTCTCTCTCTCTCTCTCTCTGGGTGTCAAAGTCGGGGCGGGCTTCAAAACATGCGGGGGAGCAGTGATTGCAGTCAAAATGAAACCTGGAGGGTGGGAGGGAGCGGCGGCGAGGCGGAGGGAATGGAAGGACTGTCTCAGCTGTCCTCCATTTTAATGCTCTCATATTTCCACCACATCATCCCCGCGCTGAAATGGGTTTTAAAATTGCGTCCCGTTTACAAAAGACGCTCTTCCAGCCTGTTCACTCCCACACAGCCGCTTATCATTGCCACCAAACCCGTCCCGGAGCGGAAAACACAATATCTCCACGGCTCGCCCCCTCCTTAATAATGTGCTGACGCGTAGTTAGTTCGGAAAATCGAGAGACGGGGAAAATTGAGATCTGAAAAGCCATAGTCTTATATCTAGAGATGAAGTTTATTACGTGTTTCGAGGTGGAAAGTTCATGTATCAGGGATATATTGTTATGGAAGAGGTGCAGAAGAGTGTTATGGGAGGTTTACCAAGGGTCATATTCCTAAACATTTCGGCGCCCAATGACACATGTTTGTCAAGGCTTTCGTAGGAGTTACAGGTATTTCCAGGGATAGTTTTATAGCCCTGGTGGTAGCTTGACCATTCTTCTGTACCATGAGCCAAGCAAAGCACTCAGTAGAACCCGACTGATTTCCTTTTGGGTTTTTGGATTGTTGATGTGATTCTGTACCTGTGAGAGGCGGAAACGTCTGATAATACCGACCTTAATCTCCATTTTGAACGCACATCTGGCTATGATTAATATTTTAAGATTCAACCAAAAGCATTTATGGCACAGTTTCGTTATTTTTATTTGTGATTCCGTGTGTTACAACCATCTGCCGGGAAATTATTCAGGTCTCTACCTCGTTATCCTTGCAAATTTATGACAGGAGATTAATTTAAACAGTGACAGGTATTCTGGGTTTAGGCAAATGGGCGGAAGAGAAAGTGGTTAGGTGGCAGTGAAGGCGGGCTGGCGTGTGGGAGTGGAGTGATAGGGAAGAGAGGGCTGGAAGAAGCAGTAGGTGGATACAGGTAGATAATAAAGTGACGTGGAAATGAAAATGGAAATGGAGCTGTGAGTTGAGTGTGCAAGGATAAGGGTGAGGAATGGATGATTAGAAAGATGGAACGATGGAAGGAAAGATAGTTTCATAGGTACGTAGAAAGATAAGTAGAAGATAAGCAGTTTCTGAAGGGCATTTTGGTGGACGGATAAAACACGCATGCAAGAAAAACGGTAAGATACGAGAGGTTGGAAACAATAGGGAGAAAAGGTAAATATGGGTAAGGTACGAGAGGGGTGAAAGACTAGGGTTGAAAACAGTAAATTAGAAGACCGGTCGAAGAAGAGCCGATAAAACATGTATATAAGGAGGGAGATTAAGAATGATAGATTGAAGAGTAGGAAGTGTAGGTGGGTAGGAAGGAGGTGGTAAGTAGGTACAGCAAATGTGGAGGTGGAGAGATATGATCAATGTTACGGTAGCAGAGGCTGGGGAGAGCAGACACTGAATGGGAGGGAAGGTAGATTGGAAGGTATATAGGTGAGCTGTTATTAAGGTTGGAGTAGGTGAATAGGTAAGGAAGACGTCGGGTTGAGAAGGAATAATCACAAGTTCGAAAGGAAGGGGATTAGGCGAGAAGGTTGGGGGTAGATGAACGAACTGATAACTTGAGAGTCGTAGGTAGTAGGTAGTTTAAGAGAAGGCTGGAAGGAAGCAGTAGGAAGATATAGGTAGACTAAGTGTGTAAGGATAAAGGTGAGGTATGGAAGATTGGAAAGATGGAACGATAAATAAATAAAAGGAGGTGGGTAGATAAAAGTTGGAGGTGGAAGGAAATGATGAGTGTGAAAGTGGGGGAGTACGATGCGTAAATAAGTCAGAATGAGCAGACGAATGGATTGAAAGGCAGGTAGAGAGAAAGGTGGGTGGGTGGAAGGTAAGGTGTTTGTGTAAAGAGGGAGATGAGGGTGTGAGTGGGCGGATAGGAGGGGACGGGAGGTAACAGGAGGGGAGGTGAGGAAGTGATGTCAGGGAAGCGATCTGTCAACACTGATTGGTAAGGGAAGACAGGTGTTGGATGAGCAGAGAGAGAGAGAGAGAGAGAGAGAGAGAGAGAGAGAGAGAGAGAGAGAGAGAGAGAGAGAGAGAGAGAGAGAGAGAGAGAGAGAGAGAGAGAGAGAGAGAGAGAGAGAGAGAGAGAGAGAGAGAGAGAGAGAGAGAGAGAGAGAGAGAGAGAGAGAGAGAGAGAGAGAGAGAGAGAGAGAGAGAGAGAGAGAGAGAGATATAAATATATATATAGATATATAGATATATATATAAATATATATATATATATAGATATATATATATATATATATATATATATATATATATATATATATATATATATATATATATATATATATATATATATATATATATATATATAGAGAGAGAGAGAGAGAGAGAGAGAGAGAGAGAGAGAGAGAGAGAGAGAGAGAGAGAGAGAGAGAGAGAGAGAGAGAGAGAGAGAGAGAGAGAGAGAGAGAGAGAGAGAGAGAGAGAGAGAGAGAGAGACGTTAAAGGGAGTCAAATGCCACTCAGTAATAAGAGAAATATCAAATTCAGAGTAAATTAATTTCATGTAGTTGTTTGACATTTTACACTCCCCGCTTAAAGCATTGGGAAGTCACAGATCTGGCTGATAAAAAGACCTGAACTGAAGCAGGGGAAAGAGAGCTGATCCTTGTGTTGTAAAATGTTTGATTGTGTATGATTTCGCCCCATTACGATTATGTCACGTGAGAGGAAAGTACTAATAAATAAGAGAAGCAAAGACGATTTGAACACTAAGTCACATTCCATTGAAATATATATTGAGTCTTCATGCTTGGTCGATGTGGTGATATATTTTCTGCGCCAAGAGGAAGCAGACAAAAGGTCAAACAAACACAACACTCCTACATATTGCTTCTACAAAGAAAAAAGTTACATCAAAGAACGACCATAATTATTGCGTTTTAGATGTGTCATGATGCCCACTTTGTTAAACAGTTTTCAGTCATGAGGAGGAGGAAATACAGTAGAATAAAGTGTTGTTTGATATACTGAAACCCCTTCATGCAGATCCCAATCTTGTAAATTTTCTCACACAGTCTAAATGATCACATTCAGTCGTCTTGGCCTTTAAGTTGTTACTATTTAATTCAAATGATTTAATTCATCTGATTTAATCGATTTTAATCAGAGTAAAAAAAACACCTCTAAATCAGGGTGATTTGTTCTTTTTTTACTAATAAGCTCATAAATATATTATTTCATTGAACTGATTATATAACCACATAATGTAGAAAGGTAATTTCATTCATTGGGATGTAGTACATCATGTATTTTCCTGTGAAAATACTTCTATTCTACGCTTCTGTAAAGATTTAGCTACCATCTACATCACATACAAATTAGCTATTAGGAGTTACCTTTCGCAGAACGTTTATTCTCTGTAGTTATGAAACATGTATTTACGTTTTTATCTTGATTGCTTCTTTGGATAGTATTGTGATTGATAAAGTAAAAAAAAAATCATATAATCAAAATAAAAAATCCAATTAAAAATAGATTTTTAGATTTATTTTGAAAAATATCATGATTTTTGCCAAACCTGCTACGCCTTGAGTAGAGGAGAAGGCAGCGTTAAGCCAGAGTAAGCAGTCTTAGGGAAAGATTATATTGTTCTTGACTAACGTGACTCCCCTGCTTGCATCCCTCAATTCTAGAAACACATCAAGAGGTCACTCGCCCTTGCCTTCATATATAAAAGGAAGGTATGAAAGGTGTGTACAGCAGGTGGAACGGCGTGACAGGCTGCTAGGTGATGTGTAAAGGCGATGATGTAAAGTGGTAAAGGTGTGTAATCCTCCTGATTATCTTGACGAATAAATGATAGTAAGTAAGTTTGAATAAAGCTGAGAGGCTGATTAGGAAAGCTTTCTACGTGATGAGTGAAGATGCGGAAGATAAGGGGTAAAGGTGGTGTTAATTACAGGAGAGTAACGGCACCTGGCTTGGCGGGTGAAGATGGGTGGCATGAAGGAGGGAGGATGCTGGCTAGATGTTGTGGAAGTGTCGAGATGTTGGCATTAATGGGAGAAGGATGCTAATGTAATTTCTCTCTCTCTCTCTCTCTGAGAGGCCTAATAGTGCAAGTTTGCTCCATTCGCTTCTTGTCTGGGTCACAGCAGAGGGAGGAGATTAAGGAAGGCAGGAGGAAAGGAAGGAAGTAAGTTAGAGAAAGAGAAACCCTAGGAAGTATGGAGGAAAGGAGTTAAGTAAGGAGGGGCAACAAAGATAGAAAGGAGAAAAAAGATAAGAGAAACAAAGGAAGTGAATAGGATGAAGCTGCATATTTATTTAGGAGAGGAAATATTTCGTAATAAAAATATATATTTGGAAAAAATATTAATTACCACCGTCCGTGATTTTTGTCTGTCAGTCTGTCTGTCTCTTTGTCTGTCATTCTGTCTGTCTGTCTGTCTCTCTGTCTGTCTGTCTGTCTCTCTGTCTGTCCGTTTGTCTGTCTGTCTGTCTCTCTCTCTCTCACTCTCTCTCTCTCTCTCTCTCTCTCTCTCTCTCTCTCTCTCTCTCTCTCTCTGTTCCTTAACTGTCTCTGCCGTCTGTCAAACGGGAGTAATTTCCTCACATTTCTCTAAATTTACTGCAACTAATTTTTCTTTACGTACCGAGTAGGAAATCATGGAGATTGAGTACGATTGTAAAGTGGGAGTGATGTAAATGAGATTGGAGCACTGAGGGTTTAGTGAGTTAAACACAGACACAGCATCCGGTTTTCAGCAGCAAAGCGAGGAAAAGCTTAAAAAAAATATAATATGAAGCAAGCAGTTATATTATATAATAGATAGCTAGGTAGATAGATAGGTAGAGAGATAAATGGATAGATAGATGGATAGGAAGCTTGATTGATTGATAGAGAGAGAGAGAGAGAGAGAGAGAGAGAGAGAGAGAGAGAGAGAGAGAGAGAGAGAGAGAGAGAGAGAGAGAGAGAGAGAGAGAGAGAGAGAGAGAGAGAGAGAGAGAGAGAGAGAGAGAGAGTGTGTGTGTGTGTGTGTGTGTGTGTGTGTGAGAGTCTCAGGAGCCTTACGTGCCTCATGTCGGGGCCTCGAGGGGCGCTGATAAAGGGTCGCCAACGCCACACTTGAAATTACTTCGCTGAGACACTTGAAACACTTCCCAGCACGCCGACTGCTTTCCCTCCACTTTTCCTTCCTTTCCTTTTTCTGTATCTTTATTTTTCCATCTTATTCCTACCTATCCTGCTGCTTGATTCGCCCGCCACTTTCTTCATTCTCACCTCTCCGTCATACTCTTCTCCATCCCTTTCAGTCTCTCTTCGGGTTTTCTTCAGTTCAGTTTTACTTCACTTCCACCCTTCACTCAAACACCCATTTTTTTTTTCCCGTTTATCTATCGCCGCGCATCACTACTTTTCCTTACTTTAATTCTTCTCCTCTCACTCGCTCTCACTCTTTCTTCCCCTTTCCCCACCGTCCACCCTTTCCATTTCACCCTTCCCTCCCATTCCTAGTCTACTTCCCCTTTCCTCCCTCCTACTCCCTTCCTACCTCCCCTTTTCCTCCCGCCCTCTCATTATCTCATCTTCTAGCTCTCCAATTCTCTACTCTGCTAATCTACCCATGCCGTTGCTGCTCTAACCTCCTCCTCCTCCTCCTCCTCCTCCTCCTCCTATCGGACCGCTTGCAAATGATAATGGTAACCACACGAACGATGAAAATGAAATGGCTACAATCCTAGATAACTTTTTCGCATTCGTATTTACCGACGAAGATTGTTTATCACCTCAACCGCCGGAGGTTAGAAGGACCGAAAAGATTTTAAATGGCGTGCTCATTGTAGAAAGTGATATTTTACGCACAATTGAAAAGATTAAAGTAAGCAAAGCTCCTGGTCCAGACAAAATTACCCTTCGGACTTTAAAAGAAATCAAACGTCAAATTTGTAAACCGCTCTCCATCATATTCAATAAATCTTTAACAGCTGGAAAAGTTCCGTCGGTTGGGAAACTAGCAAATGTCACACCAATTTTCAAAAAGGGGGAAAAGTCTCATCCAGGAAACTATCGATCAATTAGCCTGACATCGATTGTTTGTAAGTTAATGGAGACTATCATTCACGACAATATGGCGAAATTCTTCGAAGAAAATAATATAATAAATAATTCGCAACAAGGCGTTCGTAGTTAACGTTCGTGTTTAACTAACTTGATTTTTTTTCATTATATTTTTGAGGTGTTCGATGAGAGCAGATCAGTAGATATCATACATCTGGATTTTCAAAAGGTATTTGATAATGTCCCCCACAAACGGTTGCTTAGTATATTATTGGCGCACGGTATCTCGGGTAACATTCACAATTGGCTTGTGGACTGGCTCTCTGAGCGGAAACAGAGAGTAGTTATAAACGGTGTTTCATCTAACTGGCTCGATGTCAGAAGCGGCGTACCTCAAGGATCAGTGCTTGGTCCCATGCTCTTCTTAATTTATGTTAATGATATCGATGATGGGCTCACTTGCAATTTTACGTCGTGGCCTATTGCGCCGGCAGGCTTCTTCCCGGTGGATCCTGATGGTCGGTCCAAGGCTTTGTCCCGGTGGGTCCTGATGGTCGGCCCAGCCCGTTCTGGCGCAGGCGAGTGTTTATAGTGGCGCCATCTTGCATTGGCTCATGCTGCCCTCCCGGAGCTCATCTTTGATCCTAGAATCTAGAGTCCGGGTTGATAGGTGGTCTTCTGGACAGCATGTGGGTAGTTTTAAGCCACTCGGCGGTGGCTGAAAAATCCCAGCTTGGTGGCACCGGTCGGGGATTGAACTCGCGTCCTCCTGAACGCGGGGCCGTCTTGCTATCCGTTCAGCCACCGCCTACCCTAAAAAAATTGGCTAACAATTTTCTGCAGTAAGCAAAGAAAAAGATCTTGGAATCACGATCTCAAGCGATTTAAAGCCCAGTCAGTATTGTTCAGAGGTAGTTAAAACCGCAAACAAATTGGTTGGTGTCATCGGACGAGTCTTTAATAATAAATCGGAAAAAGTTATATTAGAACTGTATAATTCGCTGGCTCGACCCCATCTAGAGTAGTGTGTACAGTTTTGGTCTCCCTATTACAGAAAAGACGTAGAAAAGTTAGAACGGGTTCAACGGACAGTAACAAAAATTATTCCTAGGTTGAGGAATTTATCTTATGAACGAAGGCTTAAAGAAGTAAATTTATTCAGCCTATCAAAACGAAGAATGCGAGGCGATCTAATAGAAGTGTTTAAAATGTTTAAAGGATTCAGTGATATTAATGTGGAAGATTACTTTACAATTGATAGATCAAATAGAACACGAAGAAATAATAATTTCAAGATAAGTGGATTGAAGATTCTTTTCGCACGAAGCCAAACATTTCTTCTTCAATCGAGTCGTTAATGTTTGGAATTCTCTACCTTGTGATGTCGTTGATAGTACAACAGTTACGGCCTTCAAGAATAGATTAGACAAGTATTTTGAATCTAACAAGCAACTAAGATATTACTCATTGTCGTAATAACGTTGTTCTTTCGAATACTGGTGTCCTTGCCTATTTTTATCGCCCGGTTAGTGGTAGCAGTAATGGTAGTTCTTTCCTTTTTCCTACATAATCTCCATGCAGTTTTTTCATGCTGCATAGTTCTTTTTCCTTTCCTGCTGGCTTTGGCTGGAGGGATGGGGGGGAGGGGAGCCTTTACCTTTGTTGTCCTTCATTTTCCACCTTTGATTAGATAGTTAGTGTAGCTTGTCACAAACAGCCTCGTAAGGACCATCAGTTCTGCTGTTGTTTGTTCTTCCTATGTGTTCCTTTGTTTCTTCTCCTTCCTGCAGCTCCTCCCTCTCTGCTTTCTCTGATAAGGTGGAATGGAGATGAGGAAGTTTGGCGGGAAGTTAATATTGCCCGAGACCGCGACGCTGACACAGGCGAATAAGCAAGCAGACTTTGACACCACACTCTTACACTTACACACACACACACACACACACACACACACACACACACACACACACACACACTTCAGGGTAAACGCGTGACTTTTCTCGTGTCTCTCCTGCTATCCGCCTTCGTCTCCGCCTAGAGGAAAGAAAATAAAAGTTTGCTCATCCTTTTTTTCTGTTCGTTTTGTTTTTGTTTTCCATTTTATTGGTAATTTTTTTCCTTGATGTTGGTGCAGCAAATCGTATGTCTTCATCCGTACGGAGTTCCCTTGATGGAAACCCGAGATGTGAAGGGAAGGGGAAACTTGCAAATTGATGATTCCGGGAGGTCTGTGTGGCGCGGGTGGGGGAAAGGTTTTGTGTGTGTGTGTGTGTGTGTGTGTGTGTGTGTGTGTGTGTGTGTGTGTGTGTGTGTGGTTGTCTGTGTGTGTGTGTGTGTGTGTGTGTGTGTGTGTGTGTGTGTGTGTGTGTGTGTGTGTGTGTGTGTGTGTGTGTGTGTGTGTGTGAGCGTGTGTGTGTGTGTGTGTGTGTGTGTGTGTGTGTGTGTGTGTGTGTGTGTGCTGTGTTGTGTTGGGTGCACGTTTATACTATTTACTCTTACTCGAATTACCTTTTGAGGATTATGTCAAGCTCTTAATGTGTTGTCCATTGTAGCCGATTAATCTTTAGTTTGTGCGTGTGTGAGTGTGAGCTTATGTGGACGTGTCCGTTTGTGTGTACATATGTTTGTGTGTGTGTGTGTGTGTGTGTGTGTGTGTGTGTGTGTGTGTGTGTGTGTGTGTGTGTGTGTGTGTGTGTGTGTGTGTGTGTAAAATACGTTTGAGAGGATATTAAGTAATTTCATGGTTGACTTTTAGAGTGACTGAACAAAAGGTAAATATTTTGAAGCGCCTTGGCTGGTACACACATGTGGCCGCAGTATTGCACACGGCAGGTTTCTGTGATTACACACGGGGAACAATTTAAAAGGAAAATGCATTGGAGAAAGTCGAATACATCTGTAAGTCTCCTGACTGACAGTTTTCAATAATAAGAATTGTTTTAATTTTAGCATAATTTGCAAATAAAGATCGCCTAATTAATATTCCTGTCTAGCACCACATTGATTGGGGTACACCTGGCTATCGATAAAACCCTGATTAATCTATCATTACGGCCCAACATTAATGCGTGTCCCTACATGTTTGAAATGCATTTCATTAATATTCCATAATGACAATAATAATATATTCCTGCCACCTGTATATGTAAATTCACTCGATTGAATATTCATAAGAGTGTAATGTTAATAAGTTAAAGCACTTTGACCTGTGAAATGACACCCATCCTCCAGGTGGCACACCAGTCTCGTAATTTGTTTCACACTTTCTTCAGCTTTCCTAGCGTATGAATATGTAGCCTGCGTACCTGGAGTGTCCCCATAAAGCAGCCCAGCAGTCATCCTATACCTTACCCTACCCACTTGCCAAAGCTGTGTCGAAATCCTGGAAACTAAGTAGACTAATGCTCTCATAAAGCGTAAATTCAAGTTCGAATTACGTTGTTGTTTCAATGATTTTTTTTACTGCCCAACCTTTGTAGGATCTTCCCTTTTCTTTTTATGTTGTAATTTATCCCTTCAATCTGCCTCCATGGCCCTCTTTCCTTTCTGTTCCATCTTAACCTATTTTTTTTATCTATTTTATTTTCAGTACTTTTCTTCAGTCAATCTTTAACTGTTTCCTCTTCTCCAGCTCCCTTGAACTGTACTTTTCTCTCTTTTCGTCATTTTTCTTCCGTCTCTGCGTCGTTATACTTCCATTATCTTTTTTACTTCCCTTAGTCTCATCTCAATACTTTTTTCCACTTCAAGAAACTTCCCTTTTAATTCCTTCCACCAGAAACTCCTTTCCTATTCTCCTCTCTAACAGTCGTTATCTTGATATCGTTCCTATATTCTCCATTTCCACAGTTTACCCAATCCAAGTCAACCTATGAACCTAAAGCGCAATCCTCCTAACATGCCTCACCACGCTCACCCTCGTCTGACCTTTCCCATGCACCCGTGAAAGGTCACACAGCGACCGGTGACCTATTGTTAAAGGTACTTACCCTCCTTCTCTCGCAATGGCGACGCGAAAGTCGTCTGGGTAATTGGGAGAATATGTGAGTTTACGAACAGCCCCCCTGATTTATACCTTGACGCTTCCCGCTCGTAAAAGTGACCTAGCGTTATATCCTCCTCTCACACCCTCGTTTCCGCCCACCCCAGACCACATGATCCCACCCATCACACCCCACCCCAATTCCTCCCTTTTCCTACTTTACAAGCTCACCACTTCCTCTTAAGTTCCCGCCCCGTCTCATTCCACTTAACTTCCATACTTGTCCCCACCTATTCTATCCATGTTCACTTCTTACGCCTCCCAAACACTCACTATTCTCCTACCTCTCCTAACTTTTATTTCCACAATCCGAAACATCTTATCTTCACCTCTCTCTCTCTCATTCACACCTATCACCGTACCCACACCTGTATTTCCATGTTAGTGTTGATTGGTGGCACTGTTATGGCGAAGACTTGGTGGAACAATCAGCGTGGTAGTGAGTGATTATGGGTGTGGTGGTGAATGCGATGCTGAGAGGGATTGCATATATGTTGTCATTCAACGGGATGCTGCAACATTTACCTCTGTTTACAGCGTGTGTTTTGGGGGGGGAGGTGGCAAGTTTGTGTTTATCTCATGTGTGCGTATGAGAGAGAGAGAGAGAGAGAGAGAGAGAGAGAGAGAGAGAGAGAGAGAGAGAGAGAGAGAGAGAGAGAGAGAGAGAGAGAGAGATATTACATTAGCATCCTTCTCCCATCAATGCTAATATGTCCTCGCACCCGTAACTCCCTGACAACATCCTTCCCCCTTCATGCCACCCATCCCCATCCGCCACGCCAAGTGCCCTTACTCTCCTCTAATTAACACCACCTTTACCCCAGCTCTTCGGCTTCTTCACTCATCACGTAGAAAGCTTTCACAGTCAGCCTCTTAGCATTATTCAAACATACTTACTTACTTTTGTTCGTCTAAATAATCAGGAACCATTGCCACTCTTCATCATCGTCTTCACGCATCTCATTCTCCCACATCTCACACCGGCATCGTATTGTCCCACAGCAGCGGAGCGACAGCCTCCTCTCCAGTCACTCTTGGAGGCACGCTGAGATACGGTTCATTTTTACATTAACTCTAGTATTTGTATTGGCACTGCTGTTGCCGCTGCTGCTGCTGCTGGCGGTGGTGGCGATGGTCTCTTGATATTGGCAGAACTCCTACTCTTTGATTGATCTGATCGGTTGAGTAGAAGGCTAGCTTAATTGAAGTGTAATTATAATCATATAGGAATAAGTATGCGCAAAAAAGAAATGGGACTAAACATATGTAAAGGAAGCCACGAAATTATACTACTTGATATATTAACAGAGGAAAAGTTAAGAAAAACATAAAGAACGTTGTAAGATAATGAACGAACAAAGTTTACACAACTCGACCGTACGAATGAAATAGCTTGGAAACGCGTATTCCATGTTATAATTTGAATTGGCTGTGAAGAGAATTTTAATAAGACAAGAAGTAACGAAGAGTTTGTCACCCAGAAATAAAACTAAGAAAAAAAATTAAAAAATGAAGACGTGCAGCTATGCTCGTGCACTGAAGAGGATAAAATAATTACACGCGAAATAAAATTTGTAACATAATTATGGTGTTTAGTCATTTACAAAGAAGAGAAAAAGGCCAAAGGTATGAAAAATAGAAATTTATATTCGTGTTATAAACTGTTATGAGTTACGAAGGCATACAAAGAAGATTGAAAAGCATCTAGTTAATAGTAGACGCCTGCACACCACCACATTCATGCCTTTTGGGAGAGTTTGTGCGACACTGTTTGTCCAGTGTGTATGTGCGTGCGCCTGTGTGTGTGTGTGTGTGTGTGTGTGTGTGTGTGTGTGTGTGTGTGTGAGTATGTGTGTGTGTGTGTGTGTGTGTGTGTGTGTGTTAGGGTATAGGGGCAATGGATTAGTAGTACGCGACGGGAGGTAAATTGGGTAAGAGTGAAGTAGAGTTTAAAAGTTAGAGAGAATAATTGAGTAAAGGGAATATGAGAGAGAGAGAGAGAGAGAGAGAGAGAGAGAGAGAGAGAGAGAGAGAGAGAGAGAGAGAGAGAGAGAGAGAGAGAGAGAGAGAGAGAGAGATCCTGTCCCCCCTCCCCCCTTAAAAGGCAATCTCCCACAGCAGCAAAGCGACAGCCTGGACTTGAATATATATATATATATATATATATATATATATATATATATATATATATATATATATATATATATATATATTTATTTATTTATTTATTTATTTATCGTGTAAAAATATTGAAAAAAAAAATCTTAATTTACTTCAAAATTTAATCAACAGTAGAAAAGTGCACGAATATCATCCATTCCCGTATCCGTCAATCCTTTTATCTTGTTTAGACTTACACCCAATAGTTTGAAGCCCCGTTATTCTTTTGTGTTTATCTGTGTGTGTGTCTCTGTGGATGTGGATGTGTGTATCGGGGGGGAGGGATACGGCTGTGTGTGTGTGTGTGTGTGTGTGTGTGTGTGTGTGTGTGTGTGTGTGTGTGTGTGTGTGTGTGTGTATGGAAGTTTGTGTGTGTTCCTCTCCTCTATACATGTTTCCATAAAGGTGATCGGTTACCTGTAGCCTGGGAAATGGGAAGGGGAATGGGTGGAGGGTAAGCCATTGCGACACATGACCTTTAGTTCGTCGTGTTATGTTAGGAAGGGAGGGAGGGAGGGGAGGAGGAACGGTAGGTCGACTGGATGAAAACAACAAGGGCAGTAACAACAAAAATATTAAAAAGGAAAACAACAACTAACAATATTGCTGTATTAAAATGTTTCTCTTTGTGTGTGTGTGTGTGTGTGTGTGTGTGTGTGTGTGTGTGTTAAGTCTCACTCATATTAGAGCCACTTAGCACAGAGGGAAAATACACAAGAAAAAAGAAACGAAAAAATGAAAGAACAGAATTACAGAAAAAATAACACCCTTCTGAATGTTTTAAAGGATCTCTAGTTTTCTTATATCTCCCCTATATTGCTTGTCTTTGTCTTCCTCTTCCCTCAATCCATTAGTTCTTTGCCTAATTTCTGATATTTTTGTTTCATCTCCCTCTCTGTTTCTTCCGTTTCCTCACCTTTTCCCCCTCCTCGTTCACGCCACTTAGCATCTCTCCCCTCTTTCCGTCTCATTTTTATCTTTTTTTCGCTCCTGTTTTTGTCTTTCATTTCCATTGTTTTTTATTCTCACCTTATTTTTCTCTGTGTTATTTTCTGCTAACAAGTCGTCAAAATACCTCCAGTTCTATTTAATATTGCTCTAGTTTCGTATTTTCTCTCTCACCTCTTTCCACTTCCATTTTCTTTTTTTTTCACGCCTTCATCTCTCCTTTATCCTTTCTTCTCTTTATCCTTTACTTGTTCTCGTTTTCTTCAAGCTCTTCTTTTTCTTCGCCTCTGCCTCCTTCTCTTCCCCATCATTTTAGTTTCCTCCCCTTGCTTTACTCCTTTTCCTGTTCTTTTTCATATAGTTTCCTGTTAATTTGCTCACTTCCTTCCATCTGCGTTTCATTGTGTTTCTTCTTTCTTAATACCTTCATTTCTCTTTACTTCATTTATCTTTGCGTCTCATCATGCTCATACTTTCGTCTCTTCGCTATCTTTCTTTCCCGCCTCCTCGTTCTCCCACAACATTTTACTTACCTCCTTTAACTTTCTTTGTCTTTGTTCTCTTTTATATATTTTTTTCTTACATTACTTCTCTCACCTCTTTACACATCCGTTTCACTGTGTTTCTTCTTCATACCTTCATTTCATTTATCTTTACTTTTTTATCATGCTTTTGCTCACGTCTCCGCTCTCTTTTTCTTCTCCTGCTCCTTCTCATCCTCCTCCACCATCTATACCTTTATCCCTTTGCTGGGCACGTGCGCTCTTTTGTTCCGCCTTTCTACCTCCTCTCGGCTTTCATATATAGTTCTTTCTCTAGAATCCTCCCTCCCCTTTGATCTCGTCTTCGTCCATTTACCCCTCCGCCTGGTCTTTCTCCTTTCCATTGTCCTCCTCCTCCTCCTCCTTTAGGTTTTCCCTTTTTTCCTGTCGCTTTCATATTACATTTTTTCCTCGCGTTTACTCTTTATTTCACTTCTTTTCTTTCCTCTTTTTCATTATTTATG
Organism: Eriocheir sinensis; assembly: GCF_024679095.1. NCBI lineage: Eukaryota > Metazoa > Arthropoda > Malacostraca > Decapoda > Varunidae > Eriocheir > Eriocheir sinensis. Next base: position 10,978,388 of record NC_066512.1, on the reverse strand, counting down.
AGTTTTCTTCGTACTTCATCTCTCTCTCTCTCTCTCTCTCTCTCTCTCTCTCTCTCTCTCTCTCTCTCTCTCTCTCTCTCTCTCTCTCTCTCTCTCTCTCTCTCTCTCTCTCTCTCTCTCTCTCTCTCTCTCTCTCTCTCTCTCTCTCTCTCCTTTAATCCCCTTCGTTAATCCCACCTTCGTCTCTTTCTTCTCTTCTCTTTTCTCCACCTCGTTCTCCTCTTCCTACCGCTTCTTACCTTTCTCCTCTCACTTTCCTCCGTCCTGGCCGCTGGAAGCCATTTGCCACCTGTCAGCCGGTATAAGTCTACGCCGTGTACCTGGAGTGGCCTGGTGATTGAGTCTGCGACAGGTAAGGCGGGAAGGAGGGCAGGCCGCGGGGGGCAGACACAAAGGTGAGGCCTGAAAGATTTGATGGTGGTGATGGTGGCTGTGGTGGTGGTGGTTGACGAGGAATCTTGTGCTTGGTTTTCTGCTTTCTTCCTCTATTTTCTCTCTCTCTCTCTCTCTCTCTCTCTCTCTCTCTCTCTCTCTCTCTCTCTCTCTCTCTCTCTCTCTCTCTCTCTCTCTCTCTCTCTCTCTCTCTCTCTCTCTCTCTCTCTCTCTCGCTCTGGTCCTTTTTTTTCTGTTGTGGGAGGTGTAGAGTACATAATAAGAGGATCTGTAATTGGAGGATGGGAAGGGATGAAAGGATTCTAAAGCGATACACGTGGGAGGAGGAGGAGGAGGAGGAGAACATATGAATGGTATCTACAAAACTTTTCAGCCCAAGGGGATTGCAGTACATTTTTTTGTGAACTTTTATATTAGACATTCAAGGGCAGAAAGGGGGCGAGACGAAGAAAGAGAGGGTTGAATGGGATGGTGGCGGTGGTGGTAGTGGTGGTAAGAGTAGTATTTGTGGTACGTGTGATGAGAGTGGGAGCTGATTGGGTACAACACTAACTCAATTGTAGAGAAAGTGGTAAGAGAGGAAAGAAAACGAGAGGTAGATGTGGGGCAGCAGCAGCAGCAGTATTTGTTATTGTTAGTTGGGTTGTGGGAGCAGAATTTAATTTGTAACTCGGAAAGGCTAAAATCGTGGACACAATATATTTATTCAGCAATAATGAAAGTATAATAAATTTCAAGTATTGGAAAAAAATCAAGGATGCTAAATATATAAAACCCCTAGAAACATTAAAAGGAGGGACAAATAACAAACTATGAACAACACTGATAGAAATGGAGTGGGAAAAGAGGAGCAAAGGATGAGGAAGAAAAGAGGCACGGGAGAAAAATAAAGATGAGAGAAGAAGATAAGTAAAAAGAAGAGAAGAGTAATGATCTTGGAGGGCGAGGGAAAGAGGTAAAAGCATTAGGAGGCTGATGGCTACAAATACGAACGAAACTAAACATTGAGACAGGGACGGCTTAGGCGTGTGATTGTGAGTAATGGTGTGAGGCTTACAGGATCAGGAGTCGAACGTGAGGAGGAGGAGGAGGAGGAGGAGGAAACACGGTAACATGGAAACATGGAAATGCAGGCAACAGAAAGTCTATTGGATCATTATGAGGTTGCCTGCTCTGATGATTTAATCTGCTCAACAGTCACTTGGTGCCCACAGAGCACATGAAAGCACCTCGGTATTCAGTTTTTTCCTGATGCAACGAAATGACGGTCGATTCGATTTTTAAATGAGTTGATGGTATTCGCATTTACTACTTCTGAAGGAAGATTATACCAATGGCGGATGACTTGGTCTGAGGAGAAACTCCTGGCAATGTCCGTACTGCATCCCTCGTTTGAATTGGTAGACATTTATTTCTAGTACTTGTGTTGGTTTGTAACTCAAAGGCTTTAGAGAGAGAGAGAGTCGACGTTATTGAAGAGGAGGAGGAGGAGGAGGAGGAGGATGAATATGGTAGTGAGAGTGGGAGTTGTACATGGGAGTTATAAATGGGAGTGAGATATAATAGCGTCAGGTGGAAGAGAAGGAGAAAAGGTAAAGCTATAGCGCATTGGCCCTTGAGCTTATGGTGAATAAGTAACTGTTACCCCGGAAGACATGGACACAGGGCAGGTGTGACATCCGGGTTACAATAGTTTATTTATCCCAGGCTTTCCTATTTATTCATTTAACAGCCAGCCGGAAAAGAAGGATAAACAGCTAGGTGAGCAGCACACAAATTGCTCGGGCCAGGATTCGAAACCGGGCCCACGAATTCGTAGGTAGGCACTCTAACCGTGTTACCACGGAGGAGGAGCAAGGAGGGGGGAGGAACTGTCTGTGGCTAACATTGCAAGGTGAGGAATAGGAAAAGGCCGACGCGGGAGACGTGGTGGATTCAACGTCATGTCTTAGCTTAAAAATAAAATGTAAAGAGGAATGAGAATGAGAACCCAGTCAAGAGGGGACGAAGTTTATTCTCCTCGTGGCATCTCAAAAACTTTGGTGCCGTCGCTCGGTGTCCTGCTGCTCCCGGCCTCGGCTCTCGGCGTCACCTCGGCCCACAACTCATCGCATTCTCTGCTTTTTCTTGTGTGTGTGTGTGTGTGTGTGTGTGTGTGTGTGTGTGTGTGTGTGTGTGTGTGTGTGTGTGTGTGTGTGTGTAATTCACCACGGCCTGATCACGAGTTGGACTCGCTTTCGCCAGTAGGTACCCTCCCGACGTGAGCAAGTGCTCATTATCGTCGATCTCTGGGTACTGCCAGGACCTCACACACCACACACACCATCCCCCTTGCTCAAGGGGGGACAGTAACCACTCCTAGTCAACCAATTAAGCTACCGGAGCGGTGTAAATGGTGGTGGTGGTGGTCGTGGTGGTGTGTGTGCGTGTGTGTGTGTGTGTGTGTGTGTGTGTGTGTGTGTGTGTGTGAGAGAGAGAGAGAGAGAGAGAGAGAGAGAGAGAGTCTATCTAGCTGATTTTCACCATCCCATCTAGCTATCTGTCTGTCTGTCTGTCTGTCTGTCTTTCTGTCTGTCTGCCTATTTCTGCCTTTACCAATGAACATTTTCGCTAGTCCGTATCTATTTGCTTGCCTGTCTGTCTGTCTGAGTGTGCACGCATGTGTCTCTGTTTGTGCTTTCCCGGCTGTCTGATTTTCTGTGTTTGTGTCTGGATGTACGCTTTCGTCTGTCGGCTAGTCTACGCTCAGCTTTATTTCCTGAAACGAATAGCAGGGAAGTGAAGGTTAGGTAGAATGCTTTTATTCGAAAATCAGTTTAAGAATTTTATGAAAGAAAATGGAGCGAACGACTCCCCCGTAGGATCCCCAATATATGAAAATACTGAGGAGGTCGACCAGGTGTGTTTTGGTTGGCCGAGGTGGAGGGATGCGAGTGGAGAGGGGGAGTGGAGGCAAAGGAGCAGAGATGCGAGGAATATTGAAATTTTAGGCAAATGAAGGTGGAGGTGAAAAAATTTGTGAAAGTGGAAATCCGTTTGCAATATAAAATAGCAAAGGAGGAACAAGGGATGCAAATAGAAAGCCCTTTGCATTTTTTATGAAGTTTTCTTTTCCCAGTATCAATATGTGTTTGATAATACAATTTTAAGCAACTTTTACTAACATTTTTCCTTATACATTTTACTTTATGCACAGAAAGGGTGTCACAGAGATGACGGTGGGCACTGACACAACGAAGTCGTTGTCAAAAACCCCTTTTCTTTATATTCCAGATGTTTTTTTTTTAATTCATGTCAACATTTCTCCTCTCAGTATTAAGTTTAAAAATGATATGCAAGGGAAAAATCTGCTTTTTAGCATAATTCTATTAGAACTGAAATAAATACATAACACATATAAAAGCATTTTATTTAAAAAAAATCTTTATTCCTTGAAGAGTTGACAAATTGTAATGAAGAGCTTTCTTCTACTAAGTACCGCAGACTCTTATTTTGAATGAGAGCATACCAACCCGTGAACACGGAGAACAGCTTTTCATTTCTGACACCAGACTCTGGTTTGCTTGTAGGGTTCCTTTGCGTTTACACCAACATGGTCTTTCTTACCATCTAGTGTACTCTCCTCTCTACAACCCCACTACCTGGACATTTCTTGGACATCCCCAATTTGCTGACTCCCGGCAGATCTAGATTGTGACAAGTGTGGAGATGGTGATGAATTTCAAGGAATATGTTCCTTCTAATACTGCTTGAAACATGTTCATTGTTTACATCAGGTTTTGATTCGCTAAAAATGCAAATGCACTTAGGTGTCAAGTACTTTCAACAACAAAACAGAAATGAACACCTTCATTTCTTTGTGAGTCACGTTTAGTACATGAATATTTTTGCAGAGAATATTTGTTGGTGATTTTTTTTTTATACATCGGAGCCTGTAGCACCCAGGCTTTCTTGAGGGGCCTGGTGGTCGGCCCGAGCCTGTCTTGGTGCAGGCAAGTGTTTATAGTGACGCAAACTTTTTTGGGCTCATGCTGCCCCCCGGAGCTCATTCTTGAATGACTTGGACTGTTCTTCTAGTCCGGGCTTATAGGTGGTCTTCAGGACAGCATGTGGGTAGTGTTTGGCCACTTAGCGGTGACTGGAAAATCCCAGGTAGTAGCGGCAGATTCGAACCAGCGTGAATGCGGGGCCCGCACGCTAACCACTCAGCCACAAGAAAATTTATTTTACCTGAATTATACACTCAAAAAATTTAACAGGTGTATCAAATTCTTCATTACAACCTCAAGTATTGTTGAAATCTCGTGACGAGTCAAACTGAAACCAGAAAACATTGATCCGCACTCAGTGGAAAGAGACTGCATTGTTAAATGTATGCCCAATGGTGCCCCTCCAGGTGACAGTCGTGAGTTTCATTGAGATTACCTCATATTAACAAATAATCATTGTGCTGTTACACTCACTAGTTTTTTCATTAGGCACTTAACTGTTGAGAGACACAGAGAAAATGTTATTTAAAGTTGTTGTTTTTTATATTGCAGGAATACATTGTTTTGGCATAGCTGAAGAGGGATGAAAAACGGGAGCACTACATGTTCTTTCATCAGCTGCCAGAGCTAATGTAAACAAAATATTCTTCCCAGAGCTGAAACATACAAAACAGAAGTGTTAAAGATCATTATAAACGAATTATCAAGGTAAATTTATGTAAAGGGTTAGATATATGACCATTTAAAAAAGTGTCATGCACCTATGGGTGACACTGGAACTTCTCGGGTAAATAGAGGAAGGATTGGGATAAGACGGAAAGGAAAGGTCCCTAATTATTCGGGTAGATAGGAAGAAGGAAAGAGAAGGAGAGGGGCGACACGGAGTAGGGAAGAAGAGTCGGAGATTTTCATGTCAGGGAGGGATATTAATGGTGACGAACGGAAGAAGGGGAAGAGGAGACAAGGGAGGATTTAATATGTCTTGTGAGTGATTGCAAGGTGGGGACAGGGGTAGTGAGAAAAGAAGACAAGAAGGCAAATAAAGAAGATCCCAAGCTTTGTGTCCGGCCTTAGAGGGCAAGAAGTTTATATGATTAAGGAGGAAGGAAAGACATAGAGGTGACGGGTGGGGCGGGTGTGGGAAGAGAGCAAGAGATGGGATGAGAGGAAACGAGCGATATAACGGAAGAGAAAAGACAGACATACAAAAAGTTAGATTAGTAAGGATAAAAGCAGAGAAAGGAGAGAGATCCATACAAAAAAAATAACGAGGAAGATTAAATGTGGCAAAGGGGAAGGAGATGATGGATGAGAGTAGCTAACTTAGTGGGTTGTTTGGGGCTAATTGGCAGTGTGAAAGCAGTAAGTAGTCCCAAACAGAAAAGCTAGAGGAGGAGGAGAAGCAGGCGGAGGAAAGGAAGGACTAGGAGTTTAAGGAAGAGGAAAAGGAAGGAGTTGTAGAAAAGCAGGGAAAAAATGAGTAATATAACGTGTCATTGTGAAAAAGGAAAAGAAGTGTGGTGTTGATATTGAAGGAAAATAAGCGGGTGAGGGAAAAGAAGAAGTAGAAAGCATAGGATAGGCGGGAAAAGGAGGATGTTCTGGGGGAGGGGACGGGTAATGGTCAAGGGAGGCGGACGACTGGAGGAGGAAAGATTTGTTAGAAGAAATTGTTGCCTCGGTTTAAAGATTTCTGTCTATTTGGTCTGATTGATGACTCTCTCTCTCTCTCTCTCTCTCTCTCTCTCTCTCTCTCTCTCTCTCTCTCTCTCTCTCTCTCTCTCTCTCTCTCTCTCTCTCTCTCTCTCTCTCTCTCTCTCTCTCTCTCTCTCTCTCTCTCTCTCTCTCTCTCTCTCTCTCTCTCTCTCTCTCTCTCTCTCTCTCTCTCTCTCTCTCTCTCTCTCTCTCTCTCTCTCTCTCTCTCTGTAAAAACTAATTAAATATATCCGTCACCTACAGGCCTCCGGGGCAATCACTCGAAGATGATGTTGAAATGTACAGCATTTTAAGGCAGTCACTTAATAACAGCGACTCACTGATATTAGGAGACTTTAATCTCCCCCATATTGACTGGGTGACACTGTCGAGTACAGAAGGAGAGTCACATAGAATGATCGAGTATTTAGAAGAAAATTACCTAAGCCAAATGGTTACTGAGCCAACTCGACAAAATAACATACTAGACCTTGTTATAGCGACCCAAAATAACTTAGTCAGTAATGTTACGGTAGGAGAACATCTCGGTTCTCTCTCTCTCTCTCTCTCTCTCTCTCTCTCTCTCTCTCTCTCTCTCTCTCTCTCTCTCTCTCTCTCTCTCTCTCTCTCTCTCTCTCTCTCTCTCTCTCTCTCTCTCTCTCTCTCTCTCTCTCTCTCTCTCTCTCTCTCTCTCTCTCTCTCTCTCTCTCTCTCTCTCTCTCTCTCCTCTCTATAAATTAGTGCGCGTCGACATTAGAGCTCAAACATCAGTGACTGAAAATAAAGTAAAGGTGCCCAATTTCAAAAGAGCAAATTTCGTAGAAATCCGACAAAAACTAACAGAAATACAAGTATCAGATTATGGCAACATAGAGGAAGCCTGGCTAAACTTTAAAAATCATTTACTCACTCAGCAGAACACATTTGTCCCATTTTGCGAGAAGCGAAGTAACAGTAAGAAAAGCCCACCTTAGTTTAATAGCGAAATTAAACATTCGGTCAAAGAGAGAAAATTGTCTTACTGGCTAAAGAAAGAGCAAAGCATGCCCGAAAAGATTAGACTTTATCATGAAGCCAGGCGGCGAGTAAAAAGATTAGTATGTCAGGCAAAGCATAGATATGAAGAAAACATTGCAGGCAACTGTTAAAAAATCCAAAATCCTTCTTCAATTATATAAACAACAGGAAGGTGATCAGAAGTGGAATTGGACCACTAACAAACAGTGACAGTGAAGTAGTGACTGACAGCCAACACGTTGCGAACTTGTTAAACAATTACTTTTCCTCGGTATTTAATACTAGCAGTCTTCCCACCACTACCGCCAACTCCAGCGATAACAAAAGTACCAACGTGAATCTCGTTCATGCATTGCCTAACTTTGTAATAAATACCCACGAAGTCCTAAAAGCTCTCCAATCCCTTAAAAAAAAAAATGTCCTGGACCTGACAAAATATATCCTCTACTACTTAAAGAAACATAGAGCGAAATACTCTCCTCTCTCACAACCGTTTTCAATATGTCCTTGCGACAAGGCATCATCCCTTCGGATTGGAAAAAAGCTAACGTAACACCGATTTTTAAGAGAGGAGACCAAAAAATACCGGGTAATTACAGGCCCATTAGTCGAGAGCATAATTAGAGATAAAATTGTGAGTTACCTTGAAAGCCACTCATTGATTAAGGATTCACAACATGGCATCCGTAACAAAAGATCCTGCCTATCAAACCAATTGACCTTATATAACGAGCTCTTCTCAGTTTATGACGTAACTAAATCGCTGGACGTAGTCTATCTTGATTTCCAGAAAGCGTTTGATAAAGCTCCACATCATAAATTACTTTATAAATTAAAGCAACTAGGTATTGACGGTCAAGTACACCACTGGATCGCGAACTGGTTG
>NC_066512.1:10950408-10967908 GCF_024679095.1 Eriocheir sinensis | reverse complement strand
TCCAAACTCTTCACGCTACAAACTAACCCGTGAAAAAAAAAAAACCGGTAAAACAATTCAAGTGAAGCGATGCATTACGGATATCAGCAGGAGTTATTTTTTTAACATGGTCGTCCGCCACTGGGACAGCCTTCTTGCAGGAGTGGTTAGTGCGGAAACAATCAACTCCTTTAAAAACTGCATTGACAGTCACATTCCTGCGTCGGGATTGAACTAGACGTATCCACGAGTAAGTACAGAAGTGCTTTAATCCTTCCCTTAAGCCACTCCTGTGGCTGACGGATTGATTAAATCACTGAAAGCAGGCAGCCTCGCTATGGGCCAATAGACTTTTTGCTGCCTGCTCGTCCATGTTTCCATGTTTTGATGTTTCCTCCTCCTTCTCCTTCTCTTCCTCCTCTTCTTCCTCTTCCTCCTCCTCCTCTATCTTTTTCGTTTCTGCCTACGACTCCGTTTTTTTCCCCGCTTACTCTTCCTCCGCCTACTTTTCTTACAGACCTATAGGCTTACAATTATCAACAGGTACTATTCTTGAGATGATTATTATACATGTTAACCAAGTTCCTAATGGAATAAATAATTTCCAATAACGAGCAAGGTTTCATAAACAAATGCTCCTGTTGAACGAACTTATTAAACTACTTCCAGGTTATGAAAGAGGAGTAACCATATCACTAGCGACCTTAAAGACGTAAATTCTTAGGAAGCCTTTGGCAAGATGTTACTTGGACTTCTTGTTGAAACTAATCAGCGAGAAAGAAATAATTATATTTTGTGTGTTCATGACTTTTGAGTGGCTGCTGCGCATCGTAAGGGGCAGTACTGGCACTCTTTCTTTATAATATGTACATTACCCACTTAGATAATGTACGATATCGGTCCATGGTATTAATACCAGCAGTGTTGTGAAACATAAGAAAATGAAAGTATGCTTATAAGCAAAAGGTAACACCTGGCTCTGGCTCGTTGTAAGGATGTTTGAATATAAAATGCTGGGAGTCATGTCGAGAGCTCACCTGAATTACACAATGTAATTTTTTTCCTCATATATAAACTAATTCAAATTAGTCGATATTGCATCGAACACTTCTGTAATGACACCGTCGTTGATGGGAAATCCCCATAAAGATTGACTCATGCGACTCATCCTTTTTATGTTAGAAGAGACTCAACTACATGGGAAGCTTGTGTGATACAGGTCTTAATGTACCTCAATTAGTTCATCACTGCAATTCACTCCTTTTTTTTTCTAGCTTCAATATAACCCGAAAACAAGAACAACAACAAAAAAAAAATCAACGAATTCAGACATCAGATGTCTGTACATATTTTGCAGTATTTGAATTCGTTGACCTTTTTTGTTGCAGGCTTTATTTCCTTAAACCGAGTTATCAGACAGTGGAACAACCTTTAAATTTTGTAGGCTCGAAGTCTTTCAAGGGGAGAATATCAAGTCACTTCTCAATCCGAAATTTGGCCTAATCTGGCCTCCCATTCTTTTTTCTTTTGTTTGGAGGAGCGTCTGTGTTTATTGCCCTCGAGTGATCTCCCTTGCTGCAAAGAAAAGTAATAAGTGCGAAAACGATCAACTCTTTACGTCGCATTGACCGTCATTTCGTTCAGACTGGAGTGAATTGAACGTACTTCTGCGTATCTACCGCAATCGTCTAAATATGTTCATCAGGTCATGGAAATACTTCATGATAAAATTAAATCACTTTAGCAGACAGTCTTACTACATGACAACCTTTTTTCTCATGCCTGGATTCTAATGTTCCCCGTTTTATTTATGTAGATTATGTTTCGGGTTGTTTATCGGTTTCTCCATTTCCTTCTCCGGTTACATCAGCTTCACCTATTTCTCAGTTTACTGCTTTTACTTCACCTCCTTCTCCTCTTTCTCCTCTGCCTGCACTCCTCCTCCGCCTAATTCTTCTCTCAGTCCTCGCACTGTTTCTCGTCCTCCTCTTCCTCTTCCTCCTTCTTCTGCTCTTCCTTTTCTTCATTCAGCAGGTCTCAATGTTTCTTTTTCTTTCTTCTCCTTTTCATCATCATCATCATCATCATCATCATACTCATCTTCACCTTCCTCCTCCTCCTCCTCCTCCTCTGCAAACTTTTTTTCTTCTCCTCCTATTTCTCTGCCTACATTTCCTCTTCATTCTATTCCTCGCCCTTCTCGTCTTCCTCCTATTTCTCGACACGCCGCAGCCGCATTATTTCTGCACGGTGTTTCCCCCCGCACATGGATCTCGCTCCTGCAGTCCATTTCCATAGATGTTTGTTCAATGAGTCCGCGAGGCATCCATCACAAACATGCGTCACGAACTCTGCTCTTGCGATATTCGAGCTTTCAGGGATTACGCCGGGAAGAAAGGAGGGAAGGGAGGTAGGGAGGAAGTGAGGCGTAGTTTAAAGGTGAAAGGAGAGGAGGGAGGGAAAGAGAGAGTGAGGTGAGGTTAGGGTGAGAAAGGAAAGGAGGGAAAGAATGTGCGAATGGAGGACAAGGGGAGAGAGAGAGAGAGAGAGAGAGAGAGAGAGAGAGAGAGAGAGAGAGAGAGAGAGAGAGAGAGAGAGAGAGAGAGAGAGAGAGAGAGAGAGAGAGAGAGAGAGAGAGAGAGAGAGAGAGAGAGAGAGAGAGAGAGAGAGAGAGAGAGAGAGAGAGAGAGAGAGAGAATTAAAGAACAAATGGTGATTTCTCTTTGTTTTTGTTCTCTAACTTTCCAGTAACAAGTAAAATTTGAAAAAAAATCTCGTGAAACTTTCCGCTTGGCGTTTCATTGATTATCACTTAGGATAGTATGTGTTAGCAACGGACTGTTACTTATTGCAAACATTGGATTTCAAAAGGAGTTAATAAAAACACAAACATAATACCTAGGAGTCGATTTGTTTATTTTTATTTTATGAATTTGTTTGTTCGTTTGATGGTGTTACGTTCCGACCTGCTGACCTATTAGTCATGGAACCTTTGATCAAACCTTTGGGTCTGTTCGTTTTTCCTTCTATTTTCTTTCTAAGTTACTGATCAAGGTCATTGCCATATGTCATGTTTTTTTAAGAGGATCCCGTACCTTTCATTTTGGAAACCATATGACAATTTACCTTAAAGTCATGAGTAAGTAAGGAAATGTTTGGTACGAAGTCAGCCGAGAGTAATGCTTCAAGGTTTTACTTTCAAGAATCCAATATTCAGCCTTTGTCAAAACATACTGTAGAGGTAAAGATGGGTGCTAACGCTATCGCTGCGCTTGGTTTCAATGAGTCTGTGGCGGGTGAGGACCCATTACCCTGAGACACAGGGCCAATGTAACCTTCGGGTTAATGGAGGTCAAAGCTATAGGAACCATCATTAAAAAGTTAACTCGCTTTTGTTGTGCACATAAAAATGACATAGCATTAAGTGCACATGAATTCTCAAAAAAATATTATAATATAAAATTCGACGTAATTAATTAGTTGACGAAGAGAAATTAACATACCGAAAAAAAAAAAAATTCCATTACGTGATGTTATCAAGTTTGGTTCTCGCAAAGCTTGGCTGGCTCGCGCGTCACAGATTTCAATGCTTGCAAACTATATGATATTCATATAATGATGTGTACACGTCCGTTATTCGTTAGTAAGCCGTGGCAGGTGCAGGCAGTTCATGCACGGTTGATATCTAATTCTGAACCGTCGTTATGGCATCTGAATATTGCATATTACCAGCTTGCAGATATTTGGGCGGAATATCCACCCTTACACATTTTTTTTCCAGTTCATAATATAGCAAGGTAACTTGCCTCGCGGATGCAATATTTATTTTTAATGTTACTTATTGATTTTTTTTGTGTGTAATCATCATAGCTTTTATATTTATTTAGTTTTTCTTCTTCTTCTTCTTCTTCTTCTTCTTCTTCTTCTTCTTCTTCTTCTTCTTCTTCTTCTTCTTCTTCTTCTTCTTCTTCTTCTTCTTCTTCTTCTTCGTACTAGCGGTAGTAGTAATAGTAGTAGTAGTAGTAGTAGTAGTAATAGTAGTAGTAGTAGTAGTAGTAGTAGTAGTAGTAATAGTAGTAGTAGTAGTAGTAGTAGAAGTAGTAGTAGTAGTAGTAGAAGCAGAAGTAGCAGTAATAGCAATATTTTTTTATGAAAATAGTGCTCTTCAACATATTTCTCCATCCTTTTTATCTCATAGCAGTTTTTTCCATTCACGTTTATGCTTACAAGTAATCGGAGGAAGTCTCCTTGTGTAGTTTTCTTGATTAGCAAACATGGCGGCATGGAAAAGTTACCTACAATGTCTAACAAGATACTGAATATTTCTCGTTTTAGCTTCGTGCATCGAATGTTCTCATTCATGAATATATAATTTGTGTCAATAGATTTAAAAAAATCAGCTATATAGATTTAGTGTCATTTTTTAAAAAAATTGTTGAATACATGTGCTCTTTGAATGTTTAGAGAGAAAGCTAAAACGCGCACTAAGAGGAGTTGAGGGGAAAATTCTGGGTATAAGAATCAGGAATGGATGATGATCATGGAATGGGGAATATGAAATGGAACTGGGCAAGTCATATCATGCCTAAAAGTGATGACATGAAATAATAAGTGCCGACCCAGAAATTTTAGGTCATGGCAGACTTAGGACCAGGTGTAGAGGGAGAGAAAAAGGAAGAGATCATTGCAGTAGCAAGATGGAGTAAACTACCATGAGACAGAGGTGTGGAGAGCGTTGGGAGAGGCCTTTATTCCCGCAGTGGACTAATATTTTTTTTAATATGGTCTTGATGATTACAATGATGATAATGATGTTTTCCTACATATATAAGTTGTCTTAGTGCTCATATACACTGCTTCAGCTTAGGAATATACGTATTTCCGTGCACAAATGAGTTTTCTTTATGTTATGAGTTTAATCTTCTATTCACTGTTCTGTCGTCTTTTCGCCCCGTTGTTCGACTTTTAGGGTAATGAGGGAGGAGGTCCATCTTCCTGCCGTCGTCTTTGTCCCGCGCTGTGATGCCATTTCTCTGATTACACTGTATCGGACTTTTCCACTGTGTCCCGCTTTGTTTGTCCCTCCATTCACTTATGTGTTTTAATACTGTGATCATTGTAATGCGAAGGTTTGTCTATGAAGGTATTGTGCAGTTCTTTGTATTTGCGTGTGTATGTATTATGCGTGTGTGTGTGTGTGTGTGTGTGTGCAGCATGTCTATATGCCTTAATGATCCTTCATGACATTCTTTGTTGAGCTGATAAGAAGGTGAACATGTTGTTTAATGAGGCTATTGCTCAGGTCTTCATCCCATAAGCATCCAGGTTCAGTAATGTACGGTGAAGTCTACGGTAACTAAAAGCCATATTTCACTTATTACCGTAAGAGGAAGAAGCGTATAAAGAGACGGCTGGAGAGAGCGGTTCACAAGTATAATTATGCCTCGACTGCAACCAATAAGTGAAATATGCCGCAGACTTCAGGTGACTCATCCCCAGTCTCATACTTAAGCTTCACTTTTTTTTATCTCTTTATCCTCCTATTTTTTTCATCGTATTAACACCTTTCTCCTTTATCCACTTCTTATCCTCCTTACTCTTTTCCTTTCCTCGTAGCCCATTAACCCCACTTACTCTCTGCATACCCTTACTTTGCTACTTCCGAGAAAGGAGGAAGGGAAGGGGAATAATTTTAATGGGCTTAGGAAAAGATTTATGTGTGTGTATGTGTCTGTGTGTGTGTCTGTGTGTGTGTGTGTGTGTGTGTGTGTGTGTGTGTGTGTGTGTGTGTGTGTGTGTGTGTGTGTGTGTGTGTGTTTTATCAGTGATTGAGTGAAATGAATAGCCCATACGTTTCTTTATTGATGAGGTTGGGTGAGTAGGTGGGGCACTGGTGGGTAGGGGGGCACGATTTATGGAGGGGGCATGGAGCGTGGGAGGGGGGGCACCTGAAAATTGCTGCGCGTGTGTGGGAATCGGGTGGGCTGGTGGAGACAGGCCGTGGATTTGTGTCGGTGAATGAGGGACGTTGGCTGTAAGATCACGAGATATGTGAGAAGTGGGTTATTGGGGAGAGTGGAGGCAAGGAAGGGTTGAGGCAAAAAAAAGCGTCATGGAAAAGGTAAATGATTGGTGAGCATACGCTTGTAGTGCGTTTAAGCTGTTTGCTGGATGGGAACAATGATATAATGGTAGAGTTGATGAGTATGGAGGCTGAGAACAGTGTGCATATGTCTGTTGCTGCAACGGTTCTGGTGAAACGATTACTGATCATGGGACCGTTGTTTGTCGGGTGTGTGGCTGATGGGTCATGTTAAGGGTCGGTATGTGAGCAGTGGTGTTGACAGGTGGGCAGTGTGGTGTCACTGCGGCGCGGTGGTGGGCGTGGCTGGGCATGACACAGGCACTGCGGCAGTACCGGGGGGGAAGAGGCGAGACCAGGCCGCTGAGTCTTTCCGCTTTAACGTGAGGGCCTGCGATGCTGGGGTAGGCGCCGTTCCCGGAGGAGGAGGAGGAGGAGCTAGTGTGTACTGAAGGAGAGGAGGGGGAGGTCAGAGGTGGTCCTGCTGCTGTTGCTGCTACTGCAAAGGAAACAAGTGAGAAATCTTTATTAAATCTGAGATAATATTGCATTATTTTATGACTACTATTATTGATTTGTATCATTATTATTATTATCATCGACATTATTATTATTATTATTATTATTATTATTATTATTATTATTATTATTATTATTATTATTATTATTATTATTATTATTATTATATAAATCACTAATACTACTGGTTCGGATCATAAAATCTCTCTAGGTCGTTCTTAATTTTCATGAATCTTCGCTGTGGCCACGGGAAGGAAGCACTTGCATGAATCATAAAAAAAAATCCGTAGACTGAGCAGTTTCCCCTCGGTGTGTGTGTGTGTGTGTGTGTGTGTGTGTGTGTGTGTGTGTGTGTGTGTGTGTGTGTGTGTGTGTGTGTGTGTGTGTGTGTGTGTGTGTGTACGAGTGCGCGCGCGTGTGTGTGGGTGCATGCTTGTGTGCGTGGTATGATAATATAAGGCATACCGTGTGTGCCGTCACTGCAGTTTTAGCCTCATCCTGCGCCAGCCTCACGCGCCACACGCTAATAAGTCACAATGGCAAGTGTCAGGCGGGGGCCACGGTGGAGTGAGTGTGTCACAGGCTGACGTTAACACTTTGAAACAAGGAGTGACGCTTGTTGGAAGGGAACAAGGCAGGGCAGACGAGTATTGAGCTGAAGAGAGGAAACTATATTAAGTCTGTGATGCTGATATCTCTGTGGTCCGTCTATGCCGTGATGGCTTAAAGGAACGAGGAATAAGGGACGGGTAGTTAGGTTTGACTGTAGTTTAGAGAGATATATGTGCCTTAGGAGTATAATATGACATGTGATAATGGAACTGAGGAAAGGAGAATGTGCCTTTGTCCTTGTTGAGTATGAGCTGTGACTGCACAAAGGAGCAGAGAGGAGGTAATGGGCTGTATTATTTGCGTGTGAATGATCTCGTTTAGTGAATGGAGAGGAAGAGTGTTTGAGAGTGATACTAATGACGGTGAGAAGAGAATAATGTACCCGGTTGTCTGTGCTGTGTTGTTCCAAAGAAAAATGAAGGAGGTCACGGGCAGTTGGATGTGAGTGAGAATGCTAATGATTTATGTGATGGAAGACTGAAAAAATAGAGGGAGTGGTGAGGCATAAGGGGAAGAGATTGATGGTTACACGTGGATGTGATATATGGAAAGATCCCTGTTATTGAATAATAAGAGCAGATAAAAAAAAAAACTGGAGGCTGACGTGGGGTTTTAGCCGCCAAAGTGATGATGACTAATTGGTGTGAGCTGAAACATGAATAGAAAGAAAAGTGGTAAAATATCTGGGGGTAGATTTAAGTTGGTGTGAATAGACAGTGGTGACAAGCAGTGTGTCTATGTGTCATTGTGATGATGTCGGTATATTTTGTTACCATTCTAACGAAAGAGTTTAACGTATGAGGGAACGATGAGAGGCCTCAAGATGAATAATTTAGGCCTGGTAATGGCGAAATGAGGCTTTTTGAATTTTTTTTTTTAAGAAGGATGAGGAAAAGTTGCAGGAGAACACATAATAAGATAGGAGGTGGCAGTAGTGGTGATGATGGTGATAACAGTAAAAACATAATATGAAAGCATTAGGAGGCTTCAATAGACCAGCTGACCTCTTAAAATGTTTCCTTAATGGAGAATATATCTGCTGAGAAACGTTCCGTGTTTAGGAACCGCAACAACGTTAAGTTAATGTTGTGTTTTTATACCGTTCGCCAAAGGGAAGTCCGTATTGAGCAAAAATATGTTCTATACGTTTTAAAAATGGAAGGGTTTCTAGTGAATACAAGAATGCGTCGCAAGCACTGTGAATTACATAAGAACACTCATTCTTAGTTTCTTTTAGACTGAAAAATTGCCACTGCAGCAAAAATTATCAAAACTTAAAAACATTGAAAATATACAGCTGCGAAACAACGGAAATGAGAGAGAGAGAGAGAGAGAGAGAGAGAGAGAGAGAGAGAGAGAGAGAGAGAGAGAGAGAGAGACTGACTTAGGCAGACAGATATAGACAGACATACATACGTACACTGACAGAAAGAAACAGGAAAGCGCACACCAACAGACATACTGGCATGTAGATAATGACAGACAGGCAGGCGGACATACAGACACAGACAAGCAGAAACAAACAGATTTTTTTTTTTTACAACAAACGAGGCAGCTCAAGGGCACACAAAAAAGAAAACAATAATAAAAAAAAGCCCGCTACTCGCTGCCCCCAAAAAAGAATTAAAAGAGGTGGCCGAAAGAAAGATCAATTTCGGAAGGACAGGTGTCCTGATCCCCTCCTCTTGAAAGAGTTCAAGTCGTAGGCAGGAGGAAATACAGATGAAGGCAGATTGTTCCAGAGTTTACCAGCGTGAGGGATGAAAGAGTGAAGATGCTGGTTAACTCTTGCATAAGGGGTTAGGACAGTGTAGGGATGAGCATGAGTAGAAAGTCGTATGCAGCGGGGCCGCGGGAGGGGGGGAGGCATGCAGTTAGCAAGTTCAGAAGAGCAGTCAGCGTGGAAATATCGATAGAAGATAGAAAGAGAGGCAACATCGCGGCGGAATTTAAGAGGTAGAAGGCTATCAGTAGGAGGAGGAGAGCTGATGAGACGAAGAGCCTTAGACTCCACTCTGTCCAGAAGAGCTGTGTGAGTGGAGCCCCCCCACCCGTGAGATGCATACTCCATACGATAGCGGACAAGGCCCCTGTATATGCATAGCAACTGCGCGGGGGAGAAGAACTAGCGGAGACGATACAGAACGCCCAACCTCGAGGAAGCTGATTTAGCAAGAGAGGAGATATGAAGTTTCCTGTTGAGATTTTGAGTTAAAGATAGACCGAGGATGTTTAGTGTTGAAGAAGGTGACAGGTGAGTGTTGTCGAGGAATAGGGGATAGGTGTTTGGAAGATTGTGTCGAGTTGATAGGTGAAGAAATTGAGTTTTTGAGGCATTGAAGGACACAAGGTTCCTTCTGCCCCAAGCGGAAATGATAGCAAGGTCTGAGGTTAAGCGTTCTGCAGCCTCCAGTCTGGAGTCGTGTACTTCCTGTTGTGATGGTCTTCTATTGAAAGAAGTTGAATAATGCAGAGTGGAGTCGTCGGCGTATGAGTGGACAGGATAGTTTGTTATGGAAAGAAGATCATTGATGAATAACAGGAAGAGAATGGGTGATAGGACAGAGCCCTGTGGAACGCCACTGTTGATAGGTTTAGGGAAAGAGCAGTGACCGTCTACCACCGCAGAGATTGAACGGCCGGAAAGGAAACTGGAGATAAAGGAACAGAGAGAGGGATAGAATCCGAAAGAGGGCAGTTTAGAAAGCAAAGACTGGTGCCAGACTCTATCGAAGGCTTTCGATATGTCTAGCGCAACAGAGAAAGTTTCACCGAAACGGCTAAGAGAGGATGACCAAGAGTCAGTTAAGAGAGCAAGAAGATCGCCAGTAGAACGCCCCTTGCAGAATCCATACTGGCGATCAGATAGAAGGTTAGAAGTGGAAAGGTGCTTTTGAATCTTCCGGTTAAGGATTGATTCAAAAGCCTTAGATAGACAGGAAAGTAAAGCTATAGGGCGGTAGTTTGAGGGATTGGAACGGTCACCCTTCTTAGGCACAGGCTGTACAAAGGCATACTTCCAGCAGGAAGGAAAGATAGATGTTGATAGGCAGAGACGAAAGAGTTTGACCAGGCAGGGTGTCAGCACAGAACACAGTTTTTAAGGACAATAGGAGGCACTCCATCGGGTCCATAAGCCTTCTGAGAGTTGATGCCAGAGAGGGCATAGAAAACATCATTTGGAAGAATCTTAATAACAGGCATAAAGGAGTCAGAGGGGGGATGAGTAGGAGGAATATGCCTAGAATCGTCCAGGGTGGAGTTCTTACAGAAAGTTTGGGCGAAGTGTTCAGCCTTAGAGACAGATAAGACGGCAGTGCTGCCGTCAGGGTTAAGGAGAGGAGGGAAAGAGGAAGAAGTGAAATAGGAGGAGATATTTTTGGCTAGATGCCAGAAGTCACGGGAAGAATTAGAAGAAGCAAGGTGTTGACATTTTCTATTAATAAAAGACGTTTTGGTAAGTCGGAGAATAGATTTTGCACGATTCTGGGCTGAAATCTAAAGGTCAAAGTTAGTGGGAGGTCGAAGGCTCTGGAACCTTTTTGTGAGCTGCCTCTCTATCTTTAATAGCACGAGAACAAGCGTGATTAAACCAAGCTTTTTAGCATGAGGAGTAGAGAAAGTACGTTGAATGTATGCCTCCATTCCAGAGACAATCACCTCTGTGATGCGCTGAGCACACACAGAGGGGTCTCTCTCCTGGAAGCAGTAATCATTCCACGGGAAATCGGAAAAGTACATCCTCAGGTCGTCCCACCGAGCTGAAGCAAAATGCCAGAAGAATCACCTCTTCGGCGGGTCCAGAGGATGTACAGGAGCGATAGGACAGGATACAGAAATGAGGTTATGATCGGAGGAGCCCAACGGAGAGAACAGTTTGACAGAGTAAGCAGAAGGATTAGAGGTAAGGAAGAAGTCTAGAATGTTGGGCCTGTCTCCAAGACGGTCGGGAATACGTGTAGGGTGCTGAACCAACTGCTCTAGGTCGTTGAGGATTGCAAAGTTATAGGCTTGTTCACCAGGCTGGTCAGTGAAAGAGGATGAAAGCCAAAGCTGGTGGTGAACATTGAAATCTCCCAAGATGGAGATTTCAGCGAAGGGAGAGTGAGTCAAGATGTGCTCCACTTTAGAGTTCAAATAGTCAAAGAATTTTACATAGTTAGTAGAGTTAGGTGAGAGATAAACAGCACATGTGTATTTAGTAATAGAATGACAATGAAGTCTTAGCCAGATGATGGAAAATTCAGAAGATTCAAGGTCGTGGGGACGAGAGCAAGTGCGCAACATCCAGCTTTGGATTGAAATTTAGGATAGAGATAGTAGGAGGGAACAAAGTAGAGGTTGCTGTCAGTAGCCTCAGAAACCTTGTTTCGGTGAGGAAGAGAAGGTGGGGTTTAGAGGAGGAGAGATGGTGTTCCACAGAATGAAAATTAGAACGAAGACCGCGAATATTGCAGAAATTGATAAGGAGGAGGTTCGAGGAGTTATCAGGACACCTCACAAGTCGGCAGCCAGAAGGGGAGTTCTCCCTGGGGGAATTTATGGTCACCCCCCCAGGCGGGGACTCCGAGGCTCTGTAATTTTTCGCCATTTTGAGTTTTGAATTTTGGGAAAAGGTGTGTGTGTGTTGTGTGAATGTAGTGTGGTTTAGAAAGAGAGAGGAACTGTCTTTAGAGAGCAAACATAAAGAGGCGGACAGACAGAGAGCAAAGTGGGGGCTGGATGGCTTGAGACGGGGCAAATTTTTTAAGGTAGTATTCGTGAGGGTGCATGCAATTCAGAAATTAACGCCTCGCTGCGGCTCTCCACTGTCACTGGGTCCTGCAGCACCGCCAGCCGGAAGAGAAAAATGCGACTTCCTCTCTCCTTTCTCTTCCATTACTCTTTTCACTCTTTCGTTCTTCCTTTTTTATTCTTCAGTTTATTTCATTTTTATATTTTTTTCTTTCTCCTTCACCCTTCTTTCCTTCTCTCTCCACTATATCGTTCCTCCTATTTATTTATTCATTAGTTCCTTTCATTTTTTTTTATTTGTCCTCCCCTCTTTCCTTCACTCTTTAATTGAATACCTTTCCATTTGCTTGTGACAGTGGTAAGGAGGTGAACGAAACAACTGTATTTACTTTGCATTGTTTTGTGGAGAGAGAGAGAGAGAGAGAGAGAGAGAGAGAGAGAGAGAGAGAGAGAGAGAGAGAGACAGCCAATTCCAGAAGCAGAGCAAGGCAATTCTTATGTTTAGCTCTTAACCAAAACAGGGAAGAAGAAAACATACAAACTCATGCATGAAGATCTTCTCTCCCTTACACACGCACACACACACACACACACACACACACACACACACACACACACACACACACACACACACACACACACACACGCACACACACACACACACACACACACACACACACACACACATGATCAGTTACAAAACCACAAACAAATAACATCCTAATTTATTTTTCTCTATTTTGCAATCATCATAAAATGTGTGTGTGTGTGTGTGTGTGTGTGTGTGTGTGTGTGTGTGTGTGTGTGTGTGTGTGTGTGTGTGTGTGTGACGTTCCGTCTGTTTGTGCTGGTGTGCGTGAGTTATGCGATGTAATAACAAGTTCACGATGCTTACCCTCAACACAATAGGAACCGATAGAGAAGACAAAAAAGGAAAACAATGTATGTTTTTTGCTTCAGTGAGTTATTTTCTCATAACTTTCGGAGACGGAACAGAAGTTGTCTTCTATGTTTTTCCCAAACTATTTTTACTACCGTATTTTTTCGTCCTTTTTGTTGTCCCTTTTTTTCTCTCATAAAGTATCTTGGCCGTTTGTGTTTCTCTGATCTGATTTTCCTCTCTGCTGTTGCCTGTTGGGAGGTGTGTTTAGGTAAGGTGATCATTCTTCTTCTTATCCGTTTGCTGTGTTTATTCAGACATTTTATGCTCAATCAATTAATTGCTTGTTTAAGGATGTAAACGCTTTACCTTAGTGCGACAATGTGCTGAAAAGAGAGACAGCAGAGGGTTGGCTAATGGTAGGAAGGCTGGGAAACAAGGAAGACATCTATGAGGAAAAGAAGGAAGATAAATGCTAACCAAGAACGAATGGGAAGGAAGAAGGCAATTATAAAAAAAAAGTGATAGATGAAGTGAATAGTCCTATGAAACAGGTGGGGTTTGCTGGAGCGGATGGGATATACAGTGAGTCAGAAAGAGGTGGAGAACGTTGGGAAAGACTGTTAATCTCCAGAGAAATAGAAAGGGATGATGGTTATGATGAAGATCGAACTACTTTGGACTGGGGTCAAATGGTAATAAAGAAACCAAAATTGCTTTGAAGGATGCTATAAGGAAAGGAAGTATAACCTATAAATTTAAACGACAAGGCAGGATTGTAAAGTAGAGATGTGAAGAGGGCAGAGTTGCAATAACAAAATAAGGAAAGGAAAGGAGGGCGGGAAGGAAAGAGGGAGGGACAGGAGCACGAGTCAGGTAAAGCTATAGTCACACTGACTTTACGACCTGCTAACGACCACCCGCGACCCCAAAATGCTGCGATTCACACCCACCGCTTCCCGATCACATAGGTGGCAGAGTAGTCGTGCGACCGAACGGCTACCGGCGGTCGTTTAGTGTCCGTCCAGTCTCCGTCCAGTGGGTGGCCGGACGGCGACTATGGAAAGATTCACACCTTGACCTTATACCTGGAGTCAGGCCAAAACGCCCCCCATACGCCGACCGGTGACCGACAGGCAAGGAAATATGCGTCCTGTCGCAATGAGGACGACGACCTCCCTTAACGACCTACTGCTGACTTGCTCTTCACTGTCATACACTAGGAGAATTTTCCGTTCATACGTTATTATTAGTTTTTACAGTAATATTATCATCATGTTATATTACACATTTCTCTTTCTTATTGCTCTAAATTATTTGTGAAAAAAATAATTACTTATAAAGGTAATGAAAATATTCTGCTTCACTGCACCAAAAGACGGATGTTTGTGACACCCTCCCATGTGCCGCAGACATGCAAAAAATGCTCAAAGCAATCTTGGTTTAACCTGTGTGTTAGTATGTATGTTACATTATATTCGTTCTAAGCATTTCCATCAACCTGGGCAGAGCAGAAGATGAAATTAACAATCCTTTTTGAAATGAATAAAAGCCATTAGTTCCACAGATTCCAATTGTTTTTGCTGTGTACATCATGTCCTGCAGTACTTTATTTTCGTTAGGCAGAGGTGATCCATTCACATTTGGCCGTGTGCTTGACTTGTAGAGCAGGTTGAGTCGGGACGGAGCTTGGACGGGCTGAGGGGCGTGTAACATCACTGCTCAGGAATGTACCTCATTTCCGGTCAAGGGTGGTTTGACCTACCACCGATCGCCGCACAACTCGCCGTGTGGTGGAAGGCCGGACGTCGACCACGGCCAATGACAGATGCAAAGTGGATGGCGAAAATCAGTGATCCCATACCTACTGACGGCAACCAGACGGCGTCCTCTCGCCATCCGGTCGCCGTTCACCAATTAATCGTCATCTGTCGGCCACCGGTGGCAGTCCGCTTGCCGTCCAGACGCAGTCCATTCGGCCACCGGACGACAACCTTTTTTACGACTGGCAGCGACCTGAGAGGTTAGCTGGAGGTTTTGGTGAGCACCCAAAACCTCCAGCCTACCTTTTCGGTCTCACAGCGGACGGAGACAAATGACGATCGCACGCACGACCATGTGAGACCTCCCGCGACCTGCAGGTCGTGGGAGGTCGTCAGTAGGTCGTAAAGTCAGTGTGACAGGGCTTGAAACAGAAGGTAAGCAGAAGGGAGCAGAGGGAGAGAAGGACTGAAGGAGGCGTGGGGCAGAAGACTTTTTTTTTTTTTTTTTACAATAGAAGAAACAGTTCAGGGGCAAAAAAAAAAGGAGGCAATAATGAAAAAAAAATGCCCGCTACCCACTGCTCCTCCAAAAGAGTCAAAAGGAATTGCCGAAAGATAGGTCAATTTCGGGAGGAGAGGTGTCCTGATACCCTCCTCTTGAAAGAGTTCAAGTCGTAGGCAGGAGGAAATACAGATGAAGGAAGATTGTTCCAGAGTTTACCAGCATGATGGACGAAAAAGTGAAAATGCTGGTTAACTCGTGCGTTAGGGATTTGGACAGTAAAGGGATGAGCTTGAGTAGAAAGTCGTGTGCGGCGAGGCCGCGGGAGGGTGGGGGAGGCATGCAGTTAGCAAGTTCAGAAGAGCAGTCAGCATGAAAATATCGATAGAAGATGGAAAAAGAGGCAACATGGTGGCGGATTTTAAGAGGTAGAAGACTATCAGTAAGAGGAGGAGAACTGACGAGACGAAGAGCCTTTGACCCCACTCTGTCCAACAGAGCTGTGTGAGTGGAACCTCCCCCTCACGTGTGAGATGCATACTCCATACGAGGGCGGACAAGGCCCCTGTATATGGATAGCAACTCTGCGGGGAAGAAGAACTGGCGGAGACGATACAGAACGCCCAACCTCGAGGAAGCTGATTTAGTGAGAGATATGTGAAGTTTCCAGTTATGATTTTGAGTTAAGGATAGACCGAAGAAGTTTATTGTTGAAGAAGATAATAGCTGACTGTTGTTGAAGAATTGGGGATAGGTGTTTGGAAAATTGTGTCGTGTTCATAGGTGGAAAAACTGGGTTTTTGAGGTATTGAAGGACACAAGGTTCCTTTTAACCCAATCGGAAACGATAGCAAGGTCTGAGGTTTAGCGTTCTGCAGCCTCCAGTCTGGAGTCATGTAATTCCTGTTGAGAGGGTCTTCTGTTGAAAGAAGTTGAATGATGCAGAGTGGAGTCGTCAGCGTATGAGTGGATAGGACAGTTTGTTATGAAAAGAAGATCATTGATGAATATCAGGAAGAGAGTGGGTGATAGGACAGAGCCCTGTAGACAGGTCGGAGGGAGAAGGAGGCGGGAGAGATTTGTGTGCTGTGAGGGTTCAGGTGAGCATAGCAGGTGGCTCAGAGCATCGGGTACACACAGACACCACTGCCATCAACACCACCGAGCGCTGCAGACTCCGAGTGTGTGTGTGTGTGTGTGTGTGTGTGTGTGTTTATTTTTAAGGGACCAATGTCTACAGTTTGGTCCTTAGTACTTTTTCTGTCGCATGGCACTATTTAATTTTACAATTGCTTGAATACCGTACTTTAAAAAAAAAAAAATCAACATTCAATGAAGTTATAAATATTTACCAGGTGGTTTGCACATGCTCGCATTATCTCCTACTTCTACTCAGTATGGATTTTCAAACCGTTGCAGTTCTCATTTTTTATTGTCCAGCGGTGACGATATATAGGTACTATTAGACGATATTGGTGCACTAGAGGTAAAAGAAGCAAAACAATGTGAGAGTGTAGAGAAACTCTTTTCTTAGGTGTGTTGGAGACAGGCAGTCTCAACCTGGTGTCCAATCAGTGACAGGACTTGAAAAGACCTAACACTTAAGGCTAGATGTAGACAGACTACAATGCAGATTTGGAAGGGAGGATATTGTCGAGGACTTATTTTTCTGGAGGGATATCGAATTATATGATTATTCTGCAAGGATCTTATTTTTCGTATCATTAATTTGTTCATGTAAGACGAGAGGATGACATAAATTTGTTTCTTTTTTAGAATATTTAGTTGTCAGCCATTTGTCGAGCAATTAAAACTAATCTTTTTAACTATGGACGGTAATTTAAGTTACTATCTATTTCATCTTTCACCATTTTAATTATCTCACTTCTTATTTCCCCATTTTCTTCTTTACTTCCCTCCCCTTGCCTCTCCTCCCCTCACCCCTTGTAATATTATCCTCACTTCCATTTCACTCTAATTTCCTCCAAATTCTCCTCGTCCTATCCCTTTCCCTTTCTATTCTATCCTTTCCTATCTGCTTTTCCCCTTCCCCCAATCCTTTCTATCTTTCCTTCTGTGCCTCTCCCCTACCCCTTCCCCTTCTATCTTTCTCTCTCTGTCTTTTCCCTTCCTCCACTCCCTCTCCTTCGTCTTCTCTTTTAATACGAAAATAATAAATTTCAAACAAGATCAACACACCTGCAGCAGATTTCCTGGCTGTGCCGTAAGCCATTCCCCTCTCGGCCTAGCGTGAGTGTACACTTGACGAGCGAGAGGCTTGCAGAGCGTGTTGCGTGAATCCTTTGTTCACTAGATGCCAAAGCCTTAGGATCCAACGGGGGTGGGGGGTGGAAGAGAGAGAGAGAGAGAGAGAGAGAGAGAGAGAGAGAGAGAGAGAGAGAGAGAGAGAGAGAGAGAGAGAGAGAGAG
>NC_066512.1:10942908-10947908 GCF_024679095.1 Eriocheir sinensis | reverse complement strand
GTGTGTGTGTGTGTGTGTGTGTGTGTGTGTGTGTGTGTGTGTGTGTGTGTCTGTCTGTCTGTATTTTTCTGTCTCTCCAGCTCGTAAATAATAAAATCATTAACGTGAAACAACCCTTACTTTCTTACACTGACAGTGACTGAAAAATGTAACAAGGGAAAAAAAAAACTGGCTCATTGTATCGAGAGTCTTTAATTACCGAGTCTCATTTCGCCTAATTGTTCCTGGAGTTAAAACTGTGTTAATGAACTGGATTTTTATTCCGGCATCATTGACCATTTACCGGATTGCTTCATCACTTTTGCTGAGAGAGGATAGTAGTAATAGTAGTGAATGGTTGCAGTAGTTGCAGCGCTGATGGGGTGTTTCTCTCTCTCTCTCTCTCTCTCTCTCTCTCTCTCTCTCTCTCTCTCTCTCTCTCTCTCTCTCTCTCTCTCTCTCTCTCTCTCTCTCTCTCTCAAGTGTAGTTCATTAAATGGTGAATATTAAATTATCGAAGTAACCTAACATTTTCACGCTATTGACCATCACCATTTACTGGACTTAAGGCTCCCTGGTGCTGAACGGGTATGAATAACTGCACCCTCATGTGTTCTTTATTCCCTCTTTTTATGTCCTATGTCTAGTTTTCTCTACTGTACCCTCCTACTCTAACGGTGCTTTCCATGTTGTGACTTTTTTTCACTGCGCCATAGTGTTAAGCCTTCGTTGCTCTCCTGCGGACCCCGTTGAGGTGAAGCTTAAAGATGATATCGTTGGTTAATGGCTGTAGCGTGGTGATGGTGCAGGGGAAATGGTGCTTGTGTTGAGTGTGTGAGTGGGAGTGTCGGAAGAGGCAAGGGTAGTGTGCAGTTAGCGATGGTGGTGTTGGCGATGATCCTGGTAGTTATAGTGCTACACATTTGTTAAGTATTTGAGTGCATGTGGTATGATATTTAAAGCATGGTTTGATATCAATATGCGGTGTTTTTTTGTGGTGATAGTGTTCGTGGTGATGGTAGTAAAAGTAGCAGTGATGGCGGTGCCGGTTATTTACAGTCATTTATAACACTTAGGCATATTGATGAAATGGCTGGAGTGGCGGTGGGGGTGGCAAAGCAATGGTGGTGGCAGTGGTGGGTGTAGGAGGGGCTGTATCAGTAGTGGTGGTGGTGGTGGTGGGTGTAGGAGGGGCTGTATCAGTAGTGGTGGTGGTGGTGGTGGGTGTAGGAGGGGCTGTATCAGTAGTGGTGGTGGTGGTGGTGGGTGTAGGAGGGGCTGTATCAGTAGTGGTGGTGGTGGTGGTGGGTGTAGGAGAGCTGTAGCATTAGGGGTTGTGGTGGTGGTGGGTGTAGGAGAGGCTGTAGCTGTAGTGGTGGTGGGTGTAGGAGGGGCTGTATCAGTAGTGGTGGTGGTGGTGGTGGGTGTAGGAGGGGCTGTATCAGTAGTGGTGGTGGTGGTGGTGGGTGTAGGAGGGGCTGTATCAGTGGTGGTGGTGGTGGTGGGTGTAGGAGGGGCTGTATCAGTAGTGGTGGTGGTGGTGGTGGGTGTAGGAGGGGCTGTATCAGTAGTGGTGGTGGCAGTGGTGGGTGTAGGAGGGGCTGTAGCAGTAGTGGTGGTGGTGGTGGTGGGTGTAGGAGAGGCTGTAGCAGTAGTGGTGGTGGTGCATGTTTATTGACACGTCCGCAGTCATCCGTAACACTTTAGCGTAATGGGGCAGTTAGCAATGCGGTGTTTGCTGGTAGTCTGTGTGTGGAAGCTGCTGCAGTACGTATCCAGGGACTACTACCTTCATTTAGAGCATTCCACAAGTGGCTCGTGCAGTGGGCCATACGGTGTGGGGCGGTGGTGCATGTGTGTACAAGGAGGCGGCGTGTACGAACATGTGTGCTGAGATGAGTGTTACTGAGGCTGCGGTGACGGACGACGATCCTAGATGCTGGGGTCTTTCGTTTGTGTGTGTGTGTGTGTGTGTGTGTGTGTGTGCTTTCTTACTATATTATTTACCCAATCTTACCAACCTAATACAGTTAAAGCGCTGAGGATTCTCTCTCTCTCTCTCTCTCTCTCTCTCTCTCTCTCTCTCTCTCTCTCTCTCTCTCTCTCTCTCTCTCTCTCTCTCTCTCTCTCTCTCTCTCTCGTTGAGGTGCTGGGGTCTATCATGCCGGCAGGGGTGCCATAAGGGGCACGATGACCCCCTGGCCTGCACGCCCTCACAACACACCTTCCCACTCACATCTCCTTTTCTCACGAACCTCTCCTCCCCTCCCACGCTCTTCCTTCTCTCCCACGACGCCCATCACTGCTACCTCTCACCCCTTCCCTCCCGCGCAGTCACTCTGCGCCTCCTCCTCCTTCAAAATCATGACTTCCTCTTCGGTTTTGTTATATCTTCTTATATTTCTGGCCTTCTGGTAGTTTTCCTATTTTTTTTAAAGGCGCCACTACTTTCTTTCGTTCATTATCCGTCGTCGAGTCCTTATGATTCATTTAGATGTTTTTAAAATACTTATGAAATTCAGCTTTTTTTCACGTCTCCGAGGAAAGATAAAAAAATCTCCATTAATATTAAGCTTACTGTAATATGCTTAGTATTTAATATTTAGTTGATTTTTTGTTCTTTTTTTTCACGTGTTTCCTATTACACCGGAAGGCTTTCTTGGTAAAACCTGGTGGTCGGCCCCAGCCCGTTATGGCGCAGACAGGTGTTTATAGCGGCGCCATCTTGCTTGACTCATGCTGCCCCCCCGAAGCTCATCTTTGCTCCTCTTTTGCAGAGAACCTATATAGAGTTCGGGTTGATAGGTGGTCCTCGGGGACAGCATGTGGGTAGTCCTAAGTCACTCGGCGACGATTGAAAAATTGCCAGCTTGTTTGTAGCAGTGGGTGAGACGCGAACCCGGGCCCTCCGGGACGCCACGCTCGCGCGCTGGCCACTCAGCCACTACATAGCCATACTAAATTTGGCATCTCTGGAATTCATAAATTAATGTTTGCGAGGCTGGGGTTAGAAATAGATTTCTCCGCTTCTACAGAGTGTTCCGAGAAAGCGCCATTCAGGCCGCTCCAGGATGGTTCCTTTCAGTGCTCATTTTCCGACTTTAAATACTACATGTGTGTGCCCCTCCTCGGTTCATTTACATTTGCTCGTATTTGCCTTGAGTATTTGCCTCACTAGAAATGCGCTCTCTCTCTCTCTCTCTCTCTCTCTCTCTCTCTCTCTCTCTCTCTCTCTCTCTCTCTCTCTCTCTCTCTCTCTCTCTCTCTCTCTCTCTCTCTCTCTCTCTCTCTCTCTCTCTCTCTCTCTCTCTCTCTCTCTCTCTCTCTCTCTCTCTCTCTCTCTCTCTCTCTCTCTCTCTCTCTCTCTCTCTCTCTCTCTCTCTCTCTCTCTCTTTATTTTTTATTTAAACATAATATTACTGTGCCAAAAGGAGGCTCAAAAATACACTTTTTAGATATAACTATTTGAAGAGCCTGTGTATGGGACAAAATTAATTGTCGGCTGTTGCATACAAGTTAGCTTTTACGCTTTGCTTCATAGTTCCGTGGGAACATATACAAAATACAAAATTCAAAAATGAAAAACATGTAAAAACAATTTGTACTATAGTGTCAGTTTGTCACTTTACATTTGTACCTCTAGCGCACTCGGGTGTCCCTCACGCCACCTGTGAGCAGCCAGCTTCACCTGCTGCGTGTTCATGCTCTCCACTTTAGGTGTGGTTGCCGTGAACATGTTCCACAGGCGTGTGGTCCAGGTTGTATAGGTGCGCTGGTGCTGCCTCGAGTGGGATCGAGGCACCTCCACAAGTAAAGCTAGTCCCTAGTGTAGAAGCCTCAAGGTGCTGAGGTGGGGAACCCCCTGCACCTGGGCTTTGTGGCACACCATCAGTGCTGAGACTTCACGGCGGTGTTCCAGCGACATCACGGTGGCAGACGATTTCTCCAGGTGCTCGCTGGCCTCCACCAGACGCAGTGCTCGTCGCTGCACTGCATCGAGCATCTGCATGTGGGTGGCAGCACTCGACATCCAGCACAAGGCACTGTACTCTAGATACGAACGTATTTGTGCCTTGTAGAGAGTGAGGATGCCCCGTAGGTCGAGGGATCCCGCTATCCTTCGCAGGGCAGAGAGTCGCAGGGACGCCTGGGGGCAACAGCTCGGACGTGATGGTCGAAGCACAGGCTCTGGTCTCTCTCTCTCTCTCTCTCTCTCTCTCTCTCTCTCTCTCTCTCTCTCTCTCTCTCTCTCTCTCTCTCTCTCTCTCTCTCTCTCTCTCTCTCTCTCTCTCTCTCTCTCTCTCTCTGTGCTTCTGTCTCTCTCTGTCGAGCTCTCTCTCTCTCTCTCTCTCTCTCTCTCTCTCTCTCTCTCTCTCTCTCTCTCTCTCTCTCTCTCTCTCTCTCTCTCTCTCTCTCTCTCTCTCTCTCTCTCTCTCTCTCTCTCTCTCTCTCTCTCTCTCTCTCTCTCTCTCTCTCTCTCTCTCTCCTCTCTCCTCTCTCTCTCTCTCTCTCTCTCTCTCTCTCTCTCTCTCTCTCTCTCTCTCATATATATATATATATATATATATATATATATATATATATATATATATATATATATATATATATATATATATATATATATATATATATATATATATATATATATATATATATATATATATATATATATATATATATATATATATATATATATATAAAGGTTTGTGTCAACAAAAATTCTCATCCTTCAATTTTTGCATTTTCATATTCCTCGAGATTATAGTATTACCAGGTTTAGAAAATAAAGGTGATAGGAAGCTTTCGAAGAACAGACAGGCGAAAAGGAAGGAAGGAAGGAAAGAAAATGAAATTTATCATGAAAGCTGTAAGGCAAGTTTTCATGAAGGCAGGCAGGCAAGAAGTGGGGAAGGAAGGAGGGAAGGAAGTGAGGAAGGAAGACATGAATGAAAGACTGAGGGAAGGAAGAAAGGGAGCAAGGAAGGATGTATGAAAAAAATACTTTTGGAGTTATCTTGGTA
>NC_066512.1:10935408-10937908 GCF_024679095.1 Eriocheir sinensis | reverse complement strand
CTGTCTCTTCCTGAAAAAAAAAAATTCCGTAAACTCGTGGACATTATACCGCTTTTTTCAGTGTTGTGCCGTAAACGTGCTGGCGGGGCTGTGTTTACGCGTCACTCTGATGAGATAATTTTGCAGCAGCCAGGTATTTCTCAGTCCATTTTTTGAACTTTTAAAATTTGTCCCGGTAAATGATTTTAATATGTTTTCAGGCATCTTCATAGTTAAAAATAAGGGGTCCATTTTTGTTTGAAATATTGAAGAATAGCTAATCGCTTTTACTATATTCCGATAGACACACATTTCACTAATAGATCTTTCCGTTTTCATTACATATTACTTTTTTAATTAATAAGAGGAGGCATATCAGTGGCTATATATATTAAACTGATGCCAACAATAAATTAAATAAATCTGGTGTTTCTCAGTAAAAGTTGCAGTTTAACAATTCCAACTCTTCCAAACATATATATATATATATATATATATATATATATATATATATATATATATATATATATATATATATATATATATATATATATTGTTAGCCATGCCTTGAGTCTCGATGCTGTACCCCACTTCTGCCTTTTGAAATATACATATATAAATTTATTTTTAGTAAGTTGCCCCTCAAAACTCGGTCCTGCTGCGTGAGCCTTTTTCCCGACTGTTAGGGAGAAAAAAAATTGTGTTGACTCGTCCCGCAAACACGCCATAAATTGGAGCTCCTCCGTAAACAGGTTATCCCGTTTACCAGGTTGTTGTACACTTTGCAATTTCAGTATTTTTTCTGCTCAAACTGTTTGTTCATTTTCTTGTATCATATATCTTTGTCCTTTATTGTGTTTCTCTGACTGTCGTATTCTTCGTTCTGTATTATTTCTCTCAGTGTTTGTATGGCTGTCTATTTAGATAATTGTCTGTCTTTTCATTTCTGTCTCTAGGTTTGTCTACTGATTGTCTGCCCTTGTGTCTGTCTGCCTGTTTACTTGCCTGTCTGTGTGTATGTTTGTGTGTCGGTTTGTCTGCCTGTCTCTCTGTATTTATATCTACCTATCTATTTGCCGGTCTCTGTGTCCTTCTTTCTGTTGGTCTCATTTTGTCCATCTCCGCCTTCCCCCCCTCCCCCCCCCCCCCTCTCTCTCTCTCTCTCTCTCTCTCTCTCTCTCTCTCTCTCTCTCTCTCTCTCTCTCTCTCTCTCTCTCTCTCTCTCTCTCTCTCTCTCTCTCTCTCTCTCTCTCTCTCTCTCTCTCTCTCTCTCTCTCTCTCTCTCTCTCTCTCTCTCTCTCTCTCTCTCTCTCTCTCTCTCTCTCTCTCTCTCTCTCTCTCTCTCTCTCTCTCTCTCTCTCTCTCTCTCTCTCATATTTTTTTATTTAAACATACATACAATTAACAAAACCCAAAGGTGCACTGCCGTGTGCTGCCTATTCAAAGGGCATAAAGTCTATATATAAAAATTAAACATATAAAAACATACATTACACACATTCATATAATACACACTGCACTGTGTCACTAATCCACTACAAATGTTAGTGGAGTGGGGAGTGAGCTTCTCCAGTGGTGGCCCACCAGTTTAACCGCCTGAGTGTTCATCCCCCGGACGTGTGGGACGGTGGCCGTGAACACATTCCACATTCGGGAGACTCTACCCACAAAGGTGCGTTGGTGCTAGCTGGTTCGGGAACATGACACCTCCACTGCGTCACCACGGGATAGCACCGTTCTCGTGTCCCGCGTGGTGACTCTCGGAGGTTGACGTAGGCCCGCCAGGTGTGGCACTTCCTGTACCTGTGCCTTGTGGAAGACAACAAGTGCCGCAACGTCCCTGCGGTGTTCCAGCGAATCGACAGAGCTGGGAGTCTCTGGCTGGGCTTGGGGGGTCTGCAGCATCCACCAGTCGCAGCGCCCGTCGCTGGATGCTGTCGAGTCTCCCGCTGTGCGAGGCAGCACACGACATCCAAGAGAGGGCAGCATACTCTAGGAAAGGCCGTAGCTGTGCCTTGTAGAGCAGGAGCCTCCCTTTTCTGTCGAGGAAGCTGGCCACCCTTCGCAGGCAGAACACTCTGTGGGAGGCCTTTTGGGCAATGTGTTTGATGTGGCTGTCAAACCGTAGCCCTCGATCTACTTCTACTCCACTCTCAGAACCTTGACGGATTCCAGGAGTGGGAGAGGGATGCCGCCATATCGTAGCCTCCTCTCCACTGCTTGCCCGGCAGTGGGGGATCGAGAGGTCACCATTGCCTGGGTCTTCTCCGGGGCAAAGGTCACCTGCCAGCGGCACCCCACTTCTGTAGCACCCTCAGCGGCTGATTGACCTCGTTAGCAGCTCGCCCACTGTCTTGTCGGTGGTAGGTGCATGAGAGAGTGCAATCATCAGCGTAAGCTGAGACTGCTGGCAGCTGCCGGAAATGGTCGTCCACGTAAATGTTCCACAGGACTGGCCCCAGGACTGAGCCCTGTGGCAGGGACTCGGATGCCTGCCCGTTAACGACGACCTGGAGCGTCC